>NC_052503.1:20929780-21270360 GCF_016617805.1 Bactrocera tryoni | reverse complement strand
GTATTACTTCGTTCAGTTGCATATTGCTGTCAAAACAACACGCGGCAAGCTTATAATTACAGTTGAGGTAAATTATGACTCATTTAATATAATCAACTTTTTCTGCATATAATTTGAAATAAAATAATATAATTGGCGGCATAAATGTATTATTTTAATATATTCTGTATTGTGTTAGGTAGGCCATGAGCTAATCGATTTTTACGGAAATAGCAAGTATATTCATACCTATAACGTAACTATAGTTTCATAACGGAATTTCCAACTGATCGGGTAATAACTGAGGGCCTTTGCGTTTTGTTGATATGAATTTAAATTTTGCTTATTATTCTGTCCACTTTGCAGCATTACTGAGATAAGTTTTAAGATTGATGTATCCAAATATAACTTTGTCTAAGTCACCATTAAAAATTTTACCATTCGAATAGACATTGTAAGAATTGGTTACTTCAATAAGAGACGCCTTCGATTGCCCACTTCTCTGCGCGCTGCTCTCTTGTGAAAAAATTTACATGTGAAAGCAACAATAAAGCGTCGACTTGAATTCGTTACAACAGGTTGTTAGTAATATAACAGTTTTCCAGTCATGATTAGGGTTTTGCGTACCTTTTCCATACATGCAAATATCACGTCATCTTTATTCTCAGGCTCCATACCAAAAACTTTCGAATAATTATGCGTGAAGCTTGAAAGTTGCCGAATACGATATCGTGAAAAAAACCCGTACATTGTAAATAAAATGCAAAATATTTAATTATTCATCAATATTTTTTGTGTCGCCTGCAAAGACCACACCAGATTTAATACATTTTTGCCAACGATTTTTCCAGTCCTCGAAACACTTTTCATAAGCACTTTTTGGCTCGATTCGATGGTGCATTATCATCGTGTAAATCCATGAATTGTTGTTCCGCAATTACGGTCATTTTCGAGGGATGTTCTCACGCAAAATCATCAATACGGCTAAGTAATCCTCCTCATTGACTTCATTTCAATTTCAATTTCCATAACAAATTCATGATGCACCAAACCACAAATATCGAAAAAAACAATTAGCATCACCTTGATTTTTGAGCGGCTTTGGCGTGCTTTTTTATACTCTCGCAACAAAGTTGCCAAAGAGAGTATTATAGTTTTGTTCACATAACGGTTGTTTGTAAGTCCTAAAACTAAAAGAGTCAGATATAGGGTTATGCATACCAAAGTGATCAGGGCGACGAGTAGAGTCGAAATCCGGATGTCTGTCTGTCCGTCCGTCCGTCTGTCCGTCCGTCCGTGAAAGCTGTAACTTGAGTAAAAATTGAGATATCATGATGAAACTTGGGACATGTATTCCCTGGCTCCATAAGAAGGGTAAGTTCGAAGATGGGTAAAATCGGCCCACTGCCACGCCCACAAAATGGCGGAAACCGAAAAGATATAAAGTGTCATAACTAAGCCATAAATAAAGATATTAAAGTGAAATTTGGCACAAAGGATCGCATTAGGGAGGGGCATATTTGGACGTAATTTTTTTAGGAAAAGTGGGCGTGGCCCCGCCCCCTACTAAGTTTTTTGTACATTCTCGGAAACTACTATAGCTATGTCAACCAAACTCTACAGAGTCGTTTTCTTCAGACATTTCCATATACAGTTCAAAAATGGAAGAAATCGGATAATAACCACGCCCACCTCCCATACAAAGGTTATGTTCAAAATCACTAAAAGTGCGTTAACCTGACTAACAAAAAACGTCAGGAAACACTAAATTTTACGGAAGAAGTGGCAGGAAGGAAGCTGCCCCCAGGCTTTTTTTAAAAATTGAAAATGGGCGTGGCGCCGCCCACTTATGGACCAAGAAGCATATCTCAGGAGCTACTAGACCGATTTCAATGAAATTCGGTATATAATGTTTTCTTAACACCCTGATGACATGTACGAAATATGGCTGAAATCGGTTCACAACCACGCCTTCTTCCAATATAAAGCTATTTTGAATTCCATCTGATGCCTTCTTTGTATAATACGAGTATAAACATTAGTAACCAATGATGATAGCGGAATAAAACTTTACGAAAATACGGTATTTGAAAAATATGTAAATGACGTATAATGAAATCTCGATTATCACTTTATCATACGAGAGTATAAAATGTTCGGTGACAACCGAACTTAGCCCTTCCTTACTTGTTTTATTTCAGCTCGTTTTTCCTCCATTTCCGATCATTGTTGACTTGATATGGTCACTCATCAGCGTTTATAATGCTCTCCATAAATGTGGGATCCAAATTCGCATGATCACGCATGTTCGAACTTCCTGTTTACGATACTCGTTTTGAAGCAAATTCAAGCTTTATCGAAACGAGTCGAGCAAGAACGCGTTTCGTACCCAAAGGATATAAAAATCATACGAATGGACTCGTGAGAGATGTGTGACTCTCTTCTAACACTTGTCTGATGATTTTCAAACACACCACATCCTACACCAGTTTTAACATTTCCATCAGTTTAAGAAAAGTCGATCATCTTCTACAATCTCTCTCTTGAAAATCATTGTACCACTCGTTGGCTTGTGTTTTTGATAAAAACTGAATCACCGTAAACCTAAGCACCTAAGCAAAACATATTTATTTTTAGGTATAATTTACTAAAGGAATTTAAATTACAATTGCTTGGTACTTTTTTGTCACAATCTACAATCTGTAAAATTAGTAGAGCGTGGTCAGGGATAATTTATGAAAAAATTATCTCCAGATCCGACGGAAATTCGTGAGACAACTGCTTCAAAGTGTATGTGCGTCTTCCACGAAGCTTCTGTTTAATATACATATGTATGCCCACATTTTGCAATAGGGTTTTGCATCGGACGATTGCTTCGGGCAATCCAATGTGGCGATGCGAGATTGAGTTTTCACTGGGTACAAAGCTTGCTGCGGTGTTTAGGACCGTTTTCCTCAGCAGAAATCAATCTTCATTTTTTCTGATCTTTTCCATCGTTTAGCAGATAGCAGTAAAGCCTTTTTGTAGATTTTTACCATTTTCCCTTGTCCCCATTTGTCCTTGGCGCAGTGTTAAAGCAGGATTCCGCGAAAACAGATTCACTATCCTTCTTTCATCTTTTTTGTTCACCTTTTGTTTCCTATCGAACCCCGTTCTGGTAAATCATCGACATTTTTAGCCGCTTTATATGGCTGCACCCACTTCTGTACAAATGCCTCGACTTTCTCATATATTTAGCAGCCGCTGATTGCGACATTTTGTGACCTTTCGGGTGGATGCAAAGGAACACAGCCTCGTAGCGCGACGCGTACTTAGCACTCATGGCGTTTAACGTGATTCCTGTCGGTAAAGTCGACCACGCTCTTACGTGACAGACTGTATTAGACGACATTTTGGCGTAAAGTTGCGCCACACATTCTGCCAATTAACTTGGACCATTGTTAAAGTTTGTTCGATTCGTTACTCTGCAATGCATATTGAAGCGAAGACAGCTATTATATTACAAGATTGCTATGCATTCTTTATTGAACCACTTTTTTCTTATCGCATATCTCAACACATTGGTTGCTACTGTTAGTAACAACTCTTAGTCAATAAATATAATAAAAATATTATCATTGTTTACAAAGAATTTTCTAACTAAAATTTCCTCACTAATTTATGTTTTATTCATTACTTTTCATTGAATGTAATTTTTTTCCATTTCTCTTTTGTTTTATTAAATTTATGCGCATATTACAAAACGATCGCCTGCCGAGTTCCAGCAAAAGTGTTTCTTTAATTGTTTTAATTAACGTTAAAATGTAAAATCTGCCACAGCAGTTATTATTTAGTGCTGAGAATCCCAACCAGTGTGTGTGTGTGTATGTGTGCGCTTCACCGCTTTGTTGGAGAAGCAGCAGCTATCGCCGCCGATATAATTGCAATTAGACGCACTTACTTATAGAAACGTTAACAGATTTTACGAGGCACTTGGATTTTCCTCAATGCATTTATGAGCTGTGAAACAAGCGCACACATGCACACATACATACATACACAAAAAAGAAGTGATGCAGCAGGGGCGCACAATTGCCGCCGGGTCGCAGCAGTGAAGCTGTGAATGGAGTTAAAGACAAGGTGCTGCAATACAAATGCATTTTCCAATTGTTAATTAGAAGTTGGCAGACGGACAATTTTTGAATGTACGCTTTGTGTGTATATTTCAATTGTTCACTTGTTTGTGTGTGTGTGTGTGTTGAATTTGGTTGCATTGTTGTGTGTGTGTGTTTGGTTGGTTGGGCTATGTGTGCCTTTTTGCTTTGCCGCCAAACTTATGGTGCATTGATAATTTTATGTGGAAATATGGAGCCATAAAAGTGTGATAGTAAAATGCGCGCCGGTCGACTGCAAGGCAGACGGACATTTGTATGTTTTTGTTGTTGTTGTTCATTTTTTTCTATGCACTTGCCACTTGCTGACTGTTGCTTTCCGTGTGTGTGTGTGTGGGAAATTGTAAAGCGAATGTGATTTCAACTGCCGCAAGTCGCGGCGCTGCTTTTACTTTCGTGCGGCGTGTTGCACGTTTAGCGGCAGCTGCGTTTGGGCTTGTTGCTGCACGTTTGGTTTTAAGTGACTGCGGCGCTGCGCAGCGCTACTCGAAGCTATTAAAAAATTGCCTCGTAATTTAGAGTGCAATTAAGTGGAAATTACGCTCAATAAAAGCTGCAGGCCAAATAGCCAACATGCCGTTTTAATGGGCCAACAAGCGCCTCTTAAGTGAATTACAAGTCTCCCAACTACGGATAAGATGCTACTCTTCTGCAGGCATGCAGCCATTCTTTCTAGCTAGCAATTGCTAGTAGCTTTAAGTGTTTGCTAACAATTTTTATTAGCCATTTCGGACACTACTTTGTTGCTGTGCTGTGTTCTGTAGAGTGGCCAGCGCCTGGTGTGGTGCGTAATAAAATTTGTGGCGAGTTGCGGTGTGTGGCGGTGTGGTGAGGGGTGTTCGCCACAGCTGATTGCTTGAGAAATTGCGAATTCAAAACAATAATTACATTTAATTGCCGACATTTAAAATGGTTTATTAGCGACGAAGTGAGTAAGAGATTAAAAAGGAAAAGCAGATTGCGAAAATGCCAACAGGAAAAGTGAAAAAAATGGAAACGTAGCGTAGAACAAAGCGCTGCTAGCGCAAAAGGGGCAGAGTTCTACGCATGTGCGACAAGCAAACTGCCACATTACAACAACAAATCATATACAATATGTAAGTGCTGCCGCCAACAACAGCGTACAGCGCAACATCGCACCACCGCTCCGTCCACACACCGCTCATTCACGTGTTGGGCAATTAAATTTCGCATAACACATAAAAAACTGATTGCACTTGCAACGCCAGTTAATTTTCTTAGCACTTACTGCATGGTATGTATGTACTGGCGGCTTGCAACATGCAACCCGCAACGTGCAACATTCAATATGCGCACTGTCTTTGATTTACGCCACGCAGATGCTATCGGAAAGTATCAATTAAGTGCAAATAAAATTTCAAAGCGGCGGCAATAACACGCACACACACGTATACATATGCATATATAGTTGAGTACAAGTGTGTGAAAATAAATATGGTATAAGTAACAAGAAGAAACTTTAACTTGGATTGCAATGAAGCTAAAATACCCTTCACAAATAAAAAACTTTTCATATAAGAATTTGATTTTGATGGGTCATTTTGTATGGCAGCTATATGCTATAGTGGACCGATTTGAACAATTTTTTCGGAAATTACATTGTAGCCTTAGAAAATAATCTATACCAAATTTCGTGAATATATCTTGTTAAATGTGAAAATTTTGCACACAAGAACTTGATTCCGATCGTTCCGTTTGTATGGCAGCTATATGCTATAGTTGGCCGATCTGAACAATTTTTTCGCGAATTGTACCGTTGCTTTGGATAATAATCTGTACTAAATTTCGTGAGGATAGTGTTTCAAATAAAAAAGTTTTCTATATAAAGACTTGATTTTGATTGATCAATTTGTATGGCAGCTATACGCTATAGTTGTCCGATCTGAATTATTTTTCCGAAGTTTGTACCGTTTCTTTAGTGAATTATATATAACAAATTTCATGAAGATATCTCGTCAAATAAACAAGTTTCTATATAAAGACTTCATTTTTGGTGATCAATTTGTATGGCAGCTATACGCTATAGTAATCCGATCTAAGCAATTTGTTCAGATTTTTTTACTGTTTCTTTAGAAAATAATGTATATTAAATTTCGTGAAGATATCTCGTCAAATGAAAAGTTTTCTATATAAAGACACTATTTCTATCAATCAGTTTGTATGACAGCTATATGCCATAATGATCCGATAATGGCGATTCCAACAAGTGAGCAGCTTCTTAAGTAGAAAAAGACGTGTGCAAAATTTCAGATAGATATCACAAAAACTGAGGAACTACTCCGCCTATATAAAGTCAGATACAAATGGACATGGCTTCGCACCAAATTTAATATACCCTGTTCAGGGTATGAAAATGGCATACCATTACCATTTTTCGCAAGAGTAAGAAACAGCAATTACAACAAAACATAAGAAATAATACGCGCAATACTTAAATATATGTGGGGTATATCTATAAAATTTATACAAGTGCGTATGCATGTATTTGTGTGCACACGTGCAAACACCAAATTGACCTGCCACACATAAATAACGATAATTTGCTCGTAATTGCATACAATTTATTATTATTGGCGAAATTGTATTCGTTCATTTTACTCATAATAAAGGAAATGAGCCAAATACGTGACCTCATGGACAGACAAAACTTATGTTAGTGTGAGCAAAAATGTGGCGAGTGCGTTTGTGGCAACTTTAATGTGCCGCGGTGAAATAAAGCTAAGATATCTAGTATTAAAAGTGAGGCGAAGCAGTCAATCGACTATATTTTTCTGGGGATATTTTTACATGACAATGCTTTAAGGAGTTTTATGGGGTTCATCGGGTAAAAAACAGCCTTTTTAATTTTTTTTTTTTCAAATAAGAAAATTAAATATTTTATTAAACTTTTTTATTTTTACAAACGTATACTATTAACAAAGAAATTCTGAAATTTTTGGAAAAAAATATTTTTAACTCGGCCAATGCGACGCCATTTCCGATGACCCCTCGGAGAAGAGATGCACGCCCGTTGGCAGGATAACTCCTTACAGCATCATTTTAAGTTAAAAAATTCGTGGTTTAGTTAAAATCTTAACTTAGAACTTGGACGAAGAAAAAAAAAAACGAAAATTGGACTTTTGGCAACAATTTTTACAAAAAACTTAAAATTTCACTGAAAATTTTTTTAATCTAAATCGAGAAAAATCCTTCGTTCAAGTCTTTAAGAATTCTATTTCAAAATTCCGTGTAAAATTCCATGAAGATCGGCTGAGTAGTTCGAAAAACACGCGTTTAAAGACGATGCACTTAGCCTGGCTAGCCTCGAGCGCACTAGTTCTCAAGGCTGTATCTCCGAAACTATTACTCGGATCAACTTGAAAATTTAGGACAATATTCTAGCGGTGTTGTGCAATTTAATAATATCATATAAAAATTCAAGTTTTTGAAACACGGAAATCCATGTAACACCTTAAACACGTTGTCCGAAGATTTTTCACAAAAACTAAACTTTAAACTCGAGTTTGCGAAACAATCTTAAAGCACTACATTGGATTAAAATCGTACTAAAACATGTCTAAATGTTGTGGTGTTGAGATCAGCGGGAGTTTAAACCAGCTGGAACCTTTTGAACACTCGTAATCATAGCTGAGCATATTTAACTCAGAATTTAGTGACGATTAACTAAAATATATCAAAGAAAGTATGTAGTTGATGCACAATCAAAGTTTAGAGCTAGAATCAGAAATCAGAGCTAGAACTAACTACAAAGTACGGTGTCTCTTTATTGGGCAAAGTTTTCACCAGTTAAAAGAAATTTTTACTAACAGACTGCATTATTGAGCACATGCCAATATTGACCAATAAAACACAAGAAATGCGAAAATTAAAGTAAAAATAAATTAAATTCGATTTTAAATATTATTTAAACCCCTTACTTTCCATGCCATTAAACACTCTTAACCCTCGTATTTCGCCAGCGAAGCACGCTAATTAAGAACACGGCGAACTGTGACTGTATTTTTCGTTTGTGCAGCATTTAAATTGGCATACAAAAGAAGCCAACAACACAGCACTGCATACAAAACTACAATTTAATTTCGCATTTCAATTAGTTTATTGTTCCGCGCTGTCTCTTAAGTTATGCCAACATATTTGCAATTTGCATATTTCACCATGAGCAACAGCAACAGGACAACGCACCAGTGCCAGCCTTCAACTTTGCAGCCTTCACCTAGGCATCCTTCAACTTTTCGTGCGTCGCTGCTTGGTCGATGAGAAAGGTAGCAAGCTCACAAGCAAGCTACGCGCACAGTCCTGCCGTTAATCGAACGATTTTTTAATTAAACACAATAAATTGAATTTTTTATACGAAATTATCATACGGCCGAGCGGCAGCCAATCAAGCGCGCCGAGAGTAGGAGGCGATTAATAGAAGGAGAGGCATATAAGGGAAGCAAGAAAACAGTAATATTCGATTTGAGTTGCTGAAAATCTTTTTCAAAAAGCGTATGGAAATAATAGCATAAGTACATATGTACCAAAAATTGGGCCGATTCTGCGAAGTTACGGAAATTTAGCGTGAAATACCTGTAATATATATATACATATGTATATATAGCATATTAATATCTGTTGAAAATTAAAAAAAGTAATAAAAAAGTAATTAAAACGTGTAAAAACAACAGAGTAAACAATAATAACTTTAAGTGACTGAAAGTTATATTGCGCACCCGCGCAGGCGCACAGCCAACCACTCACTTACTGAGTGTATTTATATGTATGTATATACAGCCTTCAATCGCTACAGAAATCCGCGGTTATCCTTGAAATAGTGCAATGGCCGTAGATAGGCAATGCACACGGTCAGCAGATTCCTTTGACGCCCCACAACAATACGAAGCTGGCCGCCGCTCATACGCCACGACGCAAACGCCCGTCAACGCAAGCAGCAAGGTAAATACGGCGATGGAGGCTTGAGATAAAAATCAACGAATCGTATTCGAGCGGCTGAAACAATTTGCGATTAAAATAAATAACAGCAACAACAACAAAAACAACATACAACAAAAAAATAAAGAAAATATTGCTCTACATATGTGTGTGTGTGTGTTTCGGAAGGAGCAGCGCGCAACAATTCGCAACAGATAAAATTGGCAACAAAAGTCTGTGTGTGTATTTGTATTTGCTGATATACAAACACACACACACATAAGCATTGTATTGTATATCACAATGTGTATAATGCTTTATGCAAACAAAGTAAAGCAACGCGAAACACGCCGCACCAGGCGTACACCATTCGTACAGCAACAAAACTCGATTAACTCTTGCGCCGCATTAATTTTAATTCGACAGCCGCACCGAAGCGCGACAGGCTGTGCTGAATTGAACCGTGTTGCCGCCGTCGCCGCCGCCGTTTAATACTTCTTATAGTTGCCATTGTTTTGTTCGCGCCACATAGCCCGGCAGTTGCTGCCATTTTAGCTATAGCGAAACTGATTTTTAAATTACCTTTTCTTTTTTATTTATTTTTTGGCCTTTTTATATTTATTATTATTATTATTTTTTTTAATTTTATTCCATCTTTTTGTTACCGTTCTATCTTTTTTAATTGCCTGCTTTCTTCAGAAGTTAGAAATATTATTTTAATTTTTTTGGAACTCCAAATACATATGTAATTTTTCAATACACAAAGGTTTGAAGGAATGTTAAGAACTTTTTTTTTATATATTGTATACTTCCTGCAATTATCTCCTCCGCAGTTCCATTTTGTATTGTGCGAATTTCTTGAGAAATGAAGCAATCTGAAACCATTTCGAAAGCAAATCTATAATTAATTTTGGGTTGACCTAGGTATGTATGTATATAAAAATTTTGAAATAAAAAAATAGTTTTCAAATCAATTTTTCAATACCAAAAAAATTTGTTGTTAACACATAAAATTTTCAATACCAATAATATTTTTTTTTTGTTAACAAATCAACTTTTTAATTTTGGGTTAACATAGGTAACTTTTATAAAACTTAGAAAATTTTGAAAAAAAATTTGGTTTCAAAATTTTTAAAAGTTTCAATTTCAAAAATTTGTTTCGTTGAAAAATCTATATTTAGTTTTGGTTGACTTCGTATATAAAAATTTTTAGATATACAAAATTTTTGAAATAAAAAATTAGATTCAAATAAATTTTTAATAGCAATACCAATTTTTTTTGTTAACAAATCAATAATTAATTTTGGGTTAACATTGATAACTTTTATAAAAAATATTAATTTGTTTTTGCTGATATGATAACATTTTTATTTCAAAATTAATGTTTCCATACCAAAAAATAAAAAATTAAAAATAGTTGGAAAATCTATATCTTTAAATTTTACAAAAAATTTTAAAAGTATTAAAACAAAAAAATTAATTTCAAAATTAATATTTCAATATCAAAAAAAAAATGTTTAGTAGGAAAATCCATTTTTTTAAATTTTATAAAAAAATTTGAAATTATTAAAATAAAAAATTTAATTTCAAAATTAAATTTTCAATACCAAAAAACTTTTTTTTCGTTGAAAGTATATATAAAATCATGTAAATATATACATATTTATATATTTTTTGCGTGGGAAAATTTTTAAATTTTGGAAAAAAAAACATTCAAAATTAATTTTTCAATAACAAAAGTTGTCTATCCTTTCGGAAACCGGTATAAAAAGTTTCCGACATCGATGGTTCCGAAAAACAGCTGCTTGAAGAGAAAAAAGCATGTGCAAAATTTTAGGTGGATATGTCAGAAAACTGACAGACGAACAGTTAGAGAGACACACAGACGGACATGGTTAAATCGACTCGTCACTCTGATCATTACAGATATTCAGATATATGTGGAGGGTATATGGAATTATCAACCAAAATTCCACTAACTTTGAATGACTATTCCTTCCAACTAAAAAAAATATATTTTTATTAAATTTAAGCCCAGAGACCACCCAAAGGGTTCCTAAAATTATTTTTCACCTACAGCAGTTAGTTAATTGACTCAATTAAGGTATTGTCTAAGATACTTACTTTACCATCTGCTTAATTTAAGCTACATACACTGTTTCTATTTACTTTATCCTTCTAGAAAATCTCATTACTGATCTCGAAATTAAATAAGATTAAATTAAGTAAATAAACAATATTCTCACACACATTTTTCTTTTTTACTTTTATTTGCTATTTTTTCCTCTAAAACAAACCTAATTAAAATCGCGCTCTTGCCTTTTCTGCCGAACAGACTCATTACCGTTTTTATTACCTCATTGCTTTAATGCATTTCATATGAAATTTTCGAAATCTGATTTTCTTACGCGCTTGCTTTATTTCATCATTACATTTGCCTTTATTTGCTTACTTTGAATTTGTCTGCGCTTTTATTATTATTCACCGCATTCATTGCGCATTGCGTCTGCTTGCCTTTCCTCTCGTCTTTTTCTTGATTTCTTGGCACTGTCGGGAATTTTTATTTTATTTTCATTACGATTTTTTTCCTTCTTTTGCTTTAGCGTTCCGCACCATTCCTTTTTTAATTTGATTTTAGTTTTATGTATTCCATTTTTACCTGCCATTTCCGCTCGCGTTTATTAAACATTTATGAGTTTTAAATGAATTCGTAAAAATGGGTGGCAAAAAGGAAAGCGGCGACATGAGCAACGCTCGAGCCGCACGGACAGGTGTTGGGGCGGGCGGCGGTGCTGTGGCGGCAGTAACGAGTCCGTAATTTCAAATATAATTCCAAGTCAGAGCGACAGTGCAAATAAAATATTTTGCTTGGCCAGAAATAGCAACAAAGATAAATATGCACACACACAATCGGACGCACACACATTTGCATTTATTGATGGCGATAGCGCGCTTGCAATGACGCTGCAAAATATTTGCACGTCACTGCGCATATAAATTTTTCTTGCGCTTTGCTTTTATTTCTGTTGTAATTGTGGCATTTGGGTATTTTTTTACATAAATTTATATGGACACTTAAAAATAGAAATATATTTTCAAAGTATGCGCAATTGATTTAGCTATGGCATTATTAAATATTTAATCATTTTTCTATTTTTAAACTTTTTAAAATATTTTCGACATACATTTAGGATATACTTAGATATTTTTAACTAATTTATATTAATTTTTCTTTACAGGTAAGTTCTTACGAGGATTCAAGTATGACGTAATGTTACTATATTTATAGACGGTTGGTAAGTTCTGTGAATAAAATTTCTGATGATTTACGAAAAGCTGCAAATATAACAAAAACAAAAATAGTTGATACGTGATGTATATTTTCTAACTTCTATTTTCAAAATTTAAAATTTTTTCCCAGTTTTTGATTTAATTTTTTTTATTTTTTTAGTTTTAAAAGTTCTTATTATGATACATAGAGTACTAAGAGTACGAAAATCAGTTTACTCGAGTATAATGTATTCGTGAGATCTGAGAGCCCTATTACAGTTTTCAATCCATCTGCATTATGGTTGAAGTTTTTAAATTCGGTATTATCAATAACAGCTCAACTTGTCAAAAGAATTTCGATTGAAGTGTTGTGAACGGGTTTCAACTCTGTGCCAGTGGACTATCAAAAAATTTCAACTGCTACCAATTAGCGTATGTATTTTGGCAGCTTTTTCTTTACGCATTTAACATTTCTTTTGAAAAATTCAATTCAATTTTTATTTATTTTTTTAAACTTTAACAAAAATGTACTAATTAATTTTTTATATGCATACAAAATTTTGTTGAAATAATTTTTATATAATTTCTTATTTCATTTATAATTTCATTAATTGCCAAAATTTACCCCAATTTTTTTAAGTGCATTAGCCAATTTCGGTTCACACTTCCGCTTAACCAAAAAATTTAATTTTTTTGCTTGATTTCTCTCTGACTCATTGGTCTTCTGTGTACATGATTCACAAAATGCTGGTAATTAATAAACTGGAAGGTAAATACAAAGCACAATTTTGGGTAAAAAGTGATAAATTTAAAAGATTAAAAATTGTACATAAATATTTTGCAGAAATTATTATAGTATATCTCATTAGTAGAGTCATATTAAGCTCTTGCTTGAATTCACTTAGGTTTTCGAATATAAAAAAATTCCAAAAAATTGATATTTTTTTATTAACTACTTGCCAAATTAAAATACATTTAATATTCCTTTGCCATTGACCAAAGCTTGTCACTTCTGGCTGATTGCTTACTTCGGACAGTTCAATTATTAAGAGTGTAGATACGAATTAAGAGTTTGTTTATATGGGAGAAGCTCATAGTGTATTATTTCCTGCCAATTTCGCCAAACACACAACAAACCTCTCGTATCAGTCCATCCTGGCTTGACCACTGCTCTTCTCGGGTAAACCCAATTCGTTCAGGACCGTTTTCGCGTGACGTTGTCATAAGCGACCCACTTTTTATTGCAATTAACCATCCACTTCAAAAATGGATGCTGTTGCTATTTAACAGCGTTTCACATATGGTCATTCGGTCCATGAGTTTTTGCGTGGCAACCAATCATCGAGCTTCGTTTTGGATCCAGTCTTGTTTAGAAGGTTTATCTTAAATCCAAGTTGTGGTTTGCTTAAAAAATGAGCAGCAGAGTGAGTTACTTTATAGGCAGCCAACTGTATTTTCAAAACCACTTGTCGTAGCCAATCATCTCTTGTTCAACAAATAACCGAAAGTTTTTTCGCACGGTATCTATGCATGTATAGAAAGCATTCCTTCATACTTTCTAAATATTTGAGGCAACAATCGAATCTTCAATTTAATGTCCTGCTATTTAATACAGCTGAGCCATAAATAATAACATGCTATCACGGAATTTTCAGGTCAAACGTAAATAACGCTAAATTTATATTTTTCTCAAATATTTTCTACACATTTTAATCGAAAGAAATGAGTGGGAAAATTTAATGTAGTCACTTTAGTATCTTATAAATCTAAGTATGTGCAATAAATCTTCATATTGTAAATGCGCCCCCCAACACCGCCCACTGCACTTTTACGGCACAGAGCGTACACGAAGCCTGGCAACATAACAGTACATTAGCGGATGGCCCAGATTCGTTGCTCTCAAAACGTGAAACAACCTCGAATGGAGGCCAGTTTACGACGAAAACAAGTAGAAGATGCCGAAGAAGAAGCAGCACAGCAACAAAAACAACAGCGGGGCACCGACAATTGAACAGATGCTAAAGCTAAATATGCGCGCGACCGCGCGACTAAATATCGGTACGTGCTATATAGAGATATGGCGGACTCTGTGCATATGTATGTGTGTACGCGGCTGTGTGCCTGCAAGTGTCTTCAAGATACGACGCAATCTGCGCGAGAAAGGTGCAATCTCTAACTCAGCCAAGAAATAAACGTGCGAACGTGAGCTGCATGCCGGAGCGTAGCAAGATGCTGGGGCGATGCTA
Source organism: Bactrocera tryoni (assembly GCF_016617805.1). NCBI lineage: Eukaryota > Metazoa > Arthropoda > Insecta > Diptera > Tephritidae > Bactrocera > Bactrocera tryoni. The sequence continues at coordinate 21,255,782 of NC_052503.1, read as the reverse complement.
AGCGGCGTGAAGAGATGTGGTGCGCTGTGGAGCTATGTGGGACTATGCTCTGCGGTGCTAAGCTATGCTCTGTGGTGCTATGCTATGCTCTGTGGTGCTATGCTATGTTATGTAGTGCTTTGGTATGCCATGCTATGCGCTACACAGTTATACTTTCAGCGCTCGCTATGCAGCTTCGTTGACTTTTTTCTGCCCCACTTGTGAATAATTAGCGCAAAGGTAAAGTAGCGAGAGAAATCTATCAAAGGTGCCATTTACGGCTGTATGTTTGTATGTGAGTGCAGCAGCTGTTCTAAAACCGAAAGATATGGCAACAACGGCGCGCAGTTGTAGCGTAAACAAGAAGCCACCGACTGCCTGCTATCGGATTGAAACTCGCTACTGTTCGCCTGGCGATTGGCGACTTATCGCAGATAAGGCGATGACTCCGCTGGCGGCTAAAATGTAACTAAAATATCAAATCAAGTCCAAAATAAATCAAATTAGATTTGTGTGACATCAAACAAAATGAACGCTGCAAATAGATTTAATTAGATTTAATTACTTAAGTGCAAATAAGGTTAATTAACAACAATTAATGCAATTAGAAGCAGGCAACAGTGTCAGCAGCAGCACTTCATGTCACACCAAAAAGCAATAACAACTAAAAGGTCGTGGCAAAAATGACAAGCAAAAATTCGGTAACAACAACAACAATATGATAGTGCGCAAATATGAGTTGGTGAAGCGGTGAAGAAGAGCCTGATGGCGTGTGTCATAAATCAAAGTGACAAGGCGCTGAAAATTATGAAACAAACAAAACAAATAAATATATATATATTATATATGTGTACTGGGTTGTTAAAAAAACTTTTAGAAACTTTTTTTTTTAAATATCGTCCGAAAGACTGATCGGAAAGCGAATTAAATGGGATGACAGCTGATGAAAAGGTAGTTATTACCTTTTATAATCATCTAACAATCAGTGTGCTCATAACCTCAAAAACATTCGTTAATTTTTAAGCAAAATAAGATATTTTATGATTTTATGTCATTATTTTGTGAAAAAATATAATAATTTATAAAAATTATCTCGCGGCTTAAGGTTACACTTTGATCTTAAATAACTTTTGAATCAGTCGTCTTGGAAAAAAATCATCTTCGGCCTTTTTTTGAAGATCGTTAAATTTCCTGCAAGCGTAAGCTTCCAATTTTACTATACAAAATACAAGTCCAAACAAAATACATAAATATTGCTGTCCCGTTAATATCGGAAATCCAAAAACACAATTCGGCACCAGTTAATACTAATATTAAGCGCCAAAACTTTACTATAATTTTTGGTCTTTTCGAACGATATTTGAAGATGTGAATATGAAATTAAATATTTTTTTTGGTCCACCCTAATATTATGAAATATGTATGTACATATAAAATAGGGTATAGGAATAGGATTAAACTAATTTGTATGTGACTTACTCTCATTGAAATTAAATTTTTTCCACCCTAATATGTAAAGAAAAAAATTTTGGTCCACCCTAATATGTGTACATATAAAATGTAGGTAGGATTGTACTATTTTTCATATGGTTTAGTCTCATTCAACCATACATTTCTTAGAATCATCAACACTTCGCTAACTCTGCTTAATTTACTCATATCATTTGTTTGTTTTTATTTTTATTTTTTGTTTTAAATTTCATGGCTGAACTTCCTCATTTGCGTTGATAAAATAAATTAAATGATATGTGACTAAGCAACACCGACACCATGTGTGTAAAAAAACAACAAAAACCACTACAACAATGGGCATTAATTAAAGTGACTACGCTGAAGACAAAAGGCACAAATCGCTAAAACTGAAATAAAGCCCAAATGAGCGCGAAAAAATGTACATATTTACATATTTAAAACACGTTAAAGGTGCGTTGAACCCTAATTATGGAAAGCTAACAACAACAACAAAATGAAACATTCAAATAAAAAATAATGAATATTATAAAAATAAGAAAAAATAATAAAAAAGTAAAATAAAAGAAATAAAAAAAATTATGAAATCAAATATATGAGTGTGACAAATGAGTTATTTGGAAAAAATGCAGAAGACAGCTTGTTAGATACGCACAAAGAGTACGCGAAGAAGTGTATGTGCGCAAAACGCCATGACTTAAAACAATTATGCTTTTTTGGCACTTAATTACTGGTATTTTTAATGCATAAAATCATTAAAGGTCGCAGCAACTTTGATACATAATTTTTAAAACTCTGGCAGCACTTAGTTAAAAAAAAAAAATAGTTTTTCAGTGTTGGACTTATAGTTTTTTTTACATATTTAATTATTCTACTCAGCGTTTCACACAGCTTCTTAATTGAATCAATTAGATATATTAGAATCGGAGCATTTCAGGCAGCTTCTTAATTGAGTCAATTTGCAAATTGCTTTGTTACACAAAAATTAAAAAAATGCTTTCCAAAAATGCTGTTTATGAATTTAGTTGTGAATTGAGTGTTTCAGACAGCTTCCTAATTGAGTCAATTAGAAAATTGCTTTGTTAAAAAATAAAAAAACACAAGACAAGAAAGTTTTTTATGAATTTAATTGTTCTAAAGTAATATGAACTGTCTTGGCAAATTGCCTCAGTTTATATAAATATAGGAAAAAAATTAAAGGATACCAGAAATGTTTAAGAAACATCAATATTACTACTAAAATGAAATATGAATCGGATATAACAGCGTAAACAGTGTCTACGCCAATAAAGAAGAGATGAAATATGACTTAATAATTGTAGACTTTCGTGCAAACCAAAATCGTTAGACTAGGTCAAACAGAAAATCGAATTCGAATCTAATAAAAAATCCATATTGAGCCTTTCATTAATCGAATGAAAATAAAAATTAAATCCACAAAGCGAACGTACCGGTTATCATCATTAAATTTATGGCAGACAAAAAACTTAAAATAAATTGCGATTTAATTAGCGTCTCATTTCAGTTCTTTATTGAGTCAATTGGCAAAATGCCTCAATTTATTCAAAAACAGAAAAGTCAAATAGCATCTGAAATGCTTAAAAACATGTAAAATCTAGCCAAGATGGCTGAAAATGAACGCTTATGGAATAGAAATAAAACACTACATTCATCAACCAAATTGGTATGCATCTACTAATTGAGTCAATTGACAATTTGCCTTAATTTATAGTGACGGGATTTGTGAAATGTTTAAAAAAATATGAATAATCACATTAATATGGAATATGAACAAATTATACATAACGATTTCAATATTTAAGCCAATCTCCAAATTTAGTAAAAACCGAATTTTGAATCTATCGGCAAAAGCAAACAATATACACTAAAGGAAATAGTCTTCGAAAGAGTTTCTTAGGCATCATCATTTAGTTTATAGCAGACAAAGGCTTCTAAAAGCGGTTTTTAAAACGAGAAGTAGCATATATAAAAATAATTTGAATAAGTGCAGTTCAGAAAGACTTGGTATCCCTGGTATCTGTGGCAGACTGTCAATATGGTCTACATAATGTTCCTTCAAAGGAAAAAACTCTCTCTGGAGGACTAAGTGGGAAAAGATATGCAATAGAAATACCATTTATGTAACTGTTGGCTTCAGCTTTTTATTTGTCTTGCTTAACTTCTTTCCCAGTTTATAGCGAGCATCATGTTTTTATGTGTCTCAAATGGGGCATTCAAACAAATTTTTTCCATTTACCAACAGCTAATAGATTATATGACAAGCTTTTCTATGCCATCTATGCATTCGAAAGATTGAGATGACTTATCGTGTAACGACTACCATTAAAAAGCTCTTTTATAATTGTAAATTGTAAAGTTTTCAAATTTTTAAGCTTCCAGATTTTTAAAATCGTGGTGAAGTATCTACAGCGACTTGCGGAAATATAATAATATATTTAATTTATAATTATCTCCCTATATATTTGCTGTTATATTTAAATATAAGTACTTACGACTCTTTATATATTTGTTGTTACCTTTCTTGTTTCTGTTATTATACCGTAAGAACGCTGATTACAAACTTTCAAGGTGTTCGCATTGACGGCATTTTTGCAGTCAGTTCTTAATTATTTATTTCTTGTTTGCATTTGTGTTTTCCGTTACATTATTGTTTATCATTTTATGCATTCTTTATTTATTTTTTTATCTATATTTTATACTTCTTGCACTTTATCTGCGTACTTCGAGCTCTGATGATAAGAACGTATACCACGCACTTACAACTCACACACACACACACATACATAAGTATGTATTTTAGTTATCATAAAAGTTAATAGGGAGAAAAATTATCAACACCGTCGCGAAATGTAAACAAATTTTTTAATCAGTTGGATAAAATTTTTACTGCGTCAATGCTAAGTTTTATACCCTGTTCAGGGTATATTAAGTTTGCCAAGAAGTTTACAATACCCAGAGGGAAACATCGGAGATCTTATAAAATATAAAAAAATAATAATAAGGCAAAATAAGCTAATATCACTTTTCATAAGTTTACAGGCGAAGAAAAACGATATGCTAGCAACCACTGATATTGAAACAAAGCCTTAGTTTTGGTTATAAAATGGTTATATATTGGTTACTATATCATTATATCTGATAACGATAACTTAAAGTACTTTACTTGGTATGATTTAGATTAATTATTAATTTCTTGCTTAAAATTAATCTATGAATTGATTGCCTCAATGAAAAAATGTTAATGAAAATATTTTTATTTTTTTAATTCAAATATTATATTCATAGAAATTAAGCGCATAAATTAATTATCAACTCAAACTAATTGCTTAGTCAGTTTACAGAAAGGAAAGTAATATAATCATATAATATCTTACATTTATCCGTCTTGAATATGCATAAAATCAACTTCATTAGCAGAACAAATCACGGCTTTAATAAATAATAAAATTTTATTACAAAAACCCTTTCATACTATAATCTACTAAACCGGCAATCTTCATTTATTAAACTAACCAATTCATTACAGGCATTATTAATAATCATTAATTGTGGTAACTAATTAGTAATGCAAAATATGAATGAAATAAACATAAAACTCCAACAAATCAGTGAATTATATATGCAGCAAGTCAAGTCAAGCTTTAGCGCTCAGCTTGTTTTTCACATATGTATGCACATACGTATGTATTTATGTTTGTGTGAGTGTAAGTCAGCATATGTGTGAAAGGGTCTAGCACGAAAGGAATTGTGGAAAAGATTTTATTAGCATTTTTAAATGAAAGCAACGAATCGTGAATACGAAATTTATAGCGCTTAAGCCGCACTAAAATCTCATCATGGAATCAAATGTCGTAATTAATTTCTTTTATTATTATAAATATCTTCTTCTGCTTTCATACACTGCCAAAGTGATTATTAATGTCAAAGCATATATGTACATACAATTCACATTCATATAAATATTTATCAATTCATCAATGACTCAACAATACATACAGATGACATTATAAAGCTCAAAAACGATAATACAAATACAATATACATACATACATATACATACACTAGGGTGCACCCAAAAAACTGCAATAAAAGTCATCAATTTTATAATATAATTTACTATACATTTTAATATTTCCAATTATGTTATTATAAAATTTTGGTTAGCCTTTTTTCGAAATTTTTTAAAATTATTTTTCGAACATTTTTTTATATTTTTTTTGAAAAGATTTTTTAATTTTTCAAATAAATTTTTTAAATTTTTTTCAACTCTTTTTTTCCAAAATTATTTTTTCATTTGCTTTTGTTCTAATTTGAACACAAGTCAAATAATAAAATATTTTAGAATTTGTAATCTAAAAAATTATCTTTTACAATTTATAGTTGGACTTTGAACTCTAATAACTTATGAAAGAAATGACTAAACAAAAATTAGTTTTTTATATCACTCAAGAATAATTTTTATTTTTTTTTCATTCAAATACATTAAACATCCGAACAAAATAAGAAATTATTCTTGAGCTATTAGTATTTGAATTCAAAAATTGCAACATATAGACATAGAATTTAAGGGCTCGAACTTAAAACTATATATTTTTTTTGTAATTCGCAGGATATTTTCGTTATTTAAAAATAAATTAAAAAAAAAAAATTTAAAATTTTTAAAATAAAAAAATTGTTCTACCCTAATTCATATTATATATATGAATATGTACATGCTATTCAATATATTCATAAACTTGTATTATACTTGTATTTTAATTGAATAAAAGCTACTTTGCGCTCAGCTTCATTGAAAATTCCTTTCACATTTTAATTTAATTGATAAACTCTGCATCAAAATGGTTTTATTATTCAATAAGAACTTTTATTTGTATGAGCTGCTTCAATATCCAGAAATTGTAGCAAGCTGAGATAATATGTTTTAATTATAATTGGACATAATAGAACCCGCCTTTTGGGTCGCGTGCCCTTTTCACTTATGAACAGGCTATTTGGGAGAGAAAACAGCTGTAAGCAAGAGAGGAAAAGATAAGAATGTGAACTTAAAGCTACTTATCACAATGATTTTTGTTTAATTTCTCAGGAGTTGGCAAATATTTAGTGAAATTAATTGATTGGATAGAGCACCAAAATTAAGGTTATGTTTTTTAAATCCAAGCTCATACAGAATAATGATCTCACAATGCAGAAGAGGACAGTGCTACTGAAAAATAATAGTTCTTGTTGAATATTTTTTCGAAGAAGCATTTTATTTAATAAAGAAATAATTGGTGGTTTATTTTGAAAAATTTTGGACTCCCTTAATACCATAGCCGATCTCCTGTAGAAGCTCCGAAGAAATGTTTCAGGAATTAAGGAGGATTTTCCTGCTAGAAACTGTCTCAAATCCAAAAATCAAAAATGTTTTATATATTATCTCAAAAGCACAAAACCAACTCTTAAGCAAGCTGATTGTGTTTCCTGAATATTTTTTTACAAAAAATATATTTTTATCAAAAAAAGTCACCAAACAGTTTAAACCGCACTTATTATTCATAATAGCTTACGCTGCTACGTTTGTGAGTAATCACAGTTAAATGACAGTGTATTAAATTTAATGACAGCATGAATGACAATAATTGTCATGTTGACAGAGCAATATGTCAAACTACATAAGCAAGAAGTAATGACGATTATATAAGCAAATGGAAGTGGTATATACATACAAATAGCACAAATAGTAATCATAAACTGCTACTTCAACTGAAGTATTAATCAATACTTTAAGTTTGATTTATGCACATTCTGCTTCAGCAACATTTCTTTTTCATATATTCTCTCAAAGTGGCTATGAAGTGTTTGTGTGTGTCTATGACAAATACTTGCGAGTGAAATATGTGAATAATTGCAGTTCAACGAACTGAATATGGGCGGTAACGACTCTAATTTAATAATTATTATTTATTTGTGCCAAATACTTGAGAGACATAAAATTTGTAATAAAAAAAATAATTATATTAATAATGGGTATGGTGTTTACAGTGGGTAACAAAAGCTTTCAAATATAATATACAATTTTATATTTCTCTAATTTAATTAATTCTCTACAAATACAAAGTTTTTCGATTAATTTTTTATATCAATTTAATTTAACTAATTTTTTAATTTTTAAAATTTAATATCTTTATAAACAAGGAAGCAGGGCGTGTTATGCAAATTAGAATTGAAATTCTAAAATTAAACATTTTTTAATTCAATTATTTTTTTATGTTATTTAATTTAGTGAGTTTTCTACAAATAAATTTGTTTTATTAACTTTTTAACTTGATTGAATTTAAGTTTATTTAATTTTTAATTTTTTTAACATAACTTATTTTAGTTAATTTTTAAATTTTTTAAATTAAATTAAAATTTTGTAATTTTAAATTAATTATCTTTATAAACAAGAAACAGGGAATGTTATCAAATTAGAAACAAAATTCCAAAATTAAAAATTTAGTAAATTATTTGGGGCAAAATATAAATATACATAAAAATATAAATTAAAAATTAAAAATAAAAATACAAATTAATATTTTAACGTAATTTAATTAATTTTTTAATTTTATTTAATTAATTAATTTTTAAATTAATTTTTAAGTTAATTTTTAATTAATTTTTAATTAATTTAATTAATTTTTTTTATTTAATTTAATTAGCTTTTAATTTTTTTTTAATTAAATATATTTATATACTGTTGAGATTTTAAAATAATTAAAAAATTTAAAATTATTTAGGCCAAAATATAAATCTTAATAAAAATATAAATTAAAAATTACAAATTGCTTAAATTAATTTTTTAACTTAAATTTAATTTGATTTAATTAATTTTTTTAACTTTTAAAATTAACTTTAAGCTTTCTATAGATTTTTTGCAACATTTTTAATTTTTTTTTTAATTTTTAACTTTTGTTCATATATTTATCTTCATAATCTTCATATCTTTCTCCAAATTTTATAATACTTCCCTCTCAAAATTAATAAAAAAATTATTTCAGTTCCAAAAACCACATTAATTTTCAACTAGATACAACACTTTTAACAAATACTGTATACTCTTAACTTAAATATCTTTCTTATAGCTCGCCACCATTATTCACAAGCTGTCTTATTGATATAAAGTACCCATCTAATTCGTATTGAACCCGCAGCTGCCCATTAAATACACAAACACAGACACACACATACGTGCGCAAAAATTTTAGGATTAGCTATAAATATGGAAAGCACATAAAACATTTTTTTGTCATAAGCAAACATCACACACACACATACACATTATGATAAATACGCTATAAAAATTTAGCGCGCGCTTTTGCCAATTGTTGTTGTATTAGCCGCTTTTACCTTCACTTACGTTGCTATACACACACGTGACATATGTAAATATGCTCAAGCTTGCTCGAGGGAATATAAAAAGCCAAAGTGTTTCGCCTGTTGCCAGGTGTGCCTTGTTTGTTTGTAGGCCTGCTTGTAGTAAGTTATGAAAAGCCGTAAAGCAAATAATGTCAGCTACTTCGGATATAACGATATACGAGTGCTTTCGACAGTAATATATATGTTTGTGCTTACAAAATGAATAATGAATAATGGATGAATGGGCGCTGAAAATATATTTAAGCTTAGGCATTTTTTAAGAGATCTCTATTACCGCGCATATTTGTTATTGTTGTTAGCAATAAACATTAATAAATGCACAATAAACTGTTAGATCGAGGCATAGTAGGTAGACATGTGAAATCGTTAAGCTAACTGGGTTAATAGGTAGGCAAATAGGTATTTAGCGGGGTTGACGATTTTTACTGTCAATTTTCGGGAAACGAAGAATTTATAAGGCAATTAAATACTAGTTGAGCTTTGCTCAGAAATGTCGATTTCAAGTATTTCGTAAGCAAAAATAAAATTTTTGAAAAAAACTTTTTAAGAGAAATATTTCTTCGGAGATAATATGGTGGTATTTTACTGAAGGCATCGACAATCCAGCTCGGCACTTTTAAAATTCACAAAACATGATGAAAACTGTTCTCAAAATGACGGTTTTTCGACCCTTTTTATACGAATAAGTGAAATTTTTTAACAATTTTGAATTCTTAGACTTCAAATGACAAATAACAGCTAGGAATGAAAATACAATTTTTTTTAGTTGAAATTACCATCTAATCAAGTTTGACCCAGACTGACAAGAAATTATATTTTTAACTAATTTAAACCAATAACAAAATGCCAATAATTAACCCAATTTTTCTTAAACTTCCTATAAGCCTCGGTTGGTATGGCCTTGAGTGCCTTCGAGTTTTAGTTTTTTCGTTTTCGGCTCATTCTTGAAGCGTTATAGATTGTTGGACAATTATTATGTCATATTTATAAATCTGCGTCTCGTCACTAGTAATGAACACAGAGTTGTTAACTGTCTTGTCAAGTATCTCTTTTGCGTATAGGTTTGACGTGCTTCATACCCAAAACATTAACCAAAATGTTTTGAGTCCAACCATAACAGTTATTAAGACCCTCTGATATCTCTCTGTTTCTCTCTATCTTCCTCTCGCTCTTTCTCGCTCTCTCCATCTCTCCATCTCTCTCTCTCTCTCAGCCTACACAATGATTTTCAAGCACTGTTTATGAAACTTATCGTCAGCAGCAGATGTGGAGGAAAATTTTCGATGACTTCCCCACATTCAATGAACACTTTGTGTCACTCAAATATTTTTGCTCGTAGACTCCCGCAAACATTTCCGCAACATTTTCAACAACTGCGTGGCCATGATACCAATGGAAATACAAAATTTCAAGCGAACTCGTGTTCAATTTTCATTTTCCACATTCGCCACAAAAACTGTACTCAAAAAATAGCTGATATATGAACATCAAACTTCTCGCGAACAATCAACGAAAACATCGATCATTTTTTGGTTTTATAATGGACCAGTACGGGTAAATTTTGATCATATTGTAAATCATATATGTACATATGTGTATACATATGTACTTTTTAATATTTTATAAAAAACGTATGTTTGCAAATCTAGGAAAAAATCGATTCGGTTTGCGCGCGTAGCTTATATGGATCCGGGTCAAATTTGATCACATTGTAAACTACATATATAAAAGTTACTCGAAGTTAAGGGGTTAACCAATTCTTCTTTAGGGTGGAAAGAATTGCTCCTCATCACTACTCACCCAAAGAAAGAAGCATAACTCTATTCTACTTAGAGGAAAATTTAGCGGAAGGTTTAGTTCCGCAAGTACTACTAGTCTATTTGGCAACTCGTATAGTTTGTTCGATTCGATAATCTCCAACGCTTGGCGAATCGAAAACAGCATTTTACTCATTTTCCCACACTTGAGCGTCATGTAGGACTCACTACGGATGATAGATTGACTCTTAAAAATCATCCAAAAATAAAGATTTGCAATTACAAGCTCATTTCAATGACCTATTCTAGTGTTTTAACAATTTGCATACTCTTATCAGCTGTACTACTCTTCCAGCCATTGTTGCCAAGCCGCAAAAACTGTATTTACAGCGTCGTGCTAAAATAACACATTCGTGTTTTGGCATATCGGAAAGCGCATAAATACATACAAACAGCACTTTTTGCATACAATTTTGTATTCTTGTGTACAAAGTGACAAACATATTTACATACACACATACCAATAAATGTACTCACATATAATCAATATTCCATATTTTTGCGTCTACATTCATAAATACAAATTCAATATATACATGCATATACAATTATATAATTGTTTTTGTTGTAAATATTTTCGCGTAAATCTGACCTTGCACACTTTTCAAATTTATTTACAAAAACAGCATTTATCATATTTATTTTTGCAAAACGCCGCTTACGCCGAAGTTTTTATGCCATTTTATTGATGATGTTTTTTCCAGTTAGCAACCGCGCAAAAAACGATACAACAAAAATAACAATAAAGTTTAACTTTGTTAGCGTTTTGTTGTGTTTTATGTTGATAGTATTACTTGTTTTTGTTTTTTTTTTTGTTTTTTGTTTGCTTCAATTTTTGTTGTTATTCCCACAGCATTAAGCACGAGGTCAGTTAACCCTTTGCATGAGTTCAATATCCGACGTCAAATTGCGAATGCATACACACTCATAAACAGAAATACATATTTACTTACATGGATGTGGGGGCTTGCACACAAACGCCACGGCGCTGGCTGGCAAAACGTCAATGAGGAGCAACAAGCCAATGTGTGACGCGCACGAAGCAACAAATGAAGCGGCAATAAATGCAAGCGCAAAAACAACAACTGCAAACTTGTTAGTTTGCAAAATAATACACTTGTATATACATACATATACGCATATATATATGTATGTACATATATGTATGTACACAGAGTGCGGGTGCATTGTTAGAAAACACTATAAAAAACAGTTCAGCAGCTGCTTGTTTGTTTGCATGTTGCCCAAGTTAGACAGACGGGAGTGACAACTGACGTGAATACTACGTACATATGTATGTACATACGTACACACGAGCATGTATGTACATATGTATGTAATGTTATCAAACTTATTTATATTCGGGTTTCATACTGTATACCACATATAAAAAAAATTAGAAACATTTAATTTTAATCAATTTATTTATTGAATTTTAATTAATTTAATAATTATAAAAATTAAAATTAATTAAAATAAATAAAATTAAAATTAATTAAATTTGTTATAAAAATTAATATTAATTAAACTGACTAAAATTAATTAAATTAATTATAAAAATTTTAATTAAATTAATTTTTTTCTAAATATATTTTTGAAATCCAAAACACATAAATAAAAGTAAAAGAATAATTAGAAAAATAATTTAAAGTTAATATTATTATAATTTTTTTTTTTTTTAAGAAATTTGTACAATAATAAATTATTTAACAAATAAATATTTAGCAGCGCTAGCAACAAGGGCCTTAGTTGTTGAGAAAAAAATTATAATTTTATTAAAAAACTCTAAAAGAAATACTTTATAAGAAAAATATATTTAGACAAAATATTTTAAAAAATTAGTCATAGAGCAAAAAAATATTTTATAAACAGAAAAAACCAAAAACAATATAAAAAAATATTTTCTTTAAAAAAAAATTTAATGGGAATTAATAAAAATTTTAATTGAGATATAAATTTTATCATATCATTTATTTTAATAAAATGTTAATTTAATAAAAAATTAATACTAACCAATTTAATAAAAAAATAAAATTAAATAATTTAATAAGAAATTAATATATTATATTATAATTTTTTTTATTTGAAATTAATAAAAATTTTATTTAAAATACATATACATATGTATATACTTTTCAAAAGCGAAATGCTTAAAACACTACAAATTATACCACTTTCCATGCCTGTGTTCATAACAGAAGATAAAATTTCTCTTAAATGGCACTACAGTTGTGAAATTTAGTATGCCACACGTTGTGGCAACGTTCTTTAGCACTACTATATTGGCCTGATTTTATATAGTCAATAAAATAACAAGTAGATACACATATATACATTTACATATACATACATACATATATACTGCAAAAGAACAATAAATTTAGCATTTTTTGTTGTTGCTATTTTTTTACTTTTATTTGAGCGCTTGTTGCCGATTGTTAACAGACAGCTTTGATACGACTAAAAATAGTATATGATGTACATATGTATATATATACATATACCGGTGCAAAAATAGTAAAAAACAACAACAACAATTTCGTAGCTTAACTGAAAATAAAACACGCTTAAGAAAATAACCAAAAAATACTATTTTGTGCACATGTTTATGCGAATGCGCATGTATGCGTACACACACTTAAATAAATACATACATATATGTACATATATGTATATATGTACGGTATATACATTCGGCAAAACAAAATATTTAAAACAACTTTTCACAATTTATTGCTATTTTCTGTCATGTTGCACTCAAGTAAACACCGGCAAATATGCAATAAGAGCAATAACAGCAATAACAGCAACAACAACAGCAATAAAAATATCAATATACTTTTCGCGTGCGCATTGTCAACAAATTTTGAGCATTGTAGACGCTACGGACACGAATATTTGTTGGTGCATATGTATACATATAAACATACAAACACATAGATATGTATATATGTATGTATGTATGTGTGCCATTGTTGTTATTTTGGCGCAGGTGTTTCAAATTTATAATTAACACGATTTTTGGCAAGACAAAAATAACAATTAAATATACCAACTACTGGTGGCAAACAAAATTTGAAATAATATGTGATAAATACATATATAAGAGTATATAAGTATGTACATATGTACCTATATACATACATATATAATTAGTATCTACATAGATACACCAAAAATCCGCTTTAATTATTATGCAAAAAATCACAATTAATAGCGACAAAATAGCAATTAAACTTTTTGGCGCTCAAAATTTCTCGTTTAACCACACATACACATGTACATATTTACATATATGAATATTCGCATTCATTGAAATTATGATGATTTGCACACCTCATTCTCATTCGCTCATCAACTAAATGAGTCAACTTGAAATATAGTACGTTCTGGCATTTCCTTCATCACTTGAGCTTGACGAAATTTGCGCTAAATTTTAGACAGTGATTTTGAGTCATCATCGCTGATGGAGCAGGAATATAAGAGAGTGTATATATGTATATACATACATATACATCTACATACATATATAAGCATCTTTTCTTGCGTTTATGAGTATTTAAAGATTAAATGAATTGTTGACAAAAAGCGAAAAAGTTCTTCACAGTTGCTTCTCTAGTTAAATAGTACCTGTTAGTACCTGTCTGAAACTAGTTTATATGAAACTAAAAATAAATATGTGACAATGGTTATTAAATTTAATAACTTTAATGATCTTGATCAACAAGAAAAAAACACTTTACTTTTCAATTGTCTACTCAGTCCGCAGTAGCACCTGTTGGCAAGAGTTATCCTGCGTTGGATTTCGAAGCTGACGTTGTTGTTGGTGTTAATATTGGTTCCAAGATAAACGAAATTATCTACGACTTCGAAGTTATGACTGTCAACAGTGACGTAGGAGCCAAGTTACGAGTGCGGTGACTGTTTGTTTGATGGCAGAAGATATTTCATCTTGCCCTCGGTCACTACCAGACCCATTTGCTTCGCTTCTTTATTCATTCTGGAGAAAGCAGAGGCCTATGATATCAATATCATCGGCGTACGCTAGTAGCTGTACTCTTATAGAAGATGGTACCTTCTGTATTTAGTTCTGCAGCTGGAATTATTTTCTTCAAGAGCAGATTGAAGAAGTCGCACGAAAGAGAGTCGCCCTGTCTGAATCCATGTTTGATATCGAACGGCTCGGAGAAGTCTTTCTCGATCCTGAGGCAGATTTTGGTGCTGCTCAACGTCAGTTTACACAGCCGCATTAGTTTTCAGGGATACCAAATTTAGAAATCGCGACATAAAGGCAGCTCTTTTTCCTGCTATCAAAAGCAACTGTAATCACGAAGAGGTGGTGCGTGCCAAGATTTGGCGCGTGGTGAATATCTGGTCAATTGTTGATTTTCCACATCTAAAGCCACACAGTTAAGGTCCAATCAGTTTTTTGACGGTGGGCTTTAATCCTTCACACAATACGCTCGATGGAACCTTATATGCGATGTTGAGGAGGCTTATGCCGCGGTAATTGGTGGAGATTGTGGGGTCTTCCTTTTTGTGGATTGGGGAATCGGGTTCACCATCTCTTGGCGTTATACTTTCACTGCCATTCAGCAGGCTGGAGAAGTGTTCCCTCCATATTTTTAGTATGCTTTGGGCATCAGTTACTAGATCACTTCAGGGGGTTCTTCATAAATTCGTAACTGTGATTAAAGTTAACACTTCATGTTTTTTAATAGTTACAAGACTCATCTTTTTAGGACTAGTTCATTTTGAGTACAAAATTGTTCATATTCGGACTAGTTCATTCCAGATATTACTAGTATACAACCATTTCGATAAGGAATCAAATTTAATTTTTTTGAAAAAAACTGAATTAATTAAACAAACAAATTTTGTATTCAAAACAAAAAGCGAGTAATTCTAGATATTTAATTTCAGATAAAACCGTTATCAACATTTAATTTCCCAACCCACACATACTATGCAACTATATAAATCTATATCTATCTTAATTACCTTCCATTGATTTTTTCTCGTAAACAACAAACTCAGATAACCAAATATCCATTAAAACCAAAAAAGAAATCAACTCACTAAAAATTTTAATGGAAACGTGACAAAAGTTAATTACATACATAGTGTACGTTTTTGTGCGCAAAATTATATCAAAAGCCAAGCTAACCAACACCAATAATCAACGCTTTGTTGTTGTTTCGGTGGAAGTCGCGTGAGCATTAAACGTTCTTTGCCCCTTCATCAACCGATTTTTATTTTAGTCATTTACCGTTTTTTTTGCTTTATTGGCGCATTAGTCGATGAAAATCAACTCGCTTCAAGTGAGGGGGACCAGACAGACTAAGCGAGTTTCCTAAATAAATCACCACTATTAAGGGGAGTTTCAAATGTGTTTTCACTTTGTTGCGTTTGTTGTTGTTGTTGTTGTGCGCTGACTAGTGCTACTATTTAAACATGCAAGCTTCACATTAATTATTTTCGGTTGTCATTAGTAACAAAATACAACGCACACACACTTACATACGTATAGTAAGTTAGTTAGCTAATATATACGTGTGTCTGTGTGTGGCGATGTCCCCATCGCTCAACACGGTGACGCATAATGTCCGTAAAGCACGTGAGCAGTAAAAGTTTAGTAGCAAATGCATTCAAGTGAATTCGATAGTATACGCATACATACATACTTATGTACATACATACATACTTAACTACATGTGGGTTCTGTTTATACATATATTTAAACTATAATAAATTATCAGTCTTAGCGCTAAATAAAAAATAAGCTATAATGCAAAAATGAACTTTTTAAAAAGTTTACAAATACTAAGTAACAATTTGTGTACGAAAAACAAAAATATTTTTGTAGAGTTGCCATCTGACTTGAAATTAAAATTATTTGAATATACATATAATGTAAAAAATAATCTCAAAGTGTGAATACAAAGTTCTTAAAGTTTCAAAAATTTAAATTTATTTAAAAATTGCAGCAGAGTTGCCACGCTTATCGAATTTATTAAAACGAAATAAAAAAATTCAAATGCCAAAATAAAATATTTAAACATATTGCAAATATTATTTACTAATTTTTATAAAAAAAATATTTTGGAGAGTTGCCGTCTTGCTATAAATTAAAAATATTTGAATATACGTAAATACTAATCACTGCGAAATGTGAATACGAAGTTCTTAAAGTTTCAAAAATTTAAATTTATTTAAAAATTGCGGCAGAGTTGCCACGCTTATCGAATTTATTAAAACGAAATAAAAAAATTCAAATGCCAAAATAAAATATTTAAACATATTGCAAATATTATTTACTAATTTTTATAAAAAAAATATTTTGGAGAGTTGCCGTCTTGCTATAAATTAAAAATATTTGAATATACATAAATACTAATCAATGCAAAATGTGAATACAAAGTTCTTAAAGTTTCAAAAATTTAAATTAAAAAAAATAAATCTCACAGAGTTGCCATGTTTATCGAATTTAAAAGCTGGTTTTATTGATACTAAATTCTTAACCCACCTGAAAGAAAACAAAAAAAAATTATTATAATATATGTACATATATGTTTGTTTATAGTAATTTTTCATTATTACTTCAAAACAATATTTTTTCGACTTAACAGCTGACCTTAAATTAAAGCGGTTTCACAATGGCAACCTAGAAATGTGAATATAAAGCTCGAACTGCTTAAAAAATTTACATTATAGGTAAAATTTACACAGAGTTGCCACCTTTATAGAATTTCTAAATTATTTTTAACACTAAACTTGAAAAATTAAAAGAAATGTGTTACAAAAATACAATTTTTTAGCGTTGCTAACAAATTTTAATTAAAGAAATAATAAATTTTAAGAATTTTCGTTAAAATATTGAATTTTTTTTCAAACCCAGAAAGCAAAGCAATTTATTCAAACGAAATTTTGTACCGCAACTGCTACTACAACAAAAATTACAAATTTCAGTGGTGGATTATAATGAAAAAATTCAATTTTTTTGACTTACGCTGTTTTTGCATAAATTGGAGGCCAGCAGCAACACATAGCTGAAAGTTCTAAGTGTCTAAAGAGGTTAGAATTAACTAGAAGTTTCAACAGACTTGCTACCATTATTAAATTTTCAATTTTTTTAAACCAAAACTATAAAAATATTATAAAATAAAATTATATATAATGTAACAAAATTATATAATAAAATATAAAAAAAATAGTTTTTTACACATTTAATAAATTTTAAAATAAAAGAAACTTGGTATATACAAATTTTTAAAGATTTATTGCACCAAATTTTTTCAAATGTAGTAAGAAATCTAAACTATTTACTCGAAAATTTTTACTACAACACACTTTCAACTTGCTCTGTTTTTGCATAAAATCAAAATTATTTGCGCTGTTTTTGTTTAAAATCAAAATTATTTGCTCGAAAATTTTTACTACAACTGCTAATACACCAAAAAATTTATTATTTCAAAATTTTATATTTTCAACTTGCGCTGTTCTTGCATAAAATGTTTAGTGAAAACTTGCCAGCCGGACCACATGACTATATACATATGTATGTAGATACATACTACAAAAACATTTACATAAATTATTTTTAAACATATATTCATAATTGATTTGTTGTTATTGTTGACAGAAATGTCTGCATATAACAAACATACATGCAAATTTTATAAAATGCGAAATGAGGAAATGTCAAACAAGTTTAAGGCATAAAATGCATGTCATAGCCAATTTATTACATACATACATATGTACAAATATTTATACTTATGAATGAAGCTTTATGACAAATTGTATAAATTAATAGAAACTTAATTTCTTCGCTTTACAATTAGTGTAAAATCTAAACAAATACGAATATAGCAACAGTTTCAATACTAATGAACCTTCTTTCCACTCACTAACGCATAAAAGCTTTTAAACTGTGCATTCGATCGGAAAATGTTTAAATTATTTATGCCCGCTTCATAACAACCACCCACGTAATGTCTTCTCTAAGCAACCCACCCATATTGTTGTTTTTGTTTTTGTAGTCACTGTTCGAAAAGTGTCTACAAATCATTTTTGTTTATAGTTGAGTTAGTTTTTAATTAAAATCCTGTTATAATAAATTATAATTTATAGGGGTGGATCCAAGTGCGCGCCTTTTAGCCGCAACCGCAGCACACAGCAACATTTACATACATACATACACCAGTAACGGTATATAAAAACACTACACTAATACAGGCACATGCTGAAATATGTCGCTATAAATCGAATTTTTGTTATTTATTTTCATTGCTGTCGACTGGCGGTGGTCGATTTCCGCTTCTCTAAGGATATGCGCTTAAACAAACTCACACACAAGCTGATATACGTATGTATATAATTTTTGCTTTGTATAATTTTGTTAGGAATATTTTAGCTTTTTATACCCTGAACAGGGTATAATACAAGTAGAATGATGGCGAGTGGTCATTTTTGTAGGGCGATATACATACATATACGTGAATTAGTCGCTAATTTTCTGATATATCGAGCTGATATTTTGCACACGCTCTTTTTTACTCAGGATGTTGCTCTTTTGTCGGAACCACCGATATCGGACCACTGTTGCATATAGCTGTCATATAAATTGATCGATTAGAATCTAGTACTTGTATGGAAAACTTTTTTATTTGATGAGATATTTTCTCGAAATTTAACATAAATTACTTTTCAATACAGTGATATAATCTCTGAAAGAATTGAAAGAAAGAAGATCGGGCTACTATATCATATCGCTGTCATACAAACGGAACTATAAAAATCATGTTCTCTATATGGAATACCTTTTTATTTGACGAGATATCTTCATGAAATTTGGTATGAATTAGTCTTCAAAAAAGTAGTATAACCTCAGAAGAAATTATACAGATCGGACCACTATAGCATATAGCTGTCATATAAATTGATCGATTAGAATCTAGTACTTGTATGGAAAACTTTTTTATTTGATGAGATATTTTCTCGAAATTTAACATAAATTACTTTTCAATGCAGTGATATAATCTCTGAAAGAATTGTTCAGATCGGACCACTGTAGCATATAGCTGTCATACAAACTGATTGATTAATTCTAGTCCGTGTATGAAAAACTTTTTTATTTGATGAAATATTTTAACGAAATTTAGCTTGAAGTATTGCTGAAGCAAGCTACATACATACATATACATATATCCAAAGAAGCTGTTCAGCTCCTGTACTGACTAATCAAAATCAAGTCTTCTTGTAGAGTTTTCTATTTATCAAGGGTATTATTGTTTCATTGCAACCGAAGTTAACGTGTTTTTGTTTTTTTTTTCTTCTTGTATTTATTAGATGATTTTGTTTTCGTTGTTATTATTATTATGATTGCCATCGCTAGCGCTCTTGTTGTTTTTGTAAGTTTATTTATGACCCCAACATGCCAACAACGTAGCAAGGCAAAACAAAACAAAATCAACTTGAAATTTACGAGCGTACAATTATGCTAAATAAAATGCAGCATAACAAAATGTGACTACAAAAGCAACAAGCGACATATAACTACATACAAACGATATACATTTGCATACATACAAACATACTTGCACACATACTTCTATACGCACATCCATGGTTATACATATGTGTAACACACTCAAAGCAACCGATTTCCATGCCATCGGGTTTGCTTGCGTTGCCTCGCAAATTAAACCTTCTACGTACAGCGTTTTGCCGCAGCCCCAAACTACCGGCCCCCCTCCACCAACTTGTCACATAGTACATATTTGCGCCTCACTAATTTTCCATATTCCGAAAATTTTACATTTTACATTATTTTGCATTTTCTGTTTTCCATTTTGAATTTTGCATTTTCGTGACGCCATTTTTCTTCTTCACTCACACACAAACGCGCACATGTGCACACATACACTATACCCGCTATCCTGTGTATGTTTGCAAGTTTGTGCATACTTTTTGCTCGCTTTTTGTTTAGTTTTATTATAAACTCTATTTTTGCATGAAGTATTTTATTTGCATATAAATTACAAAGAAGCCCCGCATAATTGCATTACGGCACAATGCGCAGAAAAGGGATGGGTGGGAGAAAAGTTTTCATTCGAAGTTTTTCGATCGATTTTAAGGCGGAAGGTCGGTCGGCCGCTTGTACTTTTGGACGTTTGTGGAGGTATGTGTTGGTGTGTAGGTACGGTGTTTTGAAGATTTCAGCGATATTTAAAGGGTGTTGTATTTAGAGGTAAGAGACTGTTATTGAAAATAAATTGAAGGCAAAGGAGTCGTATTTGAAGGGTAGTTCGGTCTCCAAATGCGGAAAAATGTGAAACTTTAGCCAAATATGTTCTTCATCGTTCAAGATGATTTAATGGTAGAAATTTAAAATTCAGTTTACCTTAAAAAAATTAAATTTTAAAAATTAAATTGCAACGAATTTTAACATGTTTTAAGCTGTGTAAACGTTTTACATTGCTCATTTGACAATGTGTACTTAATATAAATATCAAACACATGTGTTTCTTTTGACAGCAGATTTGTCAAAATTCGGTCTCTAAAAAAACACCCTATATGCAGGAGCAATTTGTATTAAAAACGTAATATCTAATATGGAAAGTGCAAACATGTTTAAATTTAATTGCTTTAATAAATGTTTGCTCCACTAAAAGGCATATCTTCACTGGTTAAGCCTTAAACTTCGCTAACTGCTCAGCTTTTTATTAATTCAAACCTAAAAAAATATTATACATTCATAAAATTTTAAAAAATATATAAGTTGTTGCTCCATAGTTTAAATTAATCTCATTCGCTAAAGGTCTAAACAGATGCAAAATTTATTCAAGCCTGCAATGAAGATTTCAAATAATATGTTGCCTGCTTTTAGGGGCAATATACTTTTTTTCTGTATTTTGCTATATCCAGTTAGCTTGAGGAAAAGCACGTTTCTTTATAGTACTTGTTGTTTTTTTAAGCTCTCATTGGAGGTTTCAAATAATACGTTGCCTACTTTTAAGGGCAATGTCCTTTTTTCATATGTGATTTATCCTACAATTAGGAAAAGATCGTACATTTATCGTAATTGGGGGCATATATGTAAGTTTGGATCCTTCAGTAAGGGTCCTTGAAATCCAATCTTTCTCTTTACTTTTTACTTCACTAAAAATTATCATCAGCGTTTCCGAAGTAGCACCACAAATAGAAAACAACCAATAAAATGAGCTAGATAAACGGTTTTGTCTATAAATCGAAACTTGTTCAGAGTAAATAAAAAGTGATCTCACACCTTTCCATGCAAATATAAAAAAATTTTCAAGAAAACTATAAAAAAAAATTTAAAAGTTCCCCTATTCCTGGTCTCACACGTGATCATCTAAATCAAAAACCAATTAATCGAAACTAGTTCAGGCAATAAATGAAGTGATCTCACACTTTTTCATCCAAATACAAAAACTCTTTTAAGAAAGCCATTAAGAATTAAGAGTTCTTTCCTCACTGACCCTTCGTCGTACAAGTCATCATCAAGATCAAAGAAAAGATTTCAATAAAACTAGAAGAAGTTTGAAATTATTCCCCCTCCGATCTTTGAGATATATTCTTTTTGACAAATTTTTCTGTTAAGGTCGTAGAAATTTCAGAAAGTTCTTGACAGCATTTATTTTGATATTAAGGTACCTCTTTCTGATCAACTTTGCAGCGAAGAGTTTTGAAAAAGCGTTTTCAAATATCGGAAATCTATGAAATCGTGCATTAAAATAGCAACCCTCTAACTTTTTAAGGGGTTACTTAACTCATAATTTTTACTACAGTGAAATATGATATGATGTATAGTTTCTATTAATTTCAAACAAGTTTTTCAAAAATATGTATCGGTTATCAGGACTAGTTCGCAATTAGTCGGAACTGTGAATTATGATATGATGTAGAATAACTAGCTTCAATATACATACATATGTATTTCAAGCAAGTTTTTCAAAAAAATATATCTGTTACCAGGACTAGTCCGGAACTAGTCCAAACTGTGAATTGTGATATGACAAACATACACAATAGTTTCAATATATTTCTAGCAAGTTTTTTTCAAAAAATTAATCGGTTACTAGGACTAGTTCGGAACTAGTTCGCTACTAGTCGCATAACTTCAGAAATAAACCAAGTTTTATCGAAGTTGTAAATGTGAAATGACATAAGTAATCTATTAATTTTATCATCTGATTATACAAGAACAACTCATTCCAACATAACAACAACCATATAGAAATAAAAACTCGGTTTCACTAGAGCCATAAAATTTGTAAAAAAAATTGACTGCTAAAGTGGCTTTAAAAATGTTATTAACAACAAATATTTTGTTTTATCAATTAATTATTAATATTTCTACATATTTATTTTAATTACCGCAATCTGTTTTGCTACTTTTCCAGCTCATATTTCATCCGGCTAAAAATGCACAAAGCAAAATCGGACCGGTTTTTATTCATATTTATATTTTTGCGCGCGCTAATTTATTTACATAAAATATTAGTTTTTGCACTTTTATTTCTTCGCTTTAATTACAACAAAATGAAGCGATCGCCGCGCATTGATAGGCGGCATGTCAACAGCTCGGGGCACAATGCACTCGAAGTGTTCTCATGCAACACACAAACACATACAACTCACATATGCAATTTATCTGCATATGTATGTATGTATATATATTTAAAAATATGCATATATATGTATGTGAGTGAATGCATTTAACAGACCCCAGCGAACTATAAATAAAAGCAAACAAACTCACTCACAACTATCTAGTCATGCATTTTTGTATGTAGATACAACGCTTTGTGCATGAGCCATGCTGCAGCGATCGCCAAGTAACCAAGCAATGCAATAGCGCGCTAGCCAATAACAACAACAAGAACATGCATACTTATTGGATAAGCGGATGCTTATAGCCAGAGCCAGAGCCACGTAGTGCCGAGCAGCTCTTCCAACCAGCAACAGTGAAGCGTTGTTACTATTGTTGTTGTTGTTGCTGTTGATACGAGCAACTAAATTGTGGCCTTACAAGTGTTGTTGTTCTGTTTATGCAGCAATTTTTTTGCACTTTTTTAATTTTTTATTTTATTTATTTATTGCTTTTGCTGTTGTTGTTGTAGTATATTTGTTGTCAGTAAGCTTGACGTTTTCGTTGTGGCGGAAAATAGCAACAGCAAAAATAACAACAAAAAACAACATGCTTATAAATAATTGCATGCCACTTTAAGTATTTTTCCCCAATTAGTTTTAGAAAAGTGTTGTATTCCAGCGAATAAAACAAACTGTTTGTATGTATGTATGTATGTGTGTGTGTGTGTTAGAGATAGTTGATAATTTAAGTGAAAAAATATAATTGCGGAAAAATGTGTGAAATACTAGAAATTGTGCAAGCGAAATGCCGGAGAATGTAGGCAATGCAAACGAATTGTGTTGCCGTCTAACAGTAAACTTATGTAAATGATGGCGTGTTATGTAAATTTGCTGAGAAATTTTTATATAAATTTATGCAATGCAAGATGATCAATGAGATACTGATTTGGAAGTTGGAAAATCGGAGTTTTTACAAAGTCATAACCGAAATAGGTTAGAAGAAACAGCAGATAGCTCTCTCTCTCTCTCTATCTATTGTCACAATGAGGCTCCAGAGCACTTACAGCGCCAGCAGCTCATTATAGACAATATAAGGAATAAATAAAGATCTCACAACTAGCTCACTCTCTAGCTCCCCTCTCTCTCTCTCTCTCTCTCTCTAATATCATAACCTAAAAAAGTCGTAAGAAATAAATAAATAAGCTTCAGAGTTCCCTCAATACGAGGATCCTGACTATCACCGTCTCACCATAACGAAAATCGTAAGAACAAGTAGTTCCTTCTCTTGACATTACCCAAAAAAATCAAAAGGAATCTAAGAGACTTTAGAAACCTCCAACACGAGTGGCGCTCCCCCTCTCTCTCAAATTCTATTGACATAACCTAAAAGCTTTGTAAGATATAAATGAAGCGACATCAACTCCTATCACGAGTAGCTTTCACTTTTCTTCTCTCCTGACATAACCTAAAAAATATTTTGCTTCATTTTCATAATAATCAAGAAGAATAGGACCTTCTACAGCTTTTTTTCATACATGCATACATATTGTACATCCACTGAAACACTTGTATTTTTCAGTATACATATGTAAATACTTTGATCTTATAAACCTACTCGTTGTTTTATGGATCCTGAAACTCTGCTTTCATCAACATCGACAAACTTCAAAATAAACGGCACATGTCGAGAGAAGATACTTCTTATATCTTCTACTTTCTGATCTCAAATATAGAATATCATGTACTAAGCATTTCAAATATCTGGCAACCATGTGTTCCGCTTAAAATCTACGCTAAACTGCTGCCGAGATTAATTACACCAATTAAAAAATAGCAAGGCGAGAAATTTTCACACGAGTATTAGAATCTGTATAAAAGACAACAAATAAATTTATTAACGGGAATTTTATGAGGGAAATTTAAAAATCAGATTTAAGAAGAATGAAGTTCAGTCGAAGCTGGAGATACACTGAAAAAAATTTAGTTCACTCTGCAAGAGGCGTAAAATTTCCGCAAAATTATAAACTTTTACATTAACGAGACTCAAAAACAAATTTTTTATGAGAAAACAGAATAAGAATAATTAAAAAAAAAATAATAAAATTAATATAACAACTTTTAGCTCCACAAAATCGTTGAAAAGTTAGTTATAATGCACTCAGAGTTTGTATTTACAGTACCATTTGACTATTAACTCAAATATAGCAACTAAGAGAACTACTTTTCCAACATAAATTCTACCGATAGATGGCGCTAAGAACCAATTAATCTTAATAATCATACTGTAAAAGGAATAATTATTTCAGCAGAGATTTTAAGAGGTACACATATTATTTCATAAGAGATATTTATTAGAAAAAAATGTCCAGCTTTCAATCTCCCTGCTAACGAAACCACTAAAGAAAGTTGTTCTAACCTCAATTTTAAGGCGCATTCTAAAGGACAACACATATCAAAAATTTCTAAATGAAAGACCCGGATGACTCAATAATTTTCTCATTTGCTTTAGATCTACTAAAAAAAATTAATGCTTACTAATGAATTAAGCTTTTGTCAAGCTTTTATTTAGTGAAAGCTGTCATCTAAACCTTTTTGCTCTACGAAAAGATTGTATCAGCAAAAAGTTTATTTATGGATATGACTTTCTAGCAAAAAAATTAATGCTTACTAATCAATTAAGCTTTTATCAAGCTTTCATTTAATGAAAGCTTTCATCTAACCGATTTGATCTTGGAATAGATTTTTTGCCAATAAAACGAGTATTTATGGATATGACTTTCTAGCAAAAAAATGAATGCTTACGAATCAATTAAGCTTTTATCAAGCTTTCATTTAATGAAAGTTTTCATCTAACCGATTTGATCATCGAATAGATTTTATACCAAAGAAACGATTATTTATGGATATGACTTTATAGCAAAAAAAATGAATGCTAACGAATCAATTAAGCTTTTATCAAGCTTTCATTTAATGAAAACTTTCACCTAAGCCCATTTTCTCTTCTAACAGATTTTGTTCCAGCGAAACGATAATTTACGGATATGAACATAAAAAATAAACAAAAATATATGTACTTCCGCTGATGGTTTCAGCATGTGAGGTCCTTAAAATATACATATGCACAAAAAAAATGACAAAACAATAAATTATACTTTCACTAGACATATCGTTATAATCCCGCAATAATAAGCGCAGACTAGGCATCCACATAAGTATGTATGTGAAAATACTTATATAAATATGTACATACATACATATGTACATTCCTGTATAAAATACTCATTTAGAATATTTGGCTGAGGTTTATGAAGCTTAGCATAAGCTAGAGTGGTCTAAGCAGAAATTCATTTGTTTCTCACCAACTCTCGGCATTTACTCGGAAACCGCTGACAACAAACGTGCAAAATTAAATAACACGAAAAAACATACAAACACTTGAAACATAAAAGATACATTATACATACAATACATATGTATATATGTCCATCGTATATTTTATATACCTTTATATAAATATATTTGCATACATACATATGTATGTCTATATGTCTGCCGATCTGACTGCATGCTGTCTGACATATTTCAACAACATTTGAACGGATCTCACTACTTCAGCTGATCCTTTGAGCTGTGCGAACTTGACTCAGCCAACAACAGCTATAACTTACACAACAACAACAATAAAACTAATATCAAATCAAAAATCAAGAATTTTTTGTCAGCGCGCTGATGCTGCATTTACGTTCCATTTCAAATGCGAAATGTGTTTATTTTGCGCTCCAAATTCAAGCAACAAGCTGTTGTTGTTGTTATTGTTGTTGCTGCTGTTTTTGTTGTTGCGCTAGTTTGTTGTTCTGGTTCTAAAAAAGCTATTTGGTTGGTTGTGCGGTGCTTGTCTGCCATTGTTGATCCCCAGCGGTTGCCAAGCACATACTTATATACATACATATACATATATACATATTCGTATTTTTTGTGTGTGTTTGTGTTTTTGCAGAAAACTTGTACCTTCTGCTGGAGCTTGAGACGACGCCGAGATAAACTCTCGCTTGGTTGGCGCGCATGCGAATTCTATGCGCTGTCACTGTGCTTCTTGTTGTTTTGTTACATTTTGTATTGTTGTTGTTGTTGCTGTTGTTCTGGCAGTTGTTGTAGTCGCCGCGGAGTCTTGAGTGTTCTTTGTTGTTTAATTATTGTCAGACATGCCATTAATTTCAGCATGTCATGTTGTTAACGAATTCCTTTTTGTTTTCAGTTTTTTCTTCTTTTTTTGCTTTTTCGCTTATTGCTCGTTTCTTTCTTCCTTCGGTTTAATTTTAATGTTGTTTTTTATATTCACAGTGCTTTTTGTCTTACATTATTGTTTTCGGTATGCGTTTTTTATGTCTTATATACACAGTTTTATAAAAAAATATATTTTTTATTGTTTTTTAATTTTTTTTGTTCAACGCGGGATCGTAGCAAAGTTATTTTATTTGCATTACATTTTTTATAGTTTTATTTTACCTTGTTGTTGTTGTTTGCGAAAATAAATAAATTGTATTTTAATCAAAGCGGTTTAAGCTTCGTAAACTACATTTTGCCGGAGCGTTGTCATTGAAATGAATATGTGGTTCATTAATTCTCTAGTTTTTCATGAGCTACATTTACATTTTTATCATTTCGTGGAAAGAAGTCATTAATTAAAACTACATATACCATATATGTTTGCATGAGTATATGCATATGTATGTATATATAATGTATTTTTAACGTACTTGAACTGTAAATAATTAAGTAGAAATTTACATATGAATATGTACATAGATCACTGATTTGAGCACTGAAACTATTTCATTCTCAGTCGCGTAGTAATAGTTGTCATAAAAATTGTATAATTTGCGTATATAACGAAGACAAGTATTATATGTACTAGATATATTCAATTTACATACATACATCCAATATGTACATTTAAAGTCAATCTATTTTTTCCTAAAGTCATCCTTATTGTTACTTACTGATTAAAAGAAGATTAGATTGCCGAAGCTCAGCGCTGCTGTTAGTTTTGCGACTCCACTATGTTTTTAGCCTTATGTCGACGCAAAATATATCCCTTTATCCCTTCTCGAGATTCCCTAGTTTTTTACACAAAAAACACAGAAACTTCAAATTTAATGGAGAATATTTGTTATTTTTTGAAAATTATCTCTTTCAGATATTGACCGCGATTACATCTCAGATGATCCATGCGTTGAGTTTACATTTCGATGACTCTTTAGAGCATTTCGACTGTTAACTGGCGAATGACTAGCGTGATGTTTTGCTCTAAGGTCTGAATCGAAGCGGGATTTCCCGCATAGACTTTAGATTTTACATATCCCCACAAGAAAAACTCTATCGGTGTGATATCCCACAATCTTGGTAGTCAATCGACCGACCCAAAACGTGAAATTATCTGCTTTCCGAAGTATTCTCTCAATAAATCCATTGATTTATACGATGTGTGGGAAGTGACGCCGTCTCGTTGAAACCAAATGTTGCGAAATCACGAGCTTCAGTTTCAGGCATCAAATAGTCGGCTATTAAGACGCGATAGCGTCATACATTCTCGCCGGCATCATTTTTGAAGAAATATGGACCGATATTTCCACCGGCCCACAAACCACACCAAACCGTTGTTTTTTCTTGATGAAATGTCAGCTCTTGAATCTTTCCAGGTTTCTCTTCGACCCAAATGTGGCAATTTTGCTTTTTTACATACCAATTGAGCCAGAACGGGGTCTCATCGCTGAACAAAATTTTACTGGAAAACGTCGGATCTTATAACTTTTCAAGAGCCCATAAAGGAAGGAGATATCGCTTGAGAAGGTCGAGCGACTTCAGTTCTTGCTTAAGTTGTATTTTGTATACTCAATCTATCTCAATTCAATATCTCAAGGTAAAATGCGCCAAGTCGTTCCATATGTCAGTCAGAGTTGCTGGGAACGGCGCCGAATCCATTTTCCACGATCTCATATACACAGCTACGGCTGCTATATTTTCTTCACTCAAAAATTCTAGCCCCTCAGTTATACAGACGCAAAAACGTACGAACTTGACTAAATTGGCTCAGCTCGTCAGTCTCGTCATTTATATACTGTATATTACGGCGCCTCCGGCGTTTTCTTCTGTACACTGCTTGGTGTGACAAACTTCGTGGCTATTACTTTTGTCACCTTTTTCAGGGTATAATAAGCGCGCTATTCAATTAACCGCCCACTCACAGATTTAGAAAAAACTTAATCAGCCTAACTAAACCGCTTTCTATCAATATCAATACCTTTATAAAGTTTCATTAGAAACCTCAACTAAATTAATTATACATCACATTTACATATTCCATATGACAATATATCTAACCTCTGTCAATATTATACACAAATTATATAAACTTCAGAACCCACATTCAGAAAAATATTAATATTCATACAGATATATACCTTAAAAGAATAATTT
Source organism: Bactrocera tryoni (assembly GCF_016617805.1). NCBI lineage: Eukaryota > Metazoa > Arthropoda > Insecta > Diptera > Tephritidae > Bactrocera > Bactrocera tryoni. The sequence continues at coordinate 21,226,005 of NC_052503.1, read as the reverse complement.
ATCCCTTCCATTAATTTCAAATTCCCGCACTCGCTCTAACTCACGTTGCATTTTCCTTTATTGATTTACATTTCTCTGCTATGCACTTAATGCAATCAGCAAATTAAGAAAGCAAAACAATTTGATAAATAAACTAATTAAAAATTCTGCCATTAAAAATCTTATTAAATTTAATTATTTACCCATGGATTCAGCCATTAACGTTGCACGACAACTTTGCAGCAGTTGCAAACTTGTTGTTGGCGCACATGCATGCGCCCAGCCAACCACCCACCAATCCACTCATCCAGCAATCCAGCAATCTGGCAAGCGAGCAGCAGCCAACCAACTTTTCGTAATATTGCACATATTACTTGAAGCAAATTTATTGCATACGAAAATTGCAATGACTCGCCATATACAACAACTAGAATATTCATATAAAACGCAACAACAAGTTTGTAACAGGAATGTACACCAAAAGGATGAATACTTGCTTGCTTTTAAGTTTACGGACAAAGTGAAAATGTTAGTAGGAAAAGTGTTTCAGTATCGCCTCTAGAGAAAAGAGGAATTTTAGATGAAAGAGAGCTTAGGTTAGTTAAAAAGTTCTTTCTATAATTGAATATGCTAAAATTATATAGCATAGACTTGCAAGTTTTCTTAAAACTATTTTAAGTTCGCGTTATCGCAGTTTCATTATTTTTTAAGTAATCTCTCAGTACCAGAGAGTCAGTAGTGACCCAGCGCTATATTAATTAAAAAACTTTTCTTACTTACTAAGTATCCAATTTTTGCTGTCAGTACTAGAATAACTCTACCGATGTATTTTTAATTCTCAAACAATGTGTATACTTTCTCGCTCTCTACTTTTTTTTCTTGTGAGTGAGATATCAAAATGCTCAACAACCAAATTTTAAATGAATACATACTTTATTGGAAAATTTTGCTTCAAGAATTTAGGCATGGAACAGCTAACCCCACTTTAACTTGAACACTTTCATATAATTAGCAAATCTAACACTCTCCAAACACTGACTTGCTGAATAAAGACTTTCAGTAGGCCCTAAGGATGAAAGCCTTAACATTAGCTAAGCTTGAGAAAAATATCGCATACCACTTTATCTTTGTTTTCTCAGCTGTTTAGTAACTTTATTCTAGAAAAACACGAAGTTAAAAGTGGTAAGATCACTTTATGTTATCAAAAAACAATCCTCAATGCTTCTGTATATCTAGTCAATCGAATCGAATACTCACAAAACACCTACTTACTGAAGAAAAAGTTTCAGGAGCCCCTAAAGATGAAGCCTTAACATTGACGAGCACTGGAACAACCCGACGTAGAAATTGATAAATCAATTTATTACATCAACTAAAGCAATTGTCAATGCTTCTGTAATCCTAGTCAATGAAGTGTTTAGACACTGACTTACTGTAGAAAAATTCTCTGGAACCATAATCATTAACTAAATTTCAAAAATTTAAAACTTTTTAACGTTGTTTTTTTACTCTCAACACTGAAATAAAAAAGTTCAAGAGATTACGAAGTAATTGTGTTCACAAAAGTACAAATAATCTCTTGTTCTCAATATTTTTAGAAACAGTAACCAAATTTTTTTATAATAATCTTATAAGATTGCTTTAAAAATTAAACTTTCCAAGCCTTTACCTTCTTCGAACAGTTTTCCATGGAAATTCATATTCAAAGCTGAAAATGCCTACGAGACTAGATCCAGAAAAAATCTTTCAAATCTAAGTTCCATAAGCTTAGAACCATTATTTAAAATAATTTCTATGAAATACTTCAAAAAAAAATTGAGAAAAATCGTTTAAAATATTGTACATTTACGAACATTTTCGCTTGTGCGTCGCCTGCGCACGAAGGACATAATAAAATTTCTCGTTTGTTATGCTGCAAAATTAACATTAATGAAATCAGAAACTTCACTTGATGTGAAGCTTTTAAAAAATCAACTAAAGCGCAAATAACATTATCGAGCTTAACATTCAGGTTGACATGTGAACACATGAAGAGTGCACGCAGTGAGAGAGTGAGTGAAAGTAAAGGATGACGTAAGACTCAAGGCAAAAGCAAAGAAGTAGGATAAGGCAGAGAGATATTAAACTAAAATGAGTATGATGTAAGTGAGTTTGGTGGCGAAGGTGTGTTTTAAATACATTAATATGCAAGCCAAGCTTTTAGGCATGTGAAGCAGAGATTATTGGAAAAAAATTAAATGAGTAAATTAATATTATAACTATATAAAATATTTATGCTATTGACAAGGTATCACAAAAATTTAAATTAAATTTTCATTAAATTTAAATTAAATTCAAATAAAATATTATTCTATAATATCGCCTCAGTCTTTTGTTTAAGGATAATTGGTAAAGCTCTAGTATTTCTATGATAATTAATATAAACACAATCGTCTCAAATGTCTCTCACGTGTACAGAAAATAATTAATTAGAATTTTGTTATGCAAAGCCATGCATATTTCAAATATTTTTTAGCAAATTAATCAACAAATTTGCCTTGCGAAGGAAAATTTATTCTCACATGCTTGCGAAATTTCAATTAATATAATGTTTATTATGCTAAGCAGTTAATACAATGCTAAATATAAGCGAAAGCCATAAATTCACAAGTAAATATTTACGAATTTCTGATAAAAACTAATTTGTAGCTTTTATTCAGACAGTCAGACAGTGCAGTGTTTAGTTTCCCCGAAACAAATTTGCGCTCAATGAATTATTGTAATTTCAATAGCAAATAATAGTTATTTGCACAGATTGTCTTACTTACTAAGTTGCTTACAAATGCTAATTAAAAGAAGATATACATATATACATATATATGTATGTGTAGTAAGCAAATGCAATGCAGATTCTATATTTGCTTGAGTGAAAATGCTGAATGTCCACTGACATTAATTTAGACGACAAATAATAGATTTGCAATGAAATAATCTTATGGCAGGCATATATGTGTGGCTACAAACTAAAGTAGCTTAAGTCGACACAAGATAATGCAAATAATTTCCATTATGCCAAGAAACTCCCTGAGGATTCGACATTATCTTTCAATTGGCAGACAATTTTTAATCTTCATTTTAGATTTAAGTAAAATAATGTTTATAAAAGCACGCATATTTTCACTAAGCAGCAAAATATCAAACTTAGCAGAAATTAACTTAAGCTATTTTGTCTTAATGTCACATATATTAGTATAAATATGGTATATGGGCTTAGTAGATTATATTATGTGTGTGTTTCTATTATTATTATATAATATTACACATATAAATGTGGTCATATATTTAATTTATGCGCTCGTAAGCACGTAACTCAATATGCGCTTGTGTATATATTTATGCACAGCACTGCCTTCAACAATAGTCGCCTAATTGCATGCTATGTACAATCTAATTTCACTGCACATATCAAATTAGTATAAGTTTAATTAAATAGCAACAACAAAATAGCTTTTATTGCGGCATTGAAGACAGCTGTGTGTGGTCACTCGCGGACTACAAAGCTCTGGAAAATACTGAAAGTCAACAAGAAAATCTTTGCAGCCGCACAGTACAAATTTATAGTTATTTATTTTGCGAAAGTGGACATAATATTAAGAAAAATTTAAATAATAATAATGATTAAATTTAATTATTTTATTTTATTATTTAATGAAGGAGCTACATTTATTAGAAGAAGTAATTATTAAGTTCAATTTTAGAAGAAACACTGCATAATCTATAAATAATTGTATTACCTATAAATCTGAGTTAGATACTAATGGTTACTTTTAGGGTGAAGCACTTATTTTGAGGTTAGATTTGTTGAGAATCCACTTAAAAACTATTTTAGACCAAAAATCATAAATAAAAATTTATTCTCAATTTTTTTAATGTAATATATGACTAAAACATAGGTTTTAAAATTAAAAATTATTTAATAACCTTCGATAACGCTACCAACTTAACTTTCAATTAATATACTCCTTACACAGCCACTAATTGACTTACCAACAACTTAACTTCAAATTAATATACTCTTTACACAGCCACTAATTGAGTCAATCACCATATATCTAAATCACTATTGCTATAGTTACCTTCTTCAGCTCTTCGCTTTTCAAATTCCATTAATTGAGTCAATTTGAGACAATTAGTAAATTGTCCACACACAAAAGTTTAAAGAAAAATTAGTTAATTGACTCAAATAAACGACAATCTTAGCCAACGAGAACCACTCTTCTTGTAGCAACCTCCATCGCACTTCGCCTATTCAAACTTGAGTCAATTAGTACATTATGCATTATTTAATTGACTCAGTTAAGCAACCACCTCAGCTATCCATAACCACTGATACTTTAGCAACCTTCATCAGCACTTCGTATACTCAAACATCATTAATTGAGTCAATTAGCAAATGGTGCACACGCAAAAGCGTGAAGAAAAATTTGCTAATTAATTGCTTAAATTAATAAATTATCCAAACACAAAAGTATTAAGTAAAGTTAGTTAATTGACTCAATTAAGCAACCATCTTAGCCATACAACACTAATGCTACTTTAATAACCTTCATTAACGCTTCTAACTAAACTTCAAATTCTTAAATACGCAATTCAGATAGCCACTATTGAGTCAATTAGCAAATATCTTACACACAAGGTATCGAAAAAAAATTAAGCGACCAACTCAACCAACCACAACCACTGTTGCTTTGACAACCTTCATTAGCACTTAGCCTATTCAAAGGCCAATAAGAAAAACGCCTTTCATAATTAACTATTTGCCACACACAAAAACACAAACAAAATAAACGAAAAGTTAAATTTTCTATTTAAATAATTTCTACAATCTTTCAACTGTATTTAAACGTATGTGTGGCGCACAAATTCTTACATTCTCATGCCACCGCTGGCTGACGGAAGAGGTTGTCCAACTCAATTTACTCGTGTAACGGCGCACCAACACTAACAAACTTGCGCTTGTTAGCCCACTGTATGCTTGCTGCTTTTGCTGTATTTGTTGTAGTGGCTGTTGTTGTTGTTATTGTAGTGGTTCTTGTTGTTTTTGCTGTTGATGCTGGAGGACGTGCAGGCAATTAAAAAGTTTTACGATAAGTACACTTGAAAGGATTTACAAAAAGTTGTGTAATTTATGTAGCACAAAAGATGCAACAACAAAAATGAAAAAAGTAAAAAACTTTCATTAATATAAGGGCAATAAATAACTATGTGCATAAATGCTTATATGTGTATGTAGGCATAGCTATGAGTGTAAATACTTATGGTGTACAGTGGTGGTCCCTTGTCCAGCTTGTAGACCACTTTCTGTGTGTGTGTTCGTTTACCTTGAGTATATGCCAAATTTATTTTCGAAAAGTTTTCAAATAAAAATGTTATAAATTAAATAGTAAGCTTCAAGTGCAACTCAGATTTGGTAGTCAAAGCAACATTTTATATAATTGTGGTGACAAATTTCTCAGCTTAAAGGTAAATATAATGAAGAAAGAATATTTCTTTAAAATTTTCAAATAGTTTAGAAGAAAAAACTCAATAAGAACAACTCAGTATATTTTTATGATAATTTTCTTATTATTTTGGATTTTGGGTTTGAGTTTATTTTAACCACATCTTCCTCACCTCCAGGCATGTTTTTTCGCAGGCTCTACTGGAAATAAGCATTGGATTCAAGTGAACACAAACTTTTACAAAGTAAATCAAAATTTATTATATAAAACAATAAATGCTGTAATTAAGCATTATTTTTATTTATTTAAAACAAAATATTCTTCCTAAAAAACTACCGAAAATCACGGTTTCTCTGACTTGCAGGTGGTTACAACCACTTAACACTACAGTAAATATCAATTCAAGTCGTTTGTAAGCTTTTCTACCGTAAAATTAAATTTTATTGTCCACTTGTCCAATTGCATTAAATAAAATTAAAATACAAATACAATTAACTACGACACACCAACAACTCCAAGGCGAACACTGAGCTTATAATTATTTCGAATTTACTTCAATTTATCTGCCGTGTTGAATTTAACTTTAATTGCGTCTACAATTGTTTCGTATTCATAAGCAAATACCATGAATTGTGCGCATATATACGTTTGAGCGCCTGAAAGCATGCTATGTTTTTACATTTACATCGAAATATATTTGTATTTATTTAGTTGAATTGCATTTAAAAGGCTGCAAGGCATGTAAACAATTTCGTTAAATTAAGATAACTTGTAGAGCAGCAAGATGGAGACTGCTACAACAACAACAACAACAAGCGATGTGTATGCAGCAAGTACGGACAGCGCAGCAAAGCGTTTGTGCGTGAGTTTGTATATAAACATGTAAAATTATCTTGTACAAACAGACGTGTGATTGCTTGCTGCTGCCAACAGCGACCTCACGCACACATCGATACAATTGTAAATGTCACGGCACAGCAGCAACTGCTTGAATGATAGTTAAATGCGAAATATTTTTTTTAATTCTATTTACTTATTACATTTGCACAAAAATTGCATAAACACACACATACATATACAAATATTTACACAGCTAATGATTCGTAGCCTATCCACAGGCGCTATGTGTTCTTATTCACCCAGCGGCAATTTAAATATTTCTCTACTATTTCAAATATATATATATACACATATGACATATTTATTTTTTGTTGAATCAATTGCATTTGCACTTTCGTTGACATAAAATACTCCATTGACGACAGTTCATTCATGCATTTTCTTGAATATTATTCTTTTATGTGCAATTCATTTACGATTTTCCTAATCATCTGCAAGTGTCTCGTAAAATTTTTGCAGACACTTTTATTTCACTTATACTTGCATTTAATGTTAGGCGAAGCATGTGTGCAGACAGTGTTGAACAAAATTATAGTGACAGTTTAACAAAAAAACTTAAAAATTTTTATTTTATCTGAAATATCCCAGAAATAGTAGTTTCCAGCATAATATACATATGTATGTATATTAGGGTGTGCCATTTTGAGGCAACCTTTTTTTTCAACTGAAAGACAGGCTCAAAACTTTCGAAATGTGTAAAAAAAATGTCACTCAAAAGATGAGCTCTTAATATTAATATTAAGACGTGATTCTTTCAAATTTTCTGTTTCCCATATAAATTACATGGAAAAAAGTCATTTTTTTTGTGGTGGTTATTGTACGGAGGTTATTATATGTGCAAGCGATGGCTGCCAGTAGGGATGGTAAACTCGATTCCGATTCTACTCGAAAATCGAGTTTTCTCGTAAAATAATCGATTTTTCGGAATCGATCTTCAGTAGTCGAAGTCGATTAAGAATCGATTCTTATCGCCCGATTCGAAAAATTTGAAGTTTCGAGAAAAAAATTTCGAAAATATGGCGTTTTCGAAAGCAATTTTTTTTTTAATTCTCTATATAAATTAAATTAAATTTTTAAAAACCTCAATCAACAATTTTTTTCGTTTTTGAAAATCCTAGACACTACAGAGGTTTTATATTAAGTTCCACGCTTTTAAGACCTTAAAGTATATTTACAAAAAATAAAAAATCGATTTTTTGAACCCATTAAGCCAAAAAAAATCGTTATTATGAAAATCAAAGACTGTTAAGTCAGTCCTTATCCTTTAATCTAGTCCATCTCTAAGTATACTTTAAGCAAAAACTAACGGTCTTTCTTCCAATCTCTATCGAGAAAAAATATTTTAAAATATTATTTCCCATTTGAAGCCTTCAAAGTGCATGCGTTTCTATTTATATACCCAACACTGCATATGCTAACGCTTACTAACTTTTGCTTTCGCAAACCACACGAACGTAGAAATCAAAAGTGTGGAAGAACGCCTCACGGGAGAAGACCAGATACTCCACGTTAGACAATAAAAATTCTCCTTTCTCCACTTTTTTCGTGCGCGCTGACCGCCAACATGACGCGCGACTATAAAGCAATTGACTGCCAGCTGTAAACAACACTGTGTATTTGTAAATTACATTTCAGTGGAGTTCCTGCTTGGCGGGCGCACACTGTCCCTCCCATTGCAATTCGGATTTTTAACACTTTTTTACAGCTTTTCTGAGCATTGCGCCTTGGCCGCACCTAATTGCAGTGACGTCCTTCCCTCGGCAACTGCAGTTTCATTCAGTCGCCTTTTGGGATTTTCGCCGCCAACTCGCTTGTAATTTGACCGCGCCGCCACCCCAGCACAGCTGCACCCAGTGTTTTTTTATATTTTTCTATTTTACTATTTTGCATTTTGTTTTCTTCGTTTTTTATTGTTTTTTTTTTTTTGTTTTTGGTTTTTTTACTGTTTTCCGCCTATTGTTGTGTGTATTTTACTTTGCATAAATCAAATAAATTTTTATGTCTATTTCTGCGCTGCAGCCGCACGCTGTTTCTCGTTGGGATAATTGAATACCTTACAAGGCAGCCGAGTGTTGGCCAGAGTCCAGCCGCCTGGCCGCCTAACCACCTCACATTTATTGCTTTTACAGCTTTTATTGCTTTGCATGTTTGTTGCTATTGCTATTGCAACGACTGCTGCTGCTGCTGCTGTTGACTCCAAATTCAACTCCACCTTTGCGCCCATATTGGGCTGGTTGTTGCTCATTTTTATGGGAATCTGCAAATTTAATGGCTTTCTTGGGTTTCTTTTCGGGATTTATGCCCATCCTTATGCATTCAGTGTCGCCGCAGCGCAGTGTATTACCACTTATATATGTGAGTGTGAGTGTTCACTCAAGTGCTTATGTATTGTGTAATCTTATGTGTGGGGGTGCGTGTGTCTGTGTTCTTCCTGTGCTTTGAATTGGCACTTGTATGCCATTTTAATAGCATTTATTTCACTTTCATTACTATTTTTCATTGCTCAGACAGTCGGGCTGAGTGTCGTGTGAACCTAACGAGCAAGCTGTTTTGCTTACTGTACATACATATGTAACTCTATATATTTGATACATATATGTCTTCTCGTCTTATTACTGCCAAGACTTTGCTTGATTAGAATATAAAAGCTAAAATTTGTCACAGATGGCAACACTAAGTGGGTTTCGATTCTCAATATTCACAAAATACGTTCGAATGCGTGTCGATTTGAAAAAATTATATAAAATAAGCCAATTTACAAAAAATTAATTTTTTGAAAGAAAATTTTCGATCAAAAATTGTACTGCATTCGTCAATAGATATATTTTTCATTTCTAATGGTTATTCTAGTCTAGGGAGATGAATTAGATATTTTTTTACGTCCCAAAAGCAATCTTCTGTAGGGTGCTCTCAATCAACTCTTGTTACAGACTGCCTAAAGTGTCCTCGTAGTAGTTTTTCTAGCTGAGTGGCAGCCAACAAGGTCGCAGCAGATGAACTTCTCCAAAATGCGGCTACTTTTAGGGAGGTTTGCATTCATTCCGATAACAGAGTTGCTACACAAGCCTTAAGTTCGCTGACTAGCAGCTCAAAGTTAGTCAGACAGTGCATGACCTCATCAGCAGTAGCATTACTTTCATATTAAATTGGTCTGTGTGCTTGGCTACAGCAGAATCACTGGAAATTGTAAAGCCGATGAGCTTGCAAGAAAAGGCAGCGATACCCAAACTCCATCAGGCTGGAAACGAGCAGGGCTTCTCATATCTTCGTGCATTCGGGGGCTGGATCTATGGGCTTAGCGTGAGCTCAGCAAGCTTTGGTCATCAAACAGCACTTTTGGGGTTGTGAGAGCCTTCTGGCTCTAAATAGAATGTAAAATTTTCGTTGAACAACTTAGTCAGATGTTTTGGTTTCAGTTTTCATTGTTGATTTTTAGTTTCAAAAATTTTGTTTTTTTTTTCGTTCAAAAAACCACTTTATTTTCTGGTTTTATGATTATATCAATTTATCAAGCAACTTGCTTCGTTTTGCAAAGTCCGCTCAACGTAGCTTTAATATGATTTATTTCATAGTGACATATTATTAAAACATGTAGTTTCAAACTACATTTTTGCTAATAAAATAAATTGCAAGTAATTAAATTTAATTACGTTTAACACCTTGCAATTTAATATCATTAATTGAAATGTAAATTATATAAATTATAATTAATAACTAATTAGTCAAACAAGTTTCTTTTGACATTGCAATAAAAGCGGCGATAAATCTTTGCAGTTAGTTATAAATTTGAAAGTACAACAACAAAAGAATAAAAGCTTCAGCTCAAAAACTTTAATAAATACTGAAGACAAATGTAATTAAATGAAATCAAAAATTGTCTTTCAACAAAAAGACTTGTTTAACTCTTCCATTCAAGTATTCTTACAAGTATAGTTAAGTAATACAAATAAATGCAAATAAATCAAAAAATTTCTTTGCACAAAATGTCACTTAATTTTAATTTAATGCAATTAAACTAAAAACTACTAATTCTAAATGGCAGAAAATATATTTTCAAGTGCTAAAAAATTGTCTTTTGGTTCAATTTTATATTTGTGTTTGTACATTTGTATGTATGTACATATCCTCATCTAAAATGCAAAACAACGCATCATCCAAAAATCGATATTGAGTTTTTTAATACCGACGATTCACTATGTCCTATTACATATACATATGTGCATAAAATTTTCGGCTTCCGCTGAGAGATATAACCAATATGTAACCAATATATAACCGATATATAACCAATATATAACCACTATATAACCAATATATAGCCATTTAATAACCGAAACTCAAATTTTTTCATTATTAATGCTTTCTATGATATCGTTCTTCTTTCGTCTGTAAACTTATGAAAAGTGATGTTACTTTATTTTGCATTTTAGGTAGCGAAATATACTATATATATACACATATATTTATCGCCGAAAGTATTTGAGTTCTATCTAAATATGCAAATATTCTCACAAGAAAACGATTTCCATTTGCGCAATTAGCAAAAACTGCGCCACACATAACAAACTTTCTGCACAACTAAGTAACTATATAAGTATGTATGTGTCCGTCCTTATTTGTGTGTGCTTATACGTGTATATGTATAGATAGATGAGAGCATATTTGTCGACCACAAGCAATTAAGCTTTACTTCAACTGTAATTGCCAGCGCTGCAGGATATTAGCTCACCAACACAAGCCGATTTCGGCACATAAACCCACACACATGCATATACACAACACATACAAAAGTCTACATATGCTTATAAGTAAGTATGTATGGCTATTATTGCTTTTTCTACTTCATGCTAGCCACAATAATATGCAGCACCTGCCAACGATGTTGCAATGTGGCAGCTGAGATGTATACCATAGATTTGTTGTTGTTGCTTTTTGTCGTTCTTTGCTCATACACAGCTAGCAGCTAACTAACTAACTATGATGGCAATATAAAGAGCATACTTACATACCAACTTTTGTTGTAGTTGTAGTTAGTGTATTTGTGCCGCGTCTGCTGTCGTTTTCATCTTGAAATATTAAACACCATAAAATACCGTCATAAATTTGCATTTACGCCAAATGTATTAACGTTCGTCAGGCGGCGGGGAGGAGGTGGAGTTGCTGTTGTTGGTGGCGGTGGAGGCGCAGTTGGCGTTCTGGGCACTCCTACAATCTAATTCAGCAACGCATTTTCTTATTATTCGTTATTTGCCGACCAAACAAGCACTTACTAGAAACAAATGTGCATGTGTGTGTTACATAAAAGTGTATATATATGCTTATATAAATGTATATAAGTAAATTACAGCCAAACAGCAATTAAGCAACATAAATAATTATGCAGAAAAATATAAAATTAAACTGACTCTCCAATTTAATCACTAATGTATGGGTTGCATACAATTACTGGCGAGTTTTGGCTCTTTCACTGTAGTCTTCTAGTTGTAAGTACATACTTATGTATGTCTGTCTGTAAATCTAGCTGTTGTAATGTTGTAGAGGCCATATAACTTATTTATAACCTCACTTTATTGCTCTCTTCATCCATAAATCTTTTGGCAGCAGCTGTAAATGCTGCACTTGACTGCTATTTGCTTGGCTTTAGTTTATTTGCAGCATTTTACTACACTGGTGCGTTCTTTTAGCGACCTTTGTTGCTTTCTTCAATTGTTTCGCAAAATAAAAGATGGTTTTTATATCAAAGAAACCTTCTAAATCAGCATTTAGTTTCCAGTTTTTAATACACAATAGAAAAAAACAGAAAATTTGCAAAATAATTTAATTATGATTTTATAAAATTTTTGTGGCCACTCTAACTCTTACATTCGTCAGTCTTCGGCGAAAGGCAGCAACAATACAATATATGCTTTCATATATTAAAAATTCTAATTTTGGGTAGCAGCAGTCACTATCAATTATATTTATATATAAGCGTAAATTAAATTCCTTTTCTTAAATTTTTTAAATTTAATAAAATTCTTTTTAATGTTATCTATGAATTTTTTTTTATTTTTTAAATTTAATTGAATTTTCGTTTTAAACATTTTTTTTTTTTAATTAAATTTATTTTTTGAAATTTTTCAAATTTAATCAATTTTTTTAATTTTATTAAATTCCTTTTTTAATTTTTTTAATTTAATTAAATTCCTTTTTAATTTTTATTTAATTAAATTTGTTTTTTAATTTTTTTAATTTAATTAATTTTTTAATTTTTAAATTTATTAAATTTTTATTTTTTTATTTTTGGAATTTTTTTTTAATTTAATTAATTTTTTTAAATTTTATTAATTTTTTTATTTTATTAAATTTATTTTTTAATTTCAATTTAATTAAATTTAATTTTTTTTCCACTTTACATTCAAAAAGAAATTGTTGATAATCATAAAATATTGCCAGCTAATTTTAAAAATAAAAATTGTTAAAAATTTTCAACTATTTTTAAAAGTTAATTAGTATAGTTTTATTGGAGGATGGAGTCATGTGTAGAAGTTCACGCAAGTGAGGAAAGTATAGTTTTATTAATAAAAAAGTTGATAATTTTTTTGTTAATTTATATTCTATGAGAAGTTTGATATAACTATATGACAATTTGTTATAAATTTTGAATAATTATTATTTTATTTTTTTTCTTGTTTTTAAAATACTATTCCAAAAGTATTTGGGAAATAATTACTATATATGCCAATTTTTCTCACATTTCTGTAGCATAGAGGCTTTCACTCAAGCAATAATACGCCTTATATAAAAAAACTTACAACAACAAAATGTAATTAATTAAACCCAGCGAAACGAAAAAAAATTATGCATATTTCCCAAAAGCACTGAATAGCTACAAAATATACCGTTTATTTTACTAAATAATTAAAATTTTTCCGCTGCCTAAGTTATTCATTGTTGCCTTTCCAGCATTATTCTATTTTTGTCGTGTCATTTGCATTTAATTGCAAATCGTTGAAACGCATTTTCAGCTAACCAGCCTAAGTTGGCCCACTCGCTGGAATATGGGATTAATTAATTTCAATTGGTGTGACGGCGCGTTAAATTTCTATATTAGCAATTAAAATTGCATGTGAAATGCTAAAATTGCCGTCTCGTTAGTAAAAGAAAAATTAATACAACAAAGCAAACAAAAAAATAGATAAATAATTTTAACAACAACAAATTTTTGTTATAATAACTAGGTATATGTGTATGTGAGTTTTAGTGCGACAAAAAGCTAGCACAGCGATTTAGAATGGCTAATGCTACTTGCTGTCGCATGAAGAATGCACATATTCCAGCAAATAAGTGGCTATGTGCGCATAGACCTACAAACGCATGCAAATTATATAGTCTATTTTGGTCTATTCATAGTTACACATACATGCATGCATGCGGTTGTATCGTTCAATTACATTTTAATTGCGATATTTAATTCATAAAATATGAAAATTACGTGTACAAAACTGGCATTATGGCGGTCAACGCCGGCCAACAGCGGCGGGTTCACCGCAAGCCAACGCCGCAAAGGTCAATCAATTGCACCCACAAACATATGTGGTGGGGACACACCCATAAAAATACTTAACTGTACATATATTATTATACATAGATGCATATACTATATGTAAGTGGTACATATCATATATAATATTTGTATATACTTATGAAATGACAGCGTGTTTACAAAAAGTAATAATAAGTTTGTAAGTTCAAACCACCAGCGCCGCAAAAATAACAGCCAACAACAGTAATGACAGTTAAGCTGGAATTTATGGCATGCAATTTGTAAACGTATGCAATTTATCGGTCAACAACAACAGCAAACAAACAAACATACATTAACATCAACGCACTAACTGCGTGCTTACTTATGAACATACATACATATATACTATCTAAATATGTATGTATGTGTTTGGGCCTTACTAGTATAGCGGCAAATGATGACAAATAAATGTTTTGGTTTTACTTTTAGTACTTTAGCAATTATATTTGACATTTAGTTAATTTGAGATTTTAATAGCATATAAATTCGACGTAAATTGCCAAATTGCTGGGGTCAGAAGTAACAAGATATTTCAGTTATAATTTACATACACATTAAATGTATTATTGGAAAAATTGATAAAAATATTAATTATTTATTGCACCGTAGCTGTAATACCCTTCACGTGTTCCTTTCTTATAACTTAAAAGGGTATAGAATTAGCTTTGTCTCTATTTTGAACGCTCAATTTGTATGACAGCTATATGCTATAGTAGTCCGATCTGATCAATTTCTTTGAAGGTTGTAGCGTTGACTTGGGTAATAACTCATGCTTAATTTCGTGAAGATATCTCGTCAACTAAAAAAGTTTTCCATACAATAACTTGACTTTGAGCGGTCAGTTTGTTTGACAGCTATATGCTATAGTCGCCCGATCTATACAAGTTCTTTGGAGATTATAGCGTAGACTTGGGTTATAATCCATGCAAAATTCCGTGAAGATATCTTGTCAACTAAAAAAGTTTTCCGTACAAGGACTTGACTTTAAGCGATCAGTTTGTATGGCAGCTATAGGCTATAGTGACCCGGTCTAAATAGTTTTTTGGGTGTATGTAGCATTGCCTCCAACAACAAGATATACCATATTTCGTGAATATATCTTGTCAATTAAAAAAGTTTTCCATACAAGGACTTGAATTTGAGCGCGTGGTTTATACGCTCAGTTCTGTATAGAAATACGATATCGGCGATGTCGACAAATGAGCAGGAGAAAAGGACGTTTTAAAAATTTCATATCGATGTCTCAAAAACTTAGTATACACAAACGGACATGGCTAAATCGACTCATCAGGCTATTCATTTACATATATCTAAATATACTTTATAAGCTCTCAGACGCTTCCTGCTGAGTATTACAAAACTCAAGACACACTTAATATACCCTAAGCGGCGTACAAGAATTTACTATACACACTATATGCAATATCTGTCTTTATATATTATATAACATCCTCAAAACAAAAACGTTCTCAAAACTAACTAACCATAATTTTCACTCATTCTCTCTTGCAGGCACGTGGTCGCAAAGCTTCAACCGCCAAGTCGAATAAATTAAATGCCGCCAACGGTGCTGCTACCGCCACAGCAGCTACCACATCGCCACGTCAAGCCTCAGCGACTGTGACCGCCGCCGCCAATTCGGCGTTAAGTCCGTCAGCTCAAACGATAGCCACTGTTGTGCCACATCAATCGCCAAATACGAATAGCGGTCTACTGGGTGTCGGTGCTAATCAGCAACAACAGCAGCAGCAATTGAATACATTGCAGCAACATCAACAACAACAACATTTACAACATCAGCAGCAACACAGTCAACAGCAAGTGCAGTCTAACCAACAGTTGCAACAGCAGCAACAACATCAGCAACAACATCAGCAACAGCAGCAGCAGCAACATTCACTTCATCAGCAACAGCTGCCACAACAGCAGCAACAGCATCAACATCAGCATCAGCAACAACAGCAGCAACATCAGCTGCAACAGCATCAAATAACCGCACAAATACAAACCATGAAAGATCAACCGCAACAACCGATGGTGAGTGTATAATTGGGGAATATTTCATTTAAACTTTTTTTTTTTTTTTTTGTCAAAGAACGTCAAAATTCGTAGGATTTTAAAGGATGGTTACTCGTTGTAGTAGTTTCTTTGGAAATTTACATAACAGTATTTTTTACCGATTATTGCTATTTTCGAGTCAATTATAAATATTATCAACTAGCATAAACAGTTTCGTTTATGCATACCAAATACTTTTGAGTAACGATTATGGTAAAGTGTTTTTTAAAAGTAAATACTATCAACTAACAAGCATAGTGAAGTGTATGCGTATAGCCTTTATTTTTTGGATACCAAATACTTCTGAGTAACGATTATTCGAAAATAATATTTGTTTTATAATCAATACTATTAACTAAAATATACAGTATCGTCTATGCGAAAATTTTTTTTATTGAATACCAAATACTTTTGAGTAACGATTATCCGAAAATAATATTTTTTTTGAATAATCAATGCTATCAACTAAATAGTAATGTGTATGCAAATACTGATATTATTGAATACCAACTACTTTTGAGTAACCACTATTGCACCAAAAATATTTTTTACAAAAAATTGCACATTTTGCATAAAATATAAAAAAGGAATTTTAGAGGTCTTTGAACCTCGGATATTTTTTGACACTTGAAAAAAGTGGTATTTTTACCACCCTTTTTTTAGAAGGCGCCCCTTTTTTCTTATCATGATTACCACTCTTCTCAAAATAAAAAGCACAATGTCGTATGAGCAATATTTTTTTAGAAATGCTCTGTGCCATAAAAATTTTCTTTCAAGAAAGATTTACCCAGAACCTTTACCCTAAAAAATCTTTCCTTTTTCTAAGTCGCAAAAACTTTCCATGAAACTTTTCTAAACTCTTAAAGTCTGTTGAGAAAAAATCTTCATCGGTTCAATTTAATTCTTTCATTTCGAACTGAAAATTTATTTGCGGGCTACAAGGTTGTCTTAAAAGCATTCGTATGCACACATAGCTTGTAACAGCAGCAAACTGTTCGACGCAATCGCTCCTTGCAACTTTTTCATCTATTTACCTAGCACCCTTAATTATATTATATGCAAGCGTATTGATTTTAAAACAAATATGCCGAGACAACACTTTGAGATTGCTGGTGTATAAAATATCAAGCTTGAGTATACTACTTGCATCAGTTTGCCTTTGATTTTGCTGCATTCTATTAATACCATTACATTTGCATTATCCTCAGCTCCCTAAAGAAATAGGAAAAAGTATACAAAAACAGCGCCAAAAAAAAACTTTGCACAAATTATATTAAAAATCAAAGTTTCGTCAAAGTTTTGTTGATGTTCTCTTTATACATATGTATATCTATACACTCACACATGTGTAGTTATATGTTTGCGAGGAGAAATGCACATGCAACACACTTCACTTAAACAGCTGTTCGCGCCATAATTCACGCTCCTTGGCCAAACTTTATAAATTTATATATGTATATGTATGTATACTATATGAGTATACTTGCACATTTTCGAAAGTGTTTTGCAGTTGAAAGCATTGAAAAAGCCTTTTAACAAACGAAATTGAATTAAAAATTTGTTGCGAACAAAAGACGAAAAGCTGAAAAGAAAAAGCGTATAAATTGCGCAAGTTTTCCCGAATGCAACCTTGGTGAGTGCACTTTCAAGGAGGAAGTTTGCACCTGGTCGACGAAGGCTTGCAAATAGGGCATATGCGTATATCATTCATATACATACATACGTATGAGTGCGGGCATAAATCATTATTTGTAACGGGGTCACTTGCCAATGATAAGACTTTGTCAGCCATAAATCGAATTTATTTATAAAAAAAAAAAAAAAAAGAACCGAAGATAGCTGACGTGTACTTTGTGCTGCATTGCAAAGACGTATGTACGTATACTACGTCTGTCATGCGAGTGCATAAGACCGTTAAGTTATGCAAATCAAGGCCACTATCGTAATTGCTTTGATTTAAGGTATTACCGTTATTTTTTTTTATGCGTAAACTGCGTGCTGATAAACAAAATGGCGCGTTCGCCAGGTTTGCCGCATAATTTAACAATTCCTCATAGTTTATATAAACGAATATATGTATGTATGTGTATATAATGTAAATATGTATATACATATATAATATGCATACATTTATACACACATCTGTGCATTGGCAGATAAAAGAAAAGACAGGCAATCAACTATTTAGAGTTTGCTGCCATTATTAACTCGGTGTTGCCCTCAGTTGTAGTCCTCTATAATTTACCTTATCGCGATTTGAGTTTAAAAGTAATTTAATGGCTTTACCTTGCCACCCATTTGCTTCCCACACAATTGGCACGTTTTCCATTTCTGTGGCAGTCCAAGAAATGTAAATAAATATAGTCCTACACACCCCTATAGCGGCCTTGTAGGAAATGCATAGGGTAAGCTGAACACGAAAATTTGTGTAGAGAAAAAGAAAACTGATTCTTTTGTCTATATATACCCTAAAACTGAGGGATTAGTTTTTGAGATATCAATCAAAAATTTAGCACAGATTATTTTCTCTCTATGACCGCTTATATTGAAGCATTATAGCCTATAGCTGTCATTCAGACTGATCGATTTAAGTCAAGACCTTGTATGGACAACTTTATTATTAAACAAGATATCATTTCGAAATTCAAGATAGATTAGTTTCTAAGGTAGCGCTACAATCTCCGAATAAATTATTCAGATCAGCCTACTGTAGCATATTGCTGCCATACAAACTGATCAATCAGAATCAAGTTGTTGTACGCACAACTTTTTTATTTGAAAAGGTATCTGCCAGAAAATTAGCATATGTTATTGCTCAAGCCTACGCTACAATCTACGAGCAAATTGTGCAGATCGGCTCACTATAGCATATAGCTGGCATACAAACTAATCGATCAAAATCAAGCTAAGTATATTTTCATACTTTTCTACGCTATCAAAAATTAACCTGTGTAATGTATTAAAGCTTGGGTGGAGCTGAAGTTAGCGGTTCTTCTTATTTTTGCTTAATTTCTCAAAATAAAATTTTTTAACACTGAAGTAGTTTCCTTTTAAACCCATTACCTCCAACTCTGCCTACTGGGTGGTTACACTCATTTACACCAACACATAAATATTTCCGCATACATATACGAGCATAAAAAACACAAATTTCTCCCATGGGACAACCCCACCTGCGTATAGGGCGCACTTCCGCTATACCAACCCCAACATTTCACATTCAATTTCACCCTGCCCGCCTTCCTCCCGCCAGCAGAGTATTCAAGGGAGGTTTTCCATGTGTTTGTATAGCGTTTTATGCTGACTTATTTTCCCACTCTTCTTATAAGCTTTCACATATTTCTTCTTCTTACTCTTGGCTGTGGTGTCACGAATTTTATCGGCGCAATCGCGCATAGGCAATTGCGCACATTGCAATCAATTGCCGTTGTTCGCTTTTAATACACACATACACATGCAGCAGCCATAAAATGGAAAGTCATACATTTTTCTTTGACATTTTTATTATTTATGCAATAAAAAAAATGTAAATAAGAAATGTTTAATCATTGTGGCTTGAAGTGGTAAACTTTTTAGTACAAGAACAACTTAAATTCGAACTTTCGCCCTTTTGACATATATCTTCAGTGTAAATTTTCAAAAAAAAATCTTCGTTGATAAGTGTAATTGGTTTTCAAAAAACTATTTGCTCCCTTGTGACGTCAGCAAAACAACCGTAATTTTCAAGTTTACACCCACACAGCAGCTCGCTCGTTGAGTGTCACATCATTATTCACAGAGGTGTCGACTAAATACAAATTCATAATTGCAGTAATTAATCATGGAATGAATAATTTTTTACAAGCACACTTGCTCGATGCAAATTACATAAGAAACTTTATATACAAGTATGCATATTTTTTGCACTTTAAGTTTCTAATTTATGACAAAGATTTTTGCAAATAAATTTTCTTCCTTCTACTTATGAATTTATGTTTATTAATATGCAAATTCTTGATTACAAAAGTAGTTACTTTTGATACTACATACAAGCACATCTGCATAGAACTGAACATCGTACATATTCATAAGGGAAACCCATGTATCCTCGGGTAAAAACACCTTTTTTCAACAATTTTTTTCTCATATAAAAAACTAAATATTTTATTAGAAGGTTTTACTGTTATAAATATACACTACTATTAACAGAGAAATTCTCAAATTTTTGGAAAAAATATTCTAAACTTGGCTATTGCGACGCCATTTCCGGTGACCCTTCGAAAAAAAGATGCGCCCGCATTGGCAGCATAACTCCTTACAAGATCATCTAAAGCGAAAAATACGTATTTTAGTTAAAACCTTAACTTAGAACTTGAACGAAAGAAAAAAAACCGAAAATTGGAAATTTGATAGACATTTTTATAAAAAATTAAAAAATTTCGCGAGATTTTTTTTTCAAATAGTTGCAATCGGGAAAAATCATTCGTTCAAGTCTTTAAGAATTGTATCTCAAAAGTGAAGAATCTGTGAAGAATTTCATGAAGATCGGTTGAGTAGTTCTCGAGAAATTTTGCCAAGCAACTTCAAAAACACAGTTTCGAGAAAAACGCGTTTAAAGACGGCGCATTTCTAGCTAGCTTCGAGCGCACAAGCTCCCAAGGCTGTATCTTCGAAAGTATTACTTTGATCAACTCGAAAATTTAGGCCAATATTTAAGGGGTGTGGTAAAGATTGATAAGACAATAAAAAATCGATGTTTTGAAAATCGTAAACCTATGTAACCGCTTAAACTGCTGCGAAAAGACTTTTGTCCTTGAAAACTAGCTACACACTTAGTTTATTAGTTGTTCATACTATTCAGGTCTAGTCTTTTACATACGAGCTCTACACCAAAGCTAAAATCAGAAACCTGATTTATTATTTTGCTCGTAGGAAATTTAAAATGTTCTCCCTCTTTATTCGCACTTTCTGAAGTAATTATTTTTCTAATTTCTTTTAAGTGTTTTTATGGCATATGTGTACACTAAGATTGCACATTTTATTGATAATATAGATGAATTAATGAAAATTTAATTAATTTATGATAAGACAAATTATTATTGCTATTTTATTTGAGTAGGTTGATGGTAGAAAACCCTTATATTTTCTATAAATTACAGTGCTGATTTGCTTGTAAAATATATAGCCCTATAGAATTTATTTTCCTAGATATCGGTAACGTGACATTTAAAAAAAAAAAAAGCAAAAGCAAAGTTTCAAACCTCAAAATCAGCGAAGACAAGCACCTATAATATCCTTAGAAATATTGTCTTATAAAACAGAGAGTATACTCTCTATATAAGAGTAAATGAGTTGAAAGTTATATTTTTAACATTTTTAAATAAAAATTGAAATTAATCGCATATATTATGTACTAGAGAAAAAAACACAAATTATGTCCATGGGACAAACCCACCAAGCCTTCAATTTAGCGAAGATAAGCACCTTTAATTTCACAAACGATGCTAGATCTCCGAAAGTACAGTCCTTGGCCGGTTAAAATCCGACTGTTGTGGGAATTGTGTTTCCCTTACCTTTGGATGATCTCAGTGACAACTTATCAGAACTTTACCACCCTAACGGGGACTAGAAAACAGTGACAACAATAACCTTTAATTTCCCAAATAGCAAAAAAATATATAAAAAATTTTGAAACTTATTTTTTTTCTAAGCTTATTTTTTAGTTGCTTAAATATTTGTAAATAAACTCAATAAACAGTCTTCTGAGTTTTTTTATAAAACTTATATCTCTAATCGGTGACTAAGTTTTCTGCTAAACATATGAAAAAAGCTTTTGAGCTTTCACTTAACTAGAAAATTATGACATTAAAATACTTGATTATTTATTTTTAGAAAAATTTAACAACATAATATCTACCAATATTTGTATTTCATTCATATCTAGTATCTATCAGTAAGAATTTCAGTTTTCCTTCTTATGGAATTTCGACTCTCATATATGAAAGTCCTCATTAAAAGCTGCAATTACTCATAAAGCTTATCATCTGCTCACTACATCCGCCAGCAGTCAGCATATTTCAGCTCATATATTTTATTTATGAAGAAAGCTCTTTCGCAAAAATGGATATTTGCTTACATAATGTGTATATATGTATATATATATAATATATATGCACATACATATTTATTTATATACTATATACATTAATTTCTGATATGCATAGAGTTTATGACATTTTCGTGGTTGATAATGTTGGCGCTCGCTTCTACTTTCATGGCACACCGGCGTATCATCAACACAGCCATTACTGGAATCATATTTTAACATTTTTCTGCTGCTATCAAGACTTATGTTGCAAGTGCCGTTAGATGCATTCACACATACTTATGCTTATTTATAAGAGAGTGCTCATATTTTGGCATTTAGCTTTCATGCCTTTCTGCTCATATTCACATATTATGTAGAAGGTGTGTGAATTTCTTTTTATATATGCCTAATACGCTGGAAGTAATATTTCCTACATACATATACGTATATGTACATATGTATGTAAAGCACAATATTAACTAACATCCACACATAAACATATTCTGATAAGAAAAAAATCTGGACAAAAATATTTTTCCTTCATTAGTCTACATTTAAAGCGAGAAATTGTTGCTACTATTCTTGTTGTTTATCTACCAAGCAATTTTTTCATACATACTTTATTCATACACATTTATTATATATGTGTGTGTATTCACACATTATTTATTTAGTATATATGTACATCACAACTACATGAAAAAATATACGCCTACAAAAGTTGTGTATAAATGTATATGTATACATACATATAACTGTATGTATTTATTCCCGACTTTTCATTCATAAATCGCCAAATTGTTATATTTATTTTTATTCCAATATCATATACAAATGTGCAAATGAATTTCGCAAAGCAAAGCAAAAAAAGGCGCGAGAAACGCCTGCAATTGAATGAAATGTTTTATTAACCCAAACCCAGGTGCAATTTTTCGCAACTAAAGTGAAAGTTGTTTTTACAGCGAAATGTGCAGAATTACGCAAAGTTTATCATAAACATATACATACATATGTACAAATGTGAAGTTAAAAAAAATGCTATAAAAATAACAAATACAGAGTTATACAATACATACATATGCATATGTATAGATACACTTATGTAAATACTACGAATCGAGGCAACACACAAATCCTGTGGCTGCAAACATTTTATAAATATATACATATGTACATATATGCAAAAAATGTTGCAAATACACTAATGTGTAATATATTTGTATCTTTGAGTTATATATTGTTACTAAAAATACCAAAAAATAAGTATGTATATTTATGTATATGTAAGGAGTTCAATTTCGGTGCTCCTTTCTTTAAAAAAAACAACATTCTTTGCCATTTATTATTTGAAGATTATCTCTTTCAAATGTTTGCCGCGGCTACGTCTTAGATGGTCCTTCCGTTGAGTTCAATTTTCGATGACTCGTTCGAGCATTTCGACTGGTAACTGGCGAATGACACGTGTGATGGTTTGGCCCAAGGCCTGAATCGAAGCGGGATTGTCCGCGTGGACTTTAGACTTTACATATCCCCACAGGAAAAAGTCTAACGTTATGATATCACAAGATCTGTGTGGACAATCGACCGACCCAAAACGTGAAATTATCCGCTCACCAAAGTGTTCTCTCAATAATTCCATTGATTAACGCGATGTGTGTTGTACCCAAATGTCGCCGAGATCACGAGCTTCAATTTCAAGCATCAAACAATCGGTTATCATGGCGCGATAATGGTCGCCATTGACGGTTACGTTCTCACCGATTTAATTTTTGAAGAAATATGGAGCGCTGATTCTACTGGCCCACAAACCACACCAAACCATTGTTTTTTCTAGACGAAATGTCAGCTCTTGAATCTCTTCAGGTTGCTTTTCGTCGCAAATGTGGCAATTTCGCTTGTTTACTTTCCCATTGAGCCAAAACGGGGTCTCATCGCTGAACAAAGTTTGGCTGGAAAACGTCGGATCTTCTTGAAACTTTTCAAGAGCTCATATATCGCAGCGATGTCGCTTAGGAAGGTCGAGTGGCTTCAGGTCTTGTGCAAGCCCGCTTTTTGAAGGCTTTCAATTTAAGATCTCGACGTAAAATGCACCAAGTCATTCCATACATCAGTTCGAGTTGTTGCGAACGACACCGAATCGACTCTCCACGGTCTTCGTGTACACTCTGCTACGGCTTCTTCACTGTGTCCTGAACCTGGTCTACTCAGTCGAATATTATCCAATAATGAATGCTGGGTCTCAAGAAGGGTGATGGTGTTGCGAATAGTATGCTCAGAAAGCCGATTGTGTTGACTATAAGTTGAGCGAAGCGCGCGAAAAACATTATTTGCAGAACATGAATTTTCTTTATAAAGTTGAACGATTTGTAAACATTGTTCAGGCGTAAGTCTTTCCATGATAAAATGCCAAACGCGTGATTTGTTATAAAAATGTTATTGAAAAAATACATATTGGTTCACCCGTTATGTATAAATGTAAACACTATAGATTATGGCATTCAAATATTAGCTAAAGTTAATAGACAATGAAATACTGGCACTCAAAATTTCAATAAGATTAAGCGCCTTAGTAACAGTGCTGCTCAGAATTCGCTTAATTTTCTGTGTTCTGCCACATAGAAAAGTCGGTTGGTCACTTTGTGATTACATGAATTAGATGCCAGTTGAAAGTGTTAAAAATCACCGATCTCTGCAAGAAATATTTTATTCCCATGGGTGCATATATGCTTTTTTTACCGTTGTCTTATTTATTTTTTCCGACATATGTATATAGTCAAATGAGGCATTTATTAGCATTACAATGAAATTTATTTAAATACCTCAACGATGCGTTTGCTTTTAACTACCCTAACGTTCGCTAATGCACAGGTAAACACACACACACATTCACATTCATATACATAAACTACATTTCCGTCTTGCGCCATTATCAGTTCTTGGGTATGCCGCAGCGAATCACTTTAAAACTCACCCCCCGAAACGGAGGAAGTGTGTTGATTTTCGTGCAGATGCTTAAATTTCGGGAATTTATAACCCGGCAGAGCTGACAGCAACCTTTAGCACCGCCTGGGGTAGCATTAACGAATGAAATATGATAGCTTAAATGTTTTAAAGAATGCTTAAATATTTATGTATCTATGTATATGTGGGTATGTATATGTGTATATTGAGCATTAGCAATTTTCATGGCCATTACTGGTTAAAAGCGCACATATGTGGATATTAATGCTTTCTAACGGCACTATAACAAAAGTATATGTATATGTGTATATGTATGTATGTATGAAAGTTAAGTCCTTATGCAAATCATTATCACTTGCTTACCTTCAATTACAGAAAATATTTATCAAATTTTAACTAATAAAATTCCACCATCTGCTTTTTCTTTCTGTGTGTGTTTTCCAGGCGCCCATGGCCTTCTACCCCACATGGCAGGCTGATCCCTCACAGGGTTGGCAAAATCAATTTATCCAGCAAATTCCACAGAACACACCACCCATCACATCGCTCAACTCTTTGGATTTCCAAACGCAATCGTATGCCTACCCATCAAATGGTTATGTGCAGACTGGGCTCGGATTTGATCCGAATTACGGACGTTCTCCGTATGGTGCGCCCGTACAGCGTTACGATTTCCAGAGTCAACAACTCTCGACTGCACCCATCAATCAGGTGGGACTGCAGGGTGTTGGCTTCAGTCCGGCCGCCGTTACATATGCCGGTCAGGTGTCGACAGCGCCAGCACCGCCTTCGGTTGGTTTGCAACAGCAGCAGCATTTGGGTGTGTCATCTGGTGATTTGAATAAGACGATGTCGGGAAACGACACGCCTGGATATCCGCGAGTGAGCAGCGTGCCGCCGCGCTCACTCAATTGTAACGGGTATTCAGGCGACTACAGCGGCTCAAGTCAACAACAGCAACAGACAACAACGAGCAACAACAGCTCAGCAGCTGCAGTAGCCGGCACCGCAATTGCCGGCAACAATGCGAACGCAACACCGCTAAATGGTGGTCAAACTACAGCAGCAGCGACAACGGCTGCCATTGATGCAACACCGATGCAACCGCCAGGCGTCCCCAATGTGCCACAATCGCCAACGCGTAGCCTGATGCAACAACAACAACAACAGCAGCAGCAACAACAACAACAACCCCGCCATGTTTCTCAGTCACCGAACCATATTGCACAATCGCCCAACGGCAATATGCCGTCGGCACAACAGACCTACGGCACCAACATTCCACCCTCGCCACATCACAATTCCATGCAGCAACAACAACAACAGCAGCAGCAACAAGGGCAAAGCCACATTGCATCACCGCCACAAGCACAGCAACACCAGCAGCAACAGCAACAGCAGATGCAACAAGACTGGAATTGGAACAGTCAGTCACAACAGTCACCAGCGATTGGCGCCGCCAGTGATCCTTACCAGCAGGGTGAACGCGTTAATCTGAATACGCGTATAAAATCGATGATACTTCGGAAAAATGATCCCAAAGATCCGCTCTCAAATACCCCTACCGATCTGCATATGTCCAGCAATCCCGCATCGCTCGGTGCCGGTTCCAATGCGTTGGGCACAAACCAACAAGCGCAGACCGGTCATTTTTTATCGTATAGCCACCATCTCCGCGGCGATTCAGTAATGAACGCCAATGGTACGACTGGTTCTAATGTGTCTGCAACACAAGCTGCTCAACAACAGCAGCAGCAGCAACAACAACAGCAGCAAATGCAAGGCATACAAACGTCCAATAGTTCGGGTTTGACACCCGGTCATGGCACATTAGCAGCCGAACCAATAGGGGGTGGTGGCGATCAAATATGGAAGCCACACCACACGAATTCATTTAAGAAACCGGTGGCAAGTAGTTTCCCCACAGCCGAACATCATCATCAACAACAGCATACAACAATCAGTCACGGTGGACACACCACTATTGCACACACTGAAGTCCAACCGAAAAAATCCAGTCGTAAGAGTAAAAGTCGGGCAGCAGCAGCGGAAGCAGCTGAACTCGATAAGAATAGCAATGATCCTGGTGGCGGACTCCATGGTCCACTACATGGCTCACACAGTATAAAATCTTTGGATAAGACTGGCTACCCACCCTCACATGGCTATCCGCCACCACAACATCCTGACTACCACACGCCATATATCAAGACCGAACCTGGTCTCTTGCCTGCCCAACATACCAAAATGGAGGGTTACGAGCGTAACTATCAGAACTTCATACAATATGCCGACTTTTGCCAGAATGAGGTACAAGGCATGCCATCACAGCAGCAACACCACCAAAGTCAGCAGGATTATGCCAGTTATCATAACTCACCATACTATGGCGGCTCGAGCTCATTCCAACAAAGTTATCAGCAAAACTTTGTGCCCGGCTATCAACATTCGTCGGGTAGCATGGGTTATGGCAGTACGCACGGCATGCATCCGCATCACTCCAGTTCGCTTGGCCATTCCAGCCACATAAAAGCGTCCAACGGTCCACTAATGAAGTCCAGTAGTAGTTCAAGCTTACATCATCACAACAACCATCATCTGATGGATATTGACCGCAAACCGGATACCAATAGCATCATACCATTGCCCACAAACTATGAAAAAGACATACCAGCCCATGCGTATCCCATACCACCACATCGGTATCCACTAGGGCCAACGCCATCGCACTTGGGTCACACAATGATTGAGCCGAAAATCGAAGACTTGGGTGTGCTATCTCATAACACCAGTTACCCGTTTATGGGTGAAGGTGGACCAGCTGCTATTAAAAATAGTTCTGGTTTTTCGTGTTGCCGACAAGGCGGCACACGCACACCCACCGCGGAACATCTCAAAGGCGGCACTTGTACGGGTATACAAACTAAGGATGAAATTATGGATGAGCCAATAGAAGAGCCTGAAGTAAATAACGGCGCAAAACCTAAGAAAAAGGGCGCAAAGCAGGAAGATAATGAAATTGTGGTTAAGCATGAGAAAATCAATCCAATGTTTGATACCACAGATAGATTGGAAAAGGGCAACAAGACGGAGATACCGGAGTGTGAGTGCTTTCATTCCGACAAGAATCCACCCGAACCGGGAACATACTATACGCATCTCGGTGAGTCGTAATGTGATGTCAAACAAGGGGACACAACTGAATACTTATACTTGCAACATTTCTTTCAGGTACTGCATCGACTTTATCGGAACTGCGTAGAGAGTTCGAAGAACGTTGTCAAATTTCTGGTAGGCAGTTGCGTATAGAGAAGATTATTTACACGGGCAAGGAAGGTAAGACCACGCAAGGTTGTCCATTGGCAAAATGGGTTATACGGCGCGCCGATCCAGAGGAAAAAATTTTGGTTGTTGTCAAGAAGCGACCAGGTCACAGGTAATTCAACACACTAGTCAAAATTTAGAATGTCCAAAATTAACAAGATTTTTTCAACTAACTAGGTGCGGCGCTGCTTTCATCATCGTGTGCATGGTTGCTTGGGATGGCATGCCGCGTCTAGAAGCGGATAATGCTTATAAAAATCTAATACCAAAGCTTAATAAATTCGGACTTCCAACAACGCGTCGCTGTGCCACCAATGAAAGTCGCACCTGCGCATGTCAAGGTATGACGAGCTGTCTTTATACATTGCCATAAGCGAATAAACATTTTGTATTACTTCCCTGTTCTAGGTCTTGATCCTGAAACATCGGCTGCCTCGTATAGTTTTGGCTGCTCTTGGTCCATGTACTATAATGGCTGTAAGTATGCACGCTCGAAGACGGTGCGCAAATTCCGACTGTCCGTTAAAAGTGAAGAGTCGGCCATCGAAGACCACATGAATCTTTTGGCCACAGTGTTGGCACCACTCTTCAAACAAGTTTGCCCCCGTTCATATGACAATCAAACCAAGTACGAGAAGGAGGCAACAGACTGTCGTCTGGGGCTGGAAACTGGACGACCCTTCTCTGGCGTTACAGCGTGTCTAGACTTTTGTGCGCATGCACATAGAGATTTGCACAATATGCAGGACGGCTGTACAGTGCAAGTAGCGCTGCTGAAACCATCAAATCGTGATGGACGTCCACCCGACGATGAACAGTTGCATGTGCTACCGTTATACACCATGGATACGACGGACGAATTCGAAAGCATGGAGGGACAACGTGAGAAGCATCGCACCGGCGCGGTACAAGTGTTGGACAAGTGAGTGTAGTGTTGAGTTTTAATAGCAGCCCATTGGCGCGTGCATCCCCACCTCGGAACATTCAATAATGCATCATTTGAAATATTTACACTTTCAGATTTCCCTGTGAAGTACGTGTGCGCTCCACACCGCTCATACCTTGCCGGCGACATGGCAAAAAGCGAAAAGAGGACGAAACGCCCGCACCTGATGCCGAAGCGGCAGCCACTACGGCCGCCACAACGCCGACAACACCAACGCCTACTGCCACGCCGCAACCGACGAACAATGCCGCTAACGCCAACAACAATAACGGAAACAATGGCACTGCTAACGCGGCTAACAACAACACCAACACGACCACAATCAACGGAAAGAAGGAAGGTGGCGGTAGCAATGGTAAATCAAAGTCGAAATCAAAAGCGGGGGCCGCAGTCAATACCGCAGCCACAACACCGTTATCAGCACCGCCATCCACACCGTCGCCGCGCTGTCAAACGCCAGTAACCAACAATCCCAGTCCGGCTGGCAGTGCTTTCACGACACCGCCAGTGAACAATAACAACAACCCACATATGAATACCGCTGTGAACAACGCGGTCGGAGGTAACCCACCTAATCAGCTCATGTCGTCCAATTCCAGTCTAATGAATATGGCGACTATGATAGATACCTTCACAGATGCGCAATTGCAATCCAATCAGATCTCAAGCACGGTGCTCGATTCGCCCTACTCGTACGACTACCAGACCGGTTCCTACATAGACTCACGCAACTACTACGGCAATTGGCCACCGCCGCATGCCACGCACGCCACACACGCAGTTGGCATGAGCGCAGCACCAGGCGCCACCGCAGCACCGATGGCACCGCCGCAAGGCAACGTACATCACACCACCACCGCCGCACCGCTAACACCACATCACGACACGACCAATGCAACATATGCTAGCAACTACAATAATCTACCAACGGCTGGTAGTCAACAGCTGACGCAAGTGCATGACGTGCGCGGCGATGTGAAGAGCCGCGGCAGTGAGGAGAACCCCGACTCAACCACCATAGTGAATAATACTTTAGCTGAAAGTAAGTTGACCACACTCACTCCATTGACACCAATGACTAATCTAACACAACACCATCAACATCCACACCATCATGCTACGCCCATTGAAGAAGGCTTTGTCAAACCAAAACCACCGGCAGACTATCAGTACACCCAGTACCCAAGCAACTATCAAATGTATCCGCCGCCACATTCGGCCTACTCCGCCTACGACGCGTACCAAAATATGAACTACAACTATGGTTATCATCAGGCCTACTCACCGTACAGCATGTATCCGCAGCAAACACCGCCGCACACGCCACCACCACCATCACCGAACTGGAATATGTACGGTCATCATCAGAGCACCGCCTCCACGGCTGCGTACGCAACCACAGTGCTACCGCCAAACGGTGGTACGCATCAGCACGCTTCGTTAGCCACCGCCATACCGCAGGCGCAAACGCAAATGCCGCTCTCCAATGGCAATCTGAAGAATGCGTTATCCACACCAGTGGCACAGATCACACCAACAGTTGACGCTCAACAGATGCAGCAAGTGCAAACGCAAACGCCGGTGCAGACGCAAACGCAGCTGCCAATGGTGCAAGCGCAGACTGTGCTGCCCGATCTCAACAACGGCAATGCGCAGCCGACGCCATTAAACACGGAGCTTACGAACTCCAATCCGACGCTGATTGCAAATGCTAATGTAACGTCACCCATTGCCAATACCGCTGTGCCGACAACACCAATTACTGCTATCAACAATGATAACAGCAACAACAGCACTAGCAATAGCAATGACAACGGTAGTCCAACAGCATTGAATGGCGCTGCAACCGATACGGGCGCAAGCACATGCGGAACAAGTAGCAGTACCAACACAACAACAACGGCAACCACCACTACTGCCACAGCGGCGGTGGCAACCACCTCCAATCCGAACAAGTTGGAACCGATTGGCGAAGTAACGGAAATCAATGACAATTACGAAGCATTCGCCGATCCACAAATGGGTGGTGTGGCCATTGCGCTCAATCACGGCAGCGTACTGATCGAGTGCGCCAAGCACGAGTTGCATGCAACAACGGCATTGCGCAATCCCAATCGACACGAGCCGACGCGCATGACACTCATATTCTACCAACATCGTAATTTGAATCGTGCGCGTCACGGTATTGACGAGTGGGAGGAGAAGATGCGTGTGAAGAAAATCAATACAGACCTCGATAATAAAGCCAAAGAAGAACGTGAAAAGTTGAAGAAAGAACGTGAGGGTGGCGATGGCGAAGAAGACGAAGACGACGCTGAAGGCGCGCTCACAAATGGCACTGCACAAGGGAGCAACAGCGGTACGGGCGGCGGTGGCAGCGCCAAGAAGGACGGTACGAACGCAACAAATAACGGTAATTGTGGTAGTGTGGCAACACCAATGGAGACGACAACGCTGGCAAATAACGCAGTAGCGGCACCGGCAACAGTGAAGAGCAGCGGGAATGGCGGTTCGGCAAGCAAAAAGAAAAAGGATTCGGGTAAGAAGAATGCCAACTCAAATGCAAATGTGAACGAAATTGCTAATGAGAATTCTGCTTCTTCCGTTGAGCAGGCAAAAAGCGGGAAAGCATCACTCCACGCGCCAACACTAACAACCACCTCATGGACGACCCTCTTTCCTATGCACCCGTGTGTGGTTACGGGACCCTACCAGGAGGGCAACACTAGTCCAACAGCGGCAGCAAACGTGCAACAGCAGCAACAGGAATTGCAACAGCAGCAGCAGCAGCAGCAACAACAGCAATTGCAGCAAGAACCGCTTAAGCAGCAATTGCAGCAACAACAGCAACAGCATTTGCAGCAGCAACAGCAATTGCAGCAACAACAGCAATTGCACCAAGAACAGCATAAGCAGCAACTGCAACAGCAACAACTACAACAACAGTTAATGCTGCAACAACAGCAGCAACAGCAGCACCAAATGCCAGCTTAAGTTGGCGCCGTGTGTCGGTCAGCCTGTGTTGCCTTCGTTCAACTTATGTATTAAGGTAGCTTTTGTTTTTGTATTTGCAATTTGCAATTATGCTAAAAATTACAGTTAAGCAGGCTTTTGTTCTCCTTTTTTTTGTCAGACGCACTGCTAACTGTTTTGCTCGTATTTTTTCATACAAACTTATTCTTAACACGTTGAGTGCCATATTTTTTATTATTTTTTGACATCTGTGGGTAACTGTAACAAGCAAAAGGTAGCTGTAAAACAAAGAGAGTGACAATCTAGCCGTTGAAAAATATTTTTGAAATTATTCAGCTCATAACACACATAGAATCATACTTTTACTTACATACTATTTGTTGTTCATACAACTGTTTACATAACGAAAATTTGAGAAAATTTAGCGTTGAATACAACAGTCTAAAGACAACATATAGCGAGTGGCATGAGACATACAATTTTTATAAAACAAAATATTACCAAGCAATGCTGCAGTCAAAAACTACTCATATTTAAAAAACTTGTTTTTCTGTGTTTTTAAAAGAGAAAAAGTTAACTAAAATATTTTTTCTATTTGCTTTATAAGAACCTGCAACAAATTACACACACAGAACTAAGCGTTAAATATCAAAAATTTTATTTGCATAAACATTTTTACTAAAAGTGAGTGTTAAAATTTATGCTGCAGCCAAGAAGTGTGAATATATTTCTAAAAAAAATCATAAATTTGCGCAAACTAATTTAGCAGTCGTTAAATATGACAAAAATTAGCACAAAATGCAAATATTTTTGAATTATTGGAATTACTAAAACAATTCAAAAACAAAATTTTCACGCTCACAACAACTACAAACATACAAAACTACTAAAATAAAATGAAGAATACTCTACAAATTACTAAAATACTAAACTAGTTAAATCAAATACACATAGCAGCAGCTACAGCAGTATCAAAAACAACCACAACAACAACAACAAATCACGATAGTAATACTCTACTTATTTTCTTAAATTAGTCATACACGAAAGCAAGACTATAAATTTAGCAAAGAGTGAAAAGCATAAACAATTTGAAAACACACATACTAATAGCAGCATACTTATATACATACGTACATACATACATGCATACATTCATACAGCAGTTTAGAGTGAAATACATTTTTTATGCAAATAGCCGACAAAACTCATTTAAAATACAAATGTAGCATACTTTTAAGTACATACATAAATACTAAGTGAAAAAGTCAACAAATTACAAATAAAAAAATTTACTGTTAGAAAACAAGAACATTGCCAAAAGTACAAAGAAAATAAAACCGTTTTTAATAGAAAAAATACAAAATTAAAATAAAAATACAAAATTTCACTACTCAAGTACAGACATAGCGCATACAAACAAACATATAAGCAGCTTAAAAACATGCAAACATAATTAATAAATCATAAATTTTACGAAAAAGCTGATGAAAGGCAGTTTAAAGGCACAAAACAGTAAAAAATACACAATTAAAATAAAAAATAAAAATAAATTCAAAAAGCAAACAATAGTTTCTAAAAATATATATAATTTTAGTATAGAAAATGTGTGAGTTTAATAACGTCGGAGCTTGCGCTAAAATTATTTGAGTTTAAACAAAAAATTTCAAAATTTTCTAAAAATAAAGTCTACAGTGCACATTTTCATAAAAAATCGACAACAAATTGGTAGTAAAAGCAGAAACCTTTAAGAAAATTGTTTATAAATATTTTTATAGTAACTTGACTTGGTAGTCAAAACTAAAAAACAAGATGTTTTGGATTAAATTACAATAATTTGCTTAGTGCACTAAAATTATTCTTTTTTCAAAACATTTCCAAAAATGCATAACTAAAATAAAAGGGTGCACTTGCGTAAAAAATAGAAAAAAAATTTCAAAACACTGCTGAATTTTTACTGGAAATTATTTTTAAATATTTTCGAAATTAATTCAATTGGTGGTCGAAACTCAAAAATATATTTTAGTTCAAATTACATTATAATAAATTTGTATTTGTTTATGACAGCTTAGTGTACTGAAATAAATTTAGATTTTTCCAAAAATTTCAAAACCATAAATAAAATACCTGCTGCAACACATTTTTGTAAAAAATTGCAAAGCAAAAAAAATAATTTTAATTGTTAGTCGAAACCGAAAAGCGATCATATTTTTGATTGAAAAACACTTTTTTTAAATTTTCTTTTATTGACTACAGTTTAGTTTGAATTTGTATTTTAACTAATTTTATTACTAATTTTGCATAAAATTCATGAAAAGTCTACATATTTTCGCATAAACACAAATATTTTGCAGTTTTCATAAGTATTTCAAATTCAAAAACAATTTAAAGCACACCTAACCTAACATTCACCCAACAAAATAAATTTAAAACAACAAAAGCAGCATATATGCTGCATTAAGTCTTTTTGAAAAAGTGTTTTGACTAATTTATTATTAATTTTTGTATAAAATGTATGAAAAACCAACATATTTTCGAAAAATCTCAAACGTTAATTGAGTTTTATGCACAATGCTGCAAAAATGTATTTTTCGTTAGCGTTTCTTAAAGTATTTCAAATTCAAAAAGTGGCCTAAACGAATCAAAATCAAACCTAACCTTAAATTCAAGCACCGGAATACATTAAAAATAACAAAGGCGACAGCTGTATGTATAAGCTACATTAACTTTTTCGCGGCGCACTCTAAATAAATTTTATTTTTAAAATTTTTAATTAATTTTTTTATTCAAAAACATTTTTTTAATTAATTTTTAATTTATAAAAATTTTAATTTAATTAAAATTTTTTTTTTATTTTAAAAACAAATTTTATTAAAAAAAAAATATTTTAATAATAAAATTTATTTGTTTCATGCTAAAAAATCACTTTTAGCATACAGTATTTAACACTTTTCCACATTTAGAATTAAATAATGCAAAAGTTGAGCGCAAATTGCCATAAAAATTGCGCATATTCACACATACACACACAACTTTCAACACTTGCCAAAAATGATGAACAAAAAATCTAAAAGGTTTGTAAAAATATGTAAAAATTATTATAAAAAAAAAAACTATTACGAAATGTTTAAAAATTGTATTTTCACAAGAAAAAATTAATAAATAACCGTAAAAATACTGAGCCTATAAACGCGAAAAAGCAGAATACTGACACATACACACACATAATTAGTTTGTAGGCAGCGAAAGACATCAAAATAAGCAAATGATTGAGCAAGAATATTTTAAATAAAAAAATAAAACATAAATACTTATCAAAATGTATACATACATATACATAGACATAGGGAACGAGCGTGTTTTACGCAAGATTTAAGCGAAAATAAAATTAAAAGTAAAAATCATAAAAAATTAAAATTTAGGCAAACACACACATACATTTAAAACAAAGCAGTTAGTGGCATTAACGATTATTGTTTTCAATAATTATGAAATACATGAATGCAAAAAAAATTTGCATGCGCGTATTTATCATTAAAAATATATATGGAAGACAAAAGAAAATAAAGTAAATTACAAAAATATAACAAAAAATATTTTTATTACTTAAGTAATAAAAAAATGTAGACTTAAACACACAAACAAACAAGCGGCAAGCACTAAGTTAGCGTGTATAAATATTGACGCTAAACATTTATATATTTCAGTTACTTGTATAATTATTTTTTTATTTTTGTTTTAGTTATAAGATATCTAAAGAAATTTTTACGTTTCTCTAACTAGTTGTAAGCAAAGCAAAATCAACACAAGACATTTTTGAAAGCAGAAGTTTGGGTAAAAGAAAGAGATTTATTATTATAAATATTATGAATATTATAATTAAAGATATGATAGAGATAAACACAAGAAAATATATATTTATTTACGTAAAAGGAGAAACAGTGCAGTGGAAGACAGCAAAAATAATTACACTAAGGCATTATTAGTATACAAGATATTGTACATTGTAGTTGTTTAGCATGAAAGCAAGTAAATTGAAGGGTGTGCATTTTGAGCGAGTATGAAAAGAGAAGCAAAAATAATGAATATTAAAATTATACCTAAGAAGAAGCGGAAGCAGAAGAGCGAAGGAAGCAACTAAGCAAGAAATAAATAATAATAATAATAAATAATAGTACACAACAGGCAAAAAAGTTAAACTGAAATAAAAATTTAAGCTGCAAATGGCAATTGGACGTAAAAAATTGAACAAAAAAGACTCGAAACCAGCAAAGTATTAAGTACGTAATGAAGCATATGTAAATTGTATGATTATACACACATACATATATACATATGTATATATATATTATAAATATATAAATATATATACATATATTGGTTTTTACATAATTAGCAAGCCAAGCACGACGAAAAATGTCTACAAATCAAAAATTAACATTAAATGCATAAATAAAAAACAAAACTCAAACATTTACATACATATATACACATATATGTATATTACATATATATACTTGTGTAGCTATGAATGCAACACATATGTAATAAGAAAATACTAATAAAATGGAAATACAGTAATTTACATGCGTCAAAAGCGCTTAAGTCTAAAAAAAATTAAATATACAACTACAACAACTACAACTACACAAAAATATATGCATAAGTCATATAACAACACATACAAATTAATAAATTAATTTCAATAATTAATACATTAATTTCAATAATTAATTCATTAATTTCCTTAATTAATTTTATTAATTAAGCGCATAAAATCCAGCAACAACAACAACAAACAAATCATACAAAATTACGCATAGCATATGTTTTGCATAAATGCATAGGCTTCAATGAATACAAGCATACAAGACACATCCATCCAAGCAATGTGTTTGCCACAGCAGCCATGCAACTAAAGCATTTCCCTCATACACCCACACACACTCATACATACATACATACTAATCATACAAAGCGCGACAAAAACGCGTAACGTTCAAGACTTTGTTGTGCGTTGCAGAACAAAACAAAAAAAAACAACAACAAAAATATAAACAAAATCAAAATAGTTTTACTGACTTATTCAAATTAACTACTAAAATATAATTTTATTTATATACTATTACATAATTTTCATAACTAATTAATTTTTTTCTCTTACACTATAGCACTTGCAACATAAAGTGCATATGTTAGTTATGAATTTTTATAAATTTGTATTAATTTAATTCGACATCTTAAACGCGTTACTATTTATTACAAAAAAAATTATAAATAAAAATAAAAGAAAACAACAAAAAACAATGTTAATTGCATTTCAATAATTGTGTAGCTGTACTTTTCAATAATTAATTTTAATTTATAGTTACTAATTTTATTATCATTTTTTTTTTTGTCAATAATTTTCCAACACTTGCAACCGACGCTTCGGCTTGTTTTGTTGCCTACATAATTATGAAAAAAAAACAAATAATAATAAAAATAATATGTCTGTGTAAGTGAAAAGTGAAATATGAAAAATGAGCGTAACAAATCCAAAAAGCAACAAAAATGAAAATACATATAAACTAAACAAAGAAATTGCGCGCATGCGTCACTGCGATGTAATTCGTTGGCGAAAGATATTTGCAAGATTACGTTAAGATAATCTTAATTGTAAAACAAATGCACATAAATACATATATATTATATATAAGCATAATATATATACGTACGAGTACATATACATACATACTATATACAAAATATACACACACACGGTATATTATGTTGCAAGCATGCGACAACATGCAACACTTTTCTAAGCTAAACATTTGCATTCATACATACTGTTTGCATAATTATAAATATTAATAATATATTACTATAATTATAATTATTACGATTATTATTATTATTATTATAATTATTATTACCTATTACTATTATATAAAATTTCTATTGGCCTATATTTCATTGATTGATTGATTTCATTTCTCAGTTTTTATATGCATAAACAGAAACAAAAAATAAATGTATTTTTAATGAAATTGAATACAAAAAAAAACCAAAGGCGTTTTATTTACATATCGAGAAAATATTGGTTAGTCGAAAAAGTCTTTTCGTATCTCTAATCAAACTTTTTTTTATTTTTTTTACTTATACTAAAAAATAAATAAAGAAATATGTACCATTTTGGTCGACCACTTTTTGCCATTTTTCCGCTAGAGACATTATTCCATCAGTGTAAAACTTTCATCAGTATAAATCGAAATTTCAAAATTTCCAAAACGGAAGCGAGCGAACCATTGTTGTGCTACACGAACTGATACAGCATCGTCTCTGTAAAGATCACAAATTTCATTGGTGGCTTGCCTGGCATTCTTCCCTTTTTTATACAAAAATTTCAAAATATAGCGAATTTCTTAATTATTTTCACACATTTTTGAACAGCTGTAACTTTTTTCAAATTCCCCGAATTGAATTTTTTTTTAGTTAAATGAAACTAAAAATCTCATCTTTCCAACACTAGTGGTATGACACAATGTTATTAGTATCACTGGAGATAAACGACTGCAACGGGATGTATTGACAAAATACGAAAAGACTTTTTCGACTACCCAAAGAACTACCGAAATTAAGTCCTTTGAAGGTAAATGATGCGCTCTCTTTATCCAAAGAGCTTAACTCTCGAAATAACGGCACATTTCTACTAGCTGTGCCAACAAGTACAGACAGCAATGAAAATCAAATTCCTAACGTCTCGGGAATAGCTCAAAAATACTCGGTGTTACCTTCGACAGCCGGATCTCCTTCAAACCAAATCGACAGCACTTCAGGATAAAACTGTACTTAAACTATATCCATAGGAAATGAAAACAGATGAGAAAGAGAAAATACACTTCACTCAGAAAAGAATCTAAAAGTATGTCAGCTTACGTAAACGAAATATGCAAAGCATACATGCAATGCGCAATACTCTTAAACGTCAATGCATAAATTTAGGCAAAGTAAAAAAATCATGAATGCATGACAACCCTATTTCAGGCGCAAGAGCTGTCAAAATGTGCATGAGTTTTGCTTTGCATGCATTGCATTGAAATTTTTCCAAATGGCAGATTCGCCGAAAAGGTAAATAATTTATAATCAAATGTATGGTATTCATTAAATTTTAATTGTATTTACATTTTTTTAGTGATAAAAAGTGGACGCACGAGCGCAAAAAATTGCTTATCACCGTAAGGCTCAGCCATGAAAGTGATTTCGCAACTAAAACAAAAAAGCGCAGCACAATTTGGCAAAAAATTAGGCGGGACATACTGAAAAAAGACAATGCATTTCCATTTTCACTTGATGAAATAATGCGCTGCTACACCAACTTGTTGGGCACATATAAGAGAATAAAGAGAAGAAGCGCAATGTCCGGCAAAGCTGCCACCAATTGGGAGTTCTTTGAAGAAATGGACGAAGTATACGGTACGCGCTGCAGCGTCGTTGTACCTGAGAATACGGTGAAACATTCTTTAGAACAAACTGCAAACGAAAACTCTTCTTCATCGCCTTCTCCTTCACCTTCTGCATGCTCAGAGGTCACGCATACGATAAGAACGCGAAAACGTAAAAGAAATGAAGTTATTGCCTTTTTGGCCTCCGAATCCGAAAAACAAGAGAAATTGTTTCAGGTACTGGTGGAGACAGAGAAAGAAAAAGTTAAGATTGAAAAGGAAAAATTGTTGGAACTAAAATCTATACGGAAATTGTATGAACGAATTTTAGAACGCAATATCGACATTATCTAACTCTGTTTTTGATTATTATAACCTGAACAAAGTATATTAAGATTACCACGACGTTTGTAATGCCTAAAAGGTTAGAGACCCTATAAACTTTATACATATCTACATATATGGAACATCCTGCTGTCTGTATATACTGTATAAACTGATCGAACAAAATTCTTGAGAGAAATCTCCTATTTGGGAAGGAATCAAAGTTCTTGTAAGGAATATTTTGTATTTGGGAAGGGTTTTATAGTTTTGTTGCAAAGAAAATTAACATTTTTTCTTGTTTTAGTTTCTTGTAACATTATATAATGAATTTTTTCGTATAAAACAAAAGCACTAATGATTGTTATTTTAATAAAAATTAAATTAAATTATATAATATAAATATTTATATAATAAAAAATGTTGTCATTTCTTTATTTATGTAGTTAATAAAGTGACAATGGCGTCCCGTTTATTTTTGGCTTCTTCTCTCTGTTGACTTGCGGTTGGTAATTGTGAAAAGCTGTTTTCGCTATTAAACGCCTCATCTCCTTCTTCCTCGCTTATGACGCAGGCTTCATGTCCCTCATTTTCAATAATAATATTATGAAGAATTATACAAGCCAATGTGAAAGTTTTTGGTAAATGTGCTTGGTGTACATCAATATACTTCAAAATACGAAATTTTTTCTTCAAAATTCCAAACGCCTGCTCTACATGAGCTCTCGTTGAGCATAAAATTTTGTTATACTTAATTTGTTTCGGTGTTAAAGAACCATTATCTTTATAAGGAACCATTAGAAAGCTTTCTAAGGGATATGTGGAATCTCCTAATAAATGACAGCCGGAACAAATTTTTAATTCGCCCTTAACTATTGACTTTCTAATCGGACTCATTTCCCAAATAGCGGCATCATGACAACGTCCTGGACAGCCAATAAACACATCCATGAACTTAAAGTTACCATCCACAATTGCCTAAATAAATTAAATTAATTACACATAAACAAAAAACTTTAAAGAACATTCTTACTTGAAGAACAACTGAATAGTTCCCCGTGCTATTATAAAAACTAAGACTGTCCTTGACTGGTTGTGAAATGGAAATGTGCATAACATCTATGCAGCCAATGACATTTGGAAACGGTTGGCTGTGTTTAGCTGAAAATTCGTCACATTTTTGTTTTTGTTCTGCAACAGTAGTCGGAAATTTTATGACATCTTTTTTTAAACAACAAATTGTTTTTATGGTTTTAATACATATTTTATAGCTGGTTCCCATTGCCATATCGAATCTGTTGCTAACATCTCTAAATGATGCGTTGCGGCTCAGTTTCCACAAAGTTGCATAGAGCGCCTTTTCCAGTGAAACTCCAATACGACCAGTGCTCTTTGGCACCCAATATGGCCTCAGCATGTTTAGAAGAGTCTACAAATTACAATTTCAATATAAATGTGGAAGACTAATTGTTTACTTGATACTCACCTTAAATGTTGATTTTTCCATTCGAAAATGTGAATAGAACACATCATTCTGCATACTCGGAATACTCTTATAAAATCTTTTTATTTTTAGAATTCTTCTTTTATTTTCATATCTACAAGCTAAGACAGCCAATCTCCGTTGCTTCTTTATACAATTTTTTGCAATTATTAAGCTATTACTACCGGCACTAGTTTCGGCCAAAGAAATAGCATTATTTAATGTAATTAACAATAAATTTTCCATTTTTGTAAACACGAACAACTTTAACTCTTTACTAGCTGTCAGCGCAATGCTTAAACGTCAAGTAAGTGCATTGCATATTTTGACAAGGCAGGGTTGTAATGCATGAATGCCTTGCATGGCTCGGGCAAATGTTTTAAAAAATGCTTTGCATATTGTGTTTACGAAAGCAGCCTGCGATATTAATCACACAAAATCAACACGCCCACTAAGTTCCTTCATGTGAGTAATGTCATAAGGGGAACACATCGTGGGCACTTACAGAATTATTGCCGAATACAGTACTTAGAAAGAGGAAAATTCTCTGAGCGCCATTCACTTGGAAGTGGCCAGAAAAGATTTTTTAACATATGACTCAAGCAGCTGACGTCCGGTCTTAGACTAAGTATCCTCTGGGTAGCCAAATAACATCCGTTTGAAGGCGAGCTAAAGTGAGAAGGCGAACCATATCTCCACAGGGGTGTGCGCTGGGTTTAGGACCCACCACGTAAAAACCCCTACCAATGAAAATAAGAGGCAATTGAAAGGCTAAGCCCTCTCTCGACGAACAAAGACCACACTCATCATCTGAAGAGTCGACGTTACGACCTTTCGAGAGAAAGGTTCTGCGGAAGATTTATGGTCCTTTACGCATTAGCCACGGCGAGTATTGTATTCGATGGAACGATGATCTTTACAAGTTATACGACGACATTGACATAGTTCAGCGAATTAAGAGACAGCGGCTATGCTGGCTAGATCATGTCTTCCGTATGAATGAAAACACTCAAGCTCTGATGAAAACAATCAAGCTCTGAAAGTATTCGACGCAGTACCCGCCGGGAGAAACAGAGAAGAATGCCATAAGTAGCCGGAATTTGTCCCTCGGAAGGTTGTACCGTATCATATCTAATTACCCGATTAGATACTCGAAACAGATATATACATATGTATAAAAAACTACAAAAAAAACTTTATTTTAAGCAGCCAGCTTATAAGGCAGCTATATGTTATAGTGATTATATTTGAAAAAATCGTTCAAAGATTATTGAACAATAATTCATGCCAGAACTTGAGTTTAATCGTTTAGTTTATATATACGGTTCCGACAAATGAGCAGCTTTTTAATGATAGAGGAACCTACGCAAAATTTCAGTTCGATATCTCAAACTGAGGGACCAGTTCACGTATATACAGGCAGAGAGATCAACTCAACTCATCACGCTGATCATTTATATTCTATATAGTAGGTATACCTACTTTATAGAGTCCCCAACACTACCTCAGGATGTTACAAACTTAATATATGCTTCAAAGGCCTTAGTAACCGAAGAAATCGTCCTTTTTGTGTTACTAACATTATATATTTAAAAACTTACTACTAAATTCATAAATATATATATGTAGACTTACAAGTTGATCAAACACATTCTAACTACTTGCTATGGCATAGTTTCGAAATAGGTATCCAACAAA
Source organism: Bactrocera tryoni (assembly GCF_016617805.1). NCBI lineage: Eukaryota > Metazoa > Arthropoda > Insecta > Diptera > Tephritidae > Bactrocera > Bactrocera tryoni. The sequence continues at coordinate 21,182,821 of NC_052503.1, read as the reverse complement.
GTGTCATTAACATGAACAAAGTCCCATTGCATTAATGGAAAATTCGTGCGACACCTATTGACTACAACATGCCTGGATGCGGGGCGAGCCTCCAGACAAAACAGTCTTTTTGCACCATAAACCAGCCACTTACGCCGACGATTGTAATACCATAATTGATTCTTATTGCCATAACTGCAATCATAAAGCAAGACTTGAGAATTTGGTTTATGGTCAGCCGTTTGTAGGCAATATTCTTCGCCACGCATACGCAGGTCATGGTCTTCACTTAGCGACCAGTCTTGTCTCCGACTTGGGAATATGCTTGTCGCTTCGCAATCTTTAACTCCAACGATTCTGTAATCGGGTCGGCCTAAGGTGTCGAGACAAAATTTCGGCGCGCCCACACTTCTCACCTGACCATAAGCGAAATCGGTGGTGCCTTTGGGTGGGTATGTTTTCACCAAGTCAAAGGCGACATTTTCGATAAACCACTTGAATGACTTGCAATGCAATTTCTCACGCAAAGCGAGTTGCTTCGTTAAATCACCCGCATCAAGTTTTTCATATACACCGCGCGCATGCTTGTATAGATAGTTCTTGTAATCGTCCATCCACACCTCCGCAACGCGTTTGTAATTCTGCAAACAAACAATTGTACTATAGCAAATATATGTTTATTATAATTTCCAAGTCTTTCCATTCTCACCTTATGCAAGTAATCTTCTTTGCGATCTTCCGATACGCCAGTCCAATTTTCACTGCGAAAAATGTGACCGACACGCGAGCATGGCACGTCCAATAAACGACCACCACACATCCAAATCTTAAAACTCAACTCATACTGTTCACCACCCCAAATGTCCAAACCGTCATCATAACCGTCCAACTCCCAAAACCATTCCCTTGATATCGCGAATAAACCACCCGCCATGATTGGGTTCTCGAATGGTTTTGTGCGATTCTTCTTAGCACTTTCGAGCAACGGCAGTCGTTTATAGTCAAGTATCCAATCGAAAGCGCCACGTGCACCCTCATCTTGTGCAGTATACTCGAAAGTAGCGTCCTCAATCACATCGATCATGGGGCATACCGCGGTGCGTTTGTTCAAAACTATTTCATGCAGCAGCGGTGGCAACCAATTGTAATTGACCTCCACATGTGCGTCCATAAAAACCAGCACATCAGCGACAGCCTTAACAGCACCAGCTAGGCGCGCTGCGATGAGCCCTTGCCGCTTACGAAAGCGTAAAATTTCCACTTTAGGAAAATTTTGCTCCACATACTCGTCGAGTGGTTTTTTCAAATTAGTAACATCACTGAAATCATCGACGAGTATTATTTCTTTAATCAATTCGGCTGGTGTACGGTTGATGATGCTGTGTAAAGAACGCACCAAGGCGCTAAAGTGTTCATTGTAGAACGGTATTACTATACTGACGGTGGGTAAATCTGCGAAATATTTCAACTTTTGGCAGCTGTAAAGAATTTTTTTTTTTTTTTTTAATATTTTTCAATTATGTTATGATTGAATGGATATATAATAGAGGAAATGGACATATAGTTAATGAGGACAAGCTCGTAATAATTATACGCGACAATTTTCAAGTTACTAACTCGGCTGGATTCACAGTAGCATCTTTTTAACCCGATTTTCTAAGACCTAGGACCTTCGCAGCCATTATAAAATGTTTCAAGGCAAAAAGGTAAAAAAAAAACCAAGCCTGACCAAATCAATAGCAAAGCCGAATCTCCATGATTCCAAGGTAATGCTCTGCATTTCATGGAAACAGATGGGCGTGTTGAGCTGCTAAAGCCCTGTGCCATTAATAGGGAATTAATAGGAAACGCTAATCATCAAATTGAAGCGAGCGATTGCTGAAAACCGGCCGGTATTTGTGACGTAGCATGACAACGCTCGCCCCAATGTTATAAAAGCGGTTTCAAAACATCGACTGAGAAGTTTTGAAGGCTTTGTCCCTTCTGATTACAATTTGCTCCGGTCGATGCCGAACCCTCTCACTAAAATACAGTTCACAGGGTATCGAAATTTTGGCTTGATTCGTTTTTGGTCGCCATATCAATGCTGTCATTTTGAGATTTAATCCACAAATTGTCAGAAAGATAGGAGAATGTTATAGCTTCCGATGGGCAATACTTTGAATTGTACCATTATATACTGCAATAACTAAATAAGTCGATCAGATCTTTGGCGTAGGTGACATTTGGGTAAGAATCGTAAGGAACATTCAGCACAACTTAACATGCCCAAATATTCAGGAACGAAATTTTCGACTTATGCTTTTGTTATCAGAATATCTGCTATCTATACCATTGACTTGGGTTTTCTAAAATATTTTTGATATTTTCGTCCCTAACAGTCTCATGGAGAAAGCCAACTGCAGAGCTCGGATAACTACAACACGAAATTTTAATGCTACATCTCACGTACCACAGGTCCTATAGCTGTGATATTTGAACTCCTTTTGAAGGTTAGATTGAACATTAAAACATAAACATTCAATTCTAGTGGCGTCCTCTCGAAGAAAGGTTACAAACGCCACTGGTCTTGCCTGGGCAGTAGATATTTCAAAGTTTAATTACTCACCCCTGATCACGTATATCAGGCAACGACCGATTGACAGAAATCATATCAGACAGCAAAGCATTAAATCCGTTCTTCTTGCTTAATTCACGCTCTAACGTCCGCTTTGAAAGATTCGTTATATACGCAGGTTTCCCATGTTCGCCTAATCCACTTCGTGCTGCATCGCCTGCCATGGCTTCGACGTCATGCCAATCCTTCAGTTCTCTTTTGTGGCTTCGCTGCCAATACGGTGTTTTTTGTATTAATTCAATTTCGATCCCCTCCAGCGCTTCTCTTGTGTAGATCCATTGATTAACGAGCAGAAATAACGCCGCGCCGGTTATTAGAAATATTAGCAATCGTACGACATTTATATAATGTGAATAGCGCATTTTTTTTTGAGTGAAAAAAATTTACTGGCTTTACTTCGACCGTCCAGTTTCGGCTTTACAGTTCTACAATTGTTCGGCAACTAAACGAAAGTAAATTCTAGTAGCGCTATCAACCTCATTCAATTATTTATTTAATTATTTTTGTTTTTAGAAAATAACACCTGTAATAATCATAATTTCACCTGAACAAACAAAAGAGTAAGATTAGGAAACAACAAAATCTAACGAAAAACTAGTTCAAATAGGTCAGGTCCCACGAAAATAATAGGCACATATAAAAATAGAAACACTTGTGGGTAATCCACGAAAATATTTCTTTCAAATTAAGTAAAAAACATTTCACAAATATACTCTGGTCTTATGTTTGATGTAAGTTGTAAAAATTTGTGTAATTGCATATAATAAGAAGACACACATGTATGGCTTGTATGTTATTGTTGTTGGTAGTTACTGATCGGATATAATATAAATCACGTTCCATGCCGTTTACCGTCAGTCTAGGTCATAACCAATACCCATCACCCAAACCGCCTACCCAACTAAGTACACTTTAGCCTCTCCAACCCTTTCTCTCCTCACTAGTTTTATGCTGTGAGAGAATGTCTGTATTTACACAGCTTCATTAAAAACGTTTTTAGCTCTTCTTCTTTTACGTTAACAGTTACAGATCAAAAGTAAAAGAATAAGAATTATGTTTTAAAAAATTTGGTACACAATATTGACTTTATAGGGTACTCGTACAACAATTTCAAACCTTTACTTCCCTTGAGCTGGCAATTTAGTAATTAATGTAAACAAAGGTTGTTGACTGGGCTAAAAGTAAACAAAAAGGTCAAGGATATTATAAAATGCAAACAAAGGGGTCATTGACCGCGTAAATTATAAAGAAAAAAGTCATTGAGTCCCAATGTAAACAAAGGTAGTTGACTAAGCTAAAATTAAACAAAAAGGTTTTTGACCTTAAGAAGAGGTCATTGACCTCAAAATGCAAACAAAGATTGTTGTATTAGCTAAATGTAAACAACATAACCTGATAAAATGTAAACAAAGAGGTTATTGGCCTCACAACGTAAAAAAGCAGCATTGACCTTATAAAATGTAAACAAAAAAGTCATTGACCCCAAGTGTAAACAAAGGTTGTTCTATTGACAAAATGAAAACAAAGGTTGTGGTCTTCGCTAAATGTAAAAAAGAAAGGGTAAATGACATTATAATATGTAAAAAAGAGGTCAATGATTTTATAAAATGTAAACAAAACTCCAATACTTTGTACATTGTAAACAAATGTTGTTGTATTGGAAAATTGCAAACAAAGGTTATGGACTTGATTAAATGTCGATTAAGGGTCGAGGAGCTTAAGATGTAAATAAAATAGCACACGTTCTATTAGTTTTTTTTTTTTTAGCAAATATCAGAACACTACATATAAGGTATAGCTGTCATACAAAGAGATCGCTCAAAATCCAATTCGTGCATGTACTTTTTGATTTGACAAGATATTTTCAAGAAATTTGACTTGGATTATTGTCCAAGGCAACACTACAATCTACGAATATTTTGTTTAGCTGAAGTTAACGCTTTTATCTAGTTTAAATTTTTTAATTAAATACGCTGTAATAATCAGCAACTCCTTTTGAAAAAAATTTGATTTCCTTGATACCGTTACCAATCTGGAGAAAGGTCTCAAAAAAAACACTTAAAAACCAAATAAAAAAATATTTGAAAATATATAAACTTTTTTTCGAATATGAAAAGCTACCAATGTTTGATTACATATTAAAACCACGCACATCTACATACAAAAACAGCCAAACAAATTATAAAAGGCTTAAGTACGTCGTTGCGATGAGAAAAATCTTTCTGCTTAAATTTAATTCAAATCAAACAACACAAAAAAATTTAATCACTATAGATGAATAAAGGTTCCTTTTAGAAAAAATTACGGATTCCCAAAAAAGTTGTGAATGAAAAACACTTTAAAAAATCAAAAATATTATTTCTTGGAGCAAGCCTACAAATACATATGTATATATAAGAAGGTCGTGTTAAAATTTTTAGCAGCTCGGTTCAGCCGGACTGGAGAAATTTTACTCGCCGACTCTGACAACAACGTTTCGAGAAAAACGTGTGTAAAGTTTTGTTTAAAAAATTCTTACAAATATGCTCATATTTTCGAGACTATCCGGATCAACTTCGAATTTTGGGAGAATATTCTCAAATATAATATATTATGTATGTATGTATGTACTTTCGAGATAATAAGAAAACCAAAAATCGATTTTTTGAAATTCACAAGTGGATTAACACATAATTAAAAATAATGTTTTCTTTTGGAATGATGAACCATTTTGTTTATTTTAAGTTTTTTTCCTTTCTTTATCAATAGATACATACATATACATGTAAGAAATTTCGAATATCTTTCCATCATTTATTACAAATATACTTATTTACAAATACACTTCAGTTTCTAACCTTAAAAACACAGGTCTTACTATAATATGTCTATGCAAGGGTATAAAGAGTCATTATATTGTCACGCATTTAAAAAGATGAGCGCATTCTTCTTTGAATTCTTTTTTGTGCATAATTTTGATATGATTTCAAAAATGTTTAAACTTTTCTGAGCTAACTAATATTGTGCATATACATATTAATTAATACTTTTTTTTCGTATTTTACAAAATTGAATTGGCAAGGGCAGCTTGTTTTAAGAATGATAATTACGATTAAATAGAAATTATTAAATGGAAGTAGCTTAGAAAATGTTTTGTAAATTATATCAACGATAGTACAATAATAAAAATTGTATAAAAACAGTGATAGGAACGCCGACTTCAAAAAAAAACAAAAAACACATGAACCCGTCTGTCCACTGTTTACTTATACTATGACTGTTTTACAAACAAGATATTAGATATATTTCTAAATACGGTTTATATCTACTCTAGATCCAAAAATGGCAAGTTATGATTTTGATAGTGACTATGCATTATTCGGCGCTTGTACAAAAAACAAGTCTAACGCTGTGTTATTCACGTTACCGAAATTCCATTTCATATAGGGATCATCGGAATCGCAACGGTTAATATAAATTGCGCGTTTACTCGGTGCAGCCTGCAAGCAACGTTCACTGCCTTTACCAGCTATAAGCCATTTTTCAGCACGATCATAATACCAAAACTGATTTCCACCCATACCGTGGCAATCCCAAAGCCATACGGGTGCATTCGGCGGTTGCTGTTGCACATCTAAACAGTCGGTTTTGAAGCGTAAACGCAAATCTTTGTGCCAGCTTAAAGCCCAATTTTGATTTCTTTGCGGTTTCTTCAGATTCGGTGCACACGGATAGAGACCGATTTTTGAATGACGCGGTTTACCCATTGTATCCACACAAAGCGTTGGCTCAGCCACACTTTGTATAGCGCCAAAAGCGTAATCGGGCGGCTCAACAGGTGGATATTTTTTAGGCAAATCAAATGCCACAGCCTCCATGAACCATTTGAAGGACTTGCATTTGAGTTTTTCACGTATCGCTTTTTGTTGGCTTAAATCACCGGGATCAATGTTTTCATATACACCCTGACCATGATCATATAAATATGTTTTGTATTCGTCCATCCACACCTCAGCGACACGTTTGTAGTTCTTTAATTAAAAACAAAAGAGGAAGTTGCTTTAAAAATTTCATAATGATAATAATTTAAGCTTGAATATTTCATAATATTTGTATGTACACATACTTACTTTGTGCAAATAATCGCTTTTTCGTGGACTGGGTTGTGAAGTACGTGGCCCTCTATAGATGTGACCAACACGTGAACAGGGCGCATCCAAAAGTTCACCACCACACATCCAAATCTTGAAACTCAACTCATATTGTTCACCGCCCCAGATATCGAGGCCTTCATCATAACCGCCTAATTCCCAAAAGAATTCACTTGATATAGCAAACAGACCACCAGCCATAACGGGACTTCTAAATGGTTTAGTTCTATCCTCCAAATCTTCCGGTAACAATGGTAAACGTTTGTAATAAAACTCCCAATCGAAAGCGCCACGTGCACCTTCATCTTGAGCTCTGTACTCAAAATTACTGTGATCAATAACGTCGATGAAGGGGCAAACCGAGATTCTTTTGTTTTTTGCGATCGGCTCCAACAACGGTGGCAGCCAATTATAGTTTGCCTCAATGTGCGAGTCCAAAAAGATAAGTACATCTGCAGTAGCGTGGCGTGCACCAGCCATGCGCGCACCAATCAGTCCGGTACGTTCTTTCAAACGTACGATTTGTACCTTGGGAAAGTTTTCGGCCACATATTGTTCGAGTTGTTCGAATAAGTACTCGCGATCACTAAAATCATCCACTAGAATGATTTCCTTTAACAACTCTGGCGGCGAACGATTTACAAGACTATGCACAGAACGCATAAGTACACCCAAATGCTCGTTGTAGAATGGAATTATGATGCTCACTGAAGGTAGTTTAACAAGATATTTCTTATGTTTACATCTAGACGAAATTAGAAAAAGTATATGCATATAATAATATAATTAATATTGCATGAATGTCAAACAAAACTCACCCTTCATAACGAATATCAGGTAATGAACGATTTACAGAGATGGAATCGGAAAGTAACGCATTGAAACCATTTTCTAAAGACATCTTTTGCTCCAAATCCTTTTGCGATTCATCGTTTAGTGCAGCTCTTACGCCGCCTTCACCGAGTCCAACTCGTTTCTGATCGCGTTCCATAGCCAAAATATCATGCCAATCTTTTTTGAGATTATTTGGCATCAACAATTGACGATTTTCTCTATCCACATCATTATTCAATCGTGGCAGTTTTGGTGCGTCAACTTCGCGTTCTGCTCCATTGCGCACATATTCCTCAGAATTTTTTTTATGTGCACGCAAATTTTCGGCACGGTTTGACGTCAAAATGGGCAATTTATTTCTATAGGGGCTTGAAGATATCCAACTCGTGATCAAAAGGAATAAAATGAATGATAAGATCAGCAATATTGCTGCTTTTAAAATCCATTTTACATTTCGACGACGCATTTTGTGTTACTAAATATATAAACGCACACGTTGCAATTAATTTTCCTAGTATTGCTTCAGTTTCTGCCTATTGCTGCGGTCCAGATACCAACACGGCAAAGACCCAACTATGCCACTTTATCTAAAAATAAAATAAAAAAGGTGTTTCAAAAAGAATGACGGACTTAGTAGCGTACACACAATATTGGCAAATAAATATATAGTACATACATACAGTTCATTTGATAACACAGTTGGTTTTAAAATATGGCAATGATTAATAAAACTATAATAACATATACATACATATATAGATATAAACCTTCAGAAGAATATAGCACAAACAGTTGGCAAAAGTTTTTACAGAAAGCGTTGAACATTAAAGTTGTGATAAAACTTAAAGACCAACAAAGCAAAGAGAAGAACAATTGCCAACTAAGCAAATGCCTAAGAACGCTCATTTACCGAGGCAAATAAGATAAGGAACATCCGGAAGTAATTGAAAATTGCTGATACGTATGTGCTCTATACCTACTTGCGGAATATATCAGGTTTTTTATTAAAAATTTTTAGTAAATCAAACCACCTCTCGGTTTGATAAAATTTAACGCAGTGAAAAATGAATAGGTAGAAAATATCTTCAAAATTAGGAGAAATAAAATAAAAAGTTTTGCAGAAATTGAAAATTAAATGGAATTTTCTTATCTACAATAATAAATTTGGTTTATCAATCTTATGCACGCTTTTGAGTTATTACTATCAATACCCAAACGTGATAGGACCATCTTCATTTGTGTTTACGTTTACAAGTATTTTGTTGACTTCAGCACCATTTAAAACATATGAATACCTGGATACCATATACATACATATATGTGTGCGGAGATTTTTAACAGGTTTCCAAAATTCATCAGATATCTTACAGTGTATTTGAAATGTAGTAAATAGTTAAAAAAAAGATATAAAAAATAATTATTTGAATGCACGCAATTACTAGCTAAGAGTTAAATCGTATGTAATACCAAATTAACCACACTTTGTAATCTTATCGGATTGAACTGTCTTCAAAATCAAATATATTTATGCAAATGTATGAAAATTTCAGTAAGTCTTGTGCTATGTTAAAAATTTACCCAGGAGATCTTATCGAATTTGGCACCCAGCTTCTTCCGGTAGGTTGGCTAAATTGTTGTCGATTTCCTTACGCAGAATAACTAACTTTATTTTAATAAATGCATTATATGCTTTTCTGCAATATATATTCATTCCCAAACCGCTGTGTCGGGTGAATATTGTTAATACGTATACCACATTAAAAAAATAAACAATTCCTGACAACCACTATGTAGCTACGTATTAAAAATAACAGCTGATATTAAAGCAAAGAACGTACGTATATAATAGAGAAGACAGAAAACGTATATTATAGAGAAGGCAGATAAAATACGGTCTCTGTGCGATATTAACGATTTTTATAATATTAATATTTGACATTAGAAATACTGTTCCACAATAATATTTTAGTTGTTTGATTAAAAAAGCAGTATAATCAAAAAATATTTAACACATTCATTAAATATACATATTTTTCAATTTAATACAACTAAAATGTTTTGAAAACTCTTAACAAAATGTGTATTAGGTTGTAGCAATTTACATAAATCATATCATTATTAGCGTTTTTAAATAAAAAGTAAACATTGTAAAAACATTCCACACATCACACAAAGCAAGGAAACACGAACATGTTGAACACAAAGAGACAGTTACTTACGTCGACGTAAACAAAGAACTATTATTATTATTAAATTCGATAGAAAAAAATCAAGGGCATCGCTACGAACTTACTGCCGTCCCTAAATAAAAGCGGTAGCGGCAAATTACTGTCAAAAATTCCTGATCTCCATAGATTTTATATGGCGATTTTGACAGCGCGCTTCGAAGTAATTTTGTAAGTTTTCTTAAACATTTCTTGAAGATCGATGTTTAATGTTTTTAAAGATTACAGGAATTTAAGAGAAAACGATAAAAATATTGGAAAACCATTCAAAAACTCACCAAACAAATTTTCGTCGTCGTTCGAATTTAAATCGTTATATAGGTGATAACAGTAAGCGGAAGCGAGAACAAATTTGAGTAGGACTTCGGGACATTATCGACATCGATCAGAAGAACATGATAAAATTTTGCTTCGAAAGTTCTAGTACTCGTTGAAAATCATGCGCTAATTCCGTGAACGTTGGCTGCATTTATGTACACAATATGGCGAGTGCCATAAATAGCGCCATAAGGATAATGACCAAGTGTCAAATGGGGATTTAAATCAAAGAAATCTGCCACAACCCTAAATCATAAATTAGCCTTCCCGGTTCCAACAGATTTTATGAATTATAGTTTTTTAAATTATGTATAGTTCAGTTGTTTAATACACAAGAAATTTTCTAATATTTGCAACAGAAATATTGTTATTCGTATAGTATATAACTATACAATATTAATATTAATTAAGAATTTTTTTGTTTTGGCAGCTTACTCTCGAAATTCAGTGAAATCTAAACAACTTTCACAAGCTCGCCGAACTAATTTGCGTCATATCAATAAGGAGCGACAACAAGAAAATTCGGGTGTGAATAAGGATTTCATTGTTTTAGAAGTAAAACTAATTGAGCGAAATAATACAGTTGTACTTTTATTATAAATATTTAAGAAAATTAGAAAATATAACATTATTTTAATATTCTACATTGCACTACTCTCACGTTTCCTACGTTCCCGATCCTCCATTTTTCGTCGCTGAATGGCAAGCATTTTTTCACGCATTGCAATAAGTTCATCTCTTTGATTTGCTTTCACATTTACCCTTTCTGTTGGACTAGTACATGATATGGGATCCCCTTTTAAATTGTTGGTTTCCCCCGTGAAATTTTTCGATGGTGTTGCTTGCGTAATGTTTTCTGTTAAACTTACACGACGCTTTCGTACATTCACAGATTGTTTATTTTTCTGTGTCTTCGAAACAGCAATTTTTTCAGCTTGCACGTCAAATTGTAGCTGTTTTACATCCTTAACGAAATGTTCGCTGTTCAACGAATTGGAAGAACCTTCTGAATCTTCTAAACTTACATTCGCAGATGTTCCAAAAGTTTTAATCTGATCATTTTTGAAATACTTTTCAAACAATGCCACAAGCTCTCCATGGCGACGTTCCTGATTTCGCTCCTGAATGTCATTAATTTCCAACAGAGTATTTCGAATAGTACTTGTTATGGCTGCAATACCATCTTTACAATGGAGGCATTGTTTTTTAGAACATTCCAAAGAATTTATAACTTTTAATATATCGCTATCAATTTTGTCCATTGCTGCCATTGCTAAACGAGTACGGATAGGTTTTCGATTTACTAAAAAATAACTGGTATATAAATTAGTAGCAATCATATAAGTTTTCGCAATATTTTAACTATTACACAATCTATTCTGAGAGCATATCCATATTATATGGTAATATTTAGTCTCTTAAATATAAAATAATTAATTTTCGTCCAGAACTTATACTCAACTTGTTTGTAATTATGGCAATTGTTTACGAATAACAATGTGAAAGCAAACTGCAAAATTTATTTGACAAATATGTTAGCGGCTTCGATTTTTCGATATTAATGTTCGGCATTTCGTAATTCGTAGATGGCGCAAAAACAAATATCAGCTGTTTTATAATAACCTCAAAAACAATTAAAATGATCCGTTTAATGTTGCGGCAATTTAGGAATATCTCACATAATTATCCACCCATTAAACTGCTGCCATCATCGCGATGGATGCATACAACCAATAGTAAGGACTGAATTTCTTATTATATTAAAATTGTGTATAATTTTCATTGTTCTAGCACTTCTCCATGGTGAATATGAATGGCAAGACCCCAAATCAGACGACGAAATGTACGCAAAAGTTTACCGAAAACACCTATTTCTCAGTGTGATTTCACCTATTTTCGCTATCAAACTATATTAATGCTTAAAATTACAAAGTATTCGCTTGAACTCACACTGAGAACTTAAGACAATCACTTTGTACAATGAATTGAAAATTTGTAATAATTTCAGTGTTCGTGTTACGTACATCGACAAAGATGGTAAACGCACTGAAGTCAAAGGAAAAGTTGGTGATAATGTTCTCTACTTAGCACATCGTTATGGAATCGAAATGGAAGGTTTCTGACGACTAAATGAAAATAGTTTTATTGTATTACAATTATTAATTTACAGGCGCTTGTGAAGCATCATTGGCCTGCACAACTTGTCATGTGTATGTAATCGGAAATCATTTCGATCAATTGCCGGAAGCGGACGAAAAAGAAGACGACTTATTGGATATGGCGCCCTTCTTACGAGAAAATTCACGTCTAGGTTGTCAAATAGTATTAACAAAGGAATTGGATGGTTTACAATTGCAGTTGCCCAGCGCAACACGAAATTTCTATGTGGATGGCCACAAACCCAAGCCACATTGATCAACTGATCAATTGATGCATACTATTCAAAATGATGCTATTTTCCATGTGATTACCTGATAGATATAGAGCATTCACGCGCTGAATATCTAATATTTAGTTCTTACTTTCACCTAGCATGTGTAAGACAAATAATCGCTGTTATTCACCTACGAATATGATTAAAAAAATAAAATATGTAAATAACCATGAACAGCAGTGTGCTTTTTATGTGTTTTTTATTCAAATTAAAGATTTTCCACTTCACTTAAATAAGCTATATTCTTAGTGCCGTTGCAGAAATCATAACATAATAATTAAAAACTTGAATTTTAAAAATTTTGATTAAATAAAGTGTTAAATAGCCAAAATATCATTTGCAATGCACATACAACTAAAGCTTATAATAAAGCCTTAATTTACATCAATCTTACTCAAGCTACAAAGTGACAATTGATTTAGTGTGCATTAAGCAACTTAAAATAATACAAAGTCTTACATAAACATTTGTTAAGTGTGGAAATTAAAAAAATAGACATCCATTCTTAATGTACACACTCTTATAATTGATACTAAGTTTTCTTACATTTTTTATTTTTAATGAAAAACGGTACAACAGCTCATTTTATAATTATGTAAATAATGCTTCAAAACAGAATTTAACATCATAATGGTTCACAAAGTAAACATTTAGTATAAAATTTATACATCTTGATTAAGTGGAATATTGATGTGAAAGCGTTGCATACACTCGTAAAATTTTGTTATACAATTTAACTAACACATTCTACTGTGAAAATCATCAATTTGTTACCGGGCTATTAGAACCAGAACCCACACTCCTCTTTTCTTCGGTTTCTTGTTCTTCGTCACTTTTAAGTTCGTCTTTATCTATCTTTTCCTCTTTTACTTCCTTTTCACGTGATTGCTCCTCCTCAACAATCTCCTCTTTGGGTGAAAGATTTTCCCGTTTTTCACGTTCACTTTGACGCTCCTTAGCGTTTGCACCGCCACTTGTTCCATTCTTCTTTGAGCTCTTCTTAACCGCAGCTAATTCTTTTAAGAGACTACTAACTTTACGATTAAGATTCTCTACTTTCATATCATGTAACCTATCAACTTCCTTCAACTTGTTGCGCATTTCGATTTCCTTTTCGAAGTTCTTGCCTTTCAGCTCTGTCAACTGAAATAAATATAGCAACAATAACTATATTTCCATGAGTTACCACTCTCAAATGCTTACTAATTTATCTTTTTCCAATAATTCTTTATCCTTTTGTTGTAGACGTTTTTCCAAACTGGCGATACGTTCTTTTAAATTTGTCATTGCTACGACATGATCCGCTGAATTGGGATCAATTGTTATAACTGCTGGTGCTGCAATAGAACTTAATCCCATTCCAGAGCCGTTACCACTGCCACTGCCACCACTTCCGCCAGATCCTGTACGACTTATTTTTTCAGGCATATCAGTGCTTGAAGATGCAATAGCATTACTACTTCCACTCCCACCAACGGCGCCACTACTTTTGATATCAGCTGAAGGTCGAGACGATTTTTTGCCTGATGCTGAACTCTCGCGATGAGATTTCTCATGTTGTCGTTTTTTAGCCGATATTCGTCCTTCTTGTTGAGCCTTAAGTAGAGCGCGCTTAAATGAACTGGTACACAGCCAACAAAGCAATTTACCATTCACCTGCGGATAATAAAAAAAGTTGGTCTAATTAGATATTCTCAATCATTTTATATGAATGAGTATAGTGTAAATGTATTTGAGTCTATGAACGCATACATTTCGGGAATTTCTTATACGCAACGTTCCTGAACATATTATTTCTTAAATTCATGAAATCGAATTTTTTATTATTCCAAGATTCAATTTAGATTTCACCGCGGAATTTCGCGTATATGAGGTGTTATTCCTTTTCTAACCTTTTTGTTCTCGTCACGTTTATCGAAAGCACATCGCTGTTTGCATTCATCACATTGTATCGGTGGGCCATATTTCGCTTCGTAGGTTGCACATCTATCAATCATTGCATTTACAGGCAAGGTACAGGAGTATTTATGGATATATGTTGCAGGAGAAAAAAGAAGAAGAAATGTTTGCGTTCATAAACGTTGCATTTGTAAAGGGATTGTTTTTAATAATCTACATTAGAGACTACAATCTTTGGTTTAACAAAGAATTAAGAGCTTAACAATTTCTATACAAAAATACGAAAGCACAATATAAAAAATGTGTGGGATACAATGCTTTAATCAAAGTAGTTTTTTTTATTCAACTTGATAATCTACAACGTTACAACGTTAAAATGAATATACAATTTACTCTTTATATACTATTTTCCAAACCCGTATCATATTTTTTTATTGTGCATCCATTTGAAATTATAAATCCGCTTTATATACCAAACTATATACTACATATAAATATAAGTCCCATGTATACCGACCTTATACATTTTGAGTTTCCGAACGCCGCTACAATTTTGCAACATTCACAGGCATTTGGTTTGCCATACTTGTTAAGACAATGCTCACATTTTTTACAGGCTGTCTGATTCTTGCTGCAAGTGAAAACATTTCTCATGTTTGTTTGTAAGAATTTTATATGTAGATTGGGTTTATTGTAGTACTTACCTTGTTGGTTGGAATTCAGTGCGACAATAAGTACATTTAACAACGGAGCTATTTCCTCGGCAATTCTGAAAAACAAAGTTATTTGTCAAATATTGAAAATTGGAAAACCTTTCACTCAATAAAAAGCACCGTTGCTACTTTCACTATGCTATTTGCAAATGCGCATTTTTTAGCAATATTATATAGTTTCGGTAAATTGGCGTCACAGTTCGACAAAATGTTTGTCTACGTCATTCTATACACATTATTTTCAAAGAGTTTCAATTTCTTATTGTGTGTCACCATAAATAAATTTGATCTTCACCTTGCATAGCTGTTGACCTGCAGACAATTCCTCAAATGGATGTCTTGAGAAACATTTTGAGCAAGCAAATAACACAGAACTCATAATTTAGCACTATTTAAAATTTTTCAGCTGAAATAACTTATTTATAATAATTTATTTGCCGGCTTAGATTTCAACAAGTTCACTAAAATAATTATACTTTTGCAAAAGGACGCAAATCGCCAAATTTCTGTCAATGCAATTCATGGAAAATGAAAATGGCGTACAGTTTCGATGAAACGACATAGCACGCAGAGTTGCACAAGACAATTTTTTTTTTTTAATTTCTGTTACGAATTTTTAATAATTTTTATATCTATTACAATATCTATTATTTCCAGTTAACAGTAATATTTCAAAATTATAATTTTGCAATTCAATTATTTAAGGAGATTTGTCTAAGCATTTCCCTTCCAATAAAATAAAATACCAAAATTCTGTTATATGAAAATAAAATTACTATTGTCACCCGCTTTGATCTCCTTTTATCTTTTTTATGTTGGAGACCATAAGTATCAATTTTTTTATTACAAAAGTTCATAAACAATTAATAATGTATAATTCAATTATAATCGAAAGTGAATCACATCCGACACTTAAGAAAACTTTGAATTTCAAACTCTCAGTTTCTATGTAAGAACTTAAATATGGCCACATTGTTGTCAATTGGATAAGCAATGCTACCAACCTAAAGATGATTTCAAACAGTTGAATATTCAAACTGGCAGCAAAAACAATTTTATCCATCATAAACAAGACGCTGTACGACAATTTAGTTTTAACTTGATTTTAAAAATATTTACAAAACCTAGATTACAAAAAATACGAAATGTCAACAGAACAAACAAACATTAAAGTTGTGGTAAGAGTGCGGCCCTACAATCGAAGGGAGTTGGAACAGAACCAGCGCCAAATTGTCAAGGTTTTGGACAACAACACTCTGCTCTTTGATCCCGATGAAGAGGATGATGAGTTCTTTTTTCAAGGGACAAAACAGAACTATCGGGATATTACAAAACGTGTCAATAAAAAAATCAGTATGGATTTTGATAGAGTATACGATCCAGAAGCCACAAATCAGCAAATTTTTGAAGAATGCACATCACCTTTGGTTGCTTCAGTGTTGAACGGGTAAGCTGCGACAACTGTACATTACATTTTGAAACATGTATGTATTTATATTTATTGCATTATTAGATACAATTGTTCCGTGTTTGTTTATGGTGCCACTGGAGCAGGGAAGACATTTACAATGCTTGGCAGTGAAACATGTCCTGGTCTAACTTTTCTTACTATGCGTGAACTATTTGAAAAAATACAAGTTCAAAGCACTACTCATAAATTTGATGTAGGCGTAAGCTATTTAGAAGTCTATAACGAATTAGTAATGAACCTTTTGACAAAAACTGGACCATTAAAGCTGCGAGAGGACTCGAATGGTGTAGTTGTTAGTGGGCTCGTTTTAAAACCAATTTATAGTGCCGATGAACTTTTACAACTACTGGCGCAAGGAAACTCAAATCGCACACAACACCCAACCGATGCCAATGCAGAGAGTTCACGTTCTCATGCTATTTTCCAAGTTCATATTCGAATGACAGATCGCAAAACGGGTACAAAACGCACAGTGAAATTATCTATGATTGATTTGGCTGGCAGTGAACGAGCCGCCAGTACAAAAGGAATAGGAGTCCGTTTTAAGGAAGGTGCTAGCATAAATAAAAGTTTACTAGCATTGGGAAATTGCATCAACAAATTGGCCGATGGAATGAAACATATTCCTTACCGCGATTCAAACTTAACACGTATACTGAAGGACTCCCTTGGAGGTAATTGCCAGACATTAATGGTAGCTAATGTTTCAATGAGTTCGTTGACATACGAGGACACCTATAACACGTTAAAAGTACGTACTCTTTGTATACAAATATAATATTTTTTATTAATTAATGATGAAATGTTTTTAATATATGTATTTTAGTATGCGAGTCGAGCGAAGAAGATTCGAACAACACTTAAGCAAAATGTGCTCAAATCCAATATGCCTAAAGATTTCTATATAAAGAAAGTTACAGAACTTATGGCTGAAAACGAACGTCTTAAAGCTAAAGTGACTCAGCTTGAAAAATCTTCAGAAGTCACCCGATCTTATGAAAGTGAATTGAAAGCCTGGTATAGCAAGATCGATGAAGTGTATTCAACTTTTATTAAAACACAGGAATATGTTATTGTCAATCAAAGCAAAATCAAGAGTATGAACTTTCGTGAGAAATTGAAGAAGGAAAATATAGCTTACAATACGCTGCTTGAGCGGAATTCCATTAAATCAGAGGAGGTAAGTGCGTTTAAAATAATAAGTTTCAATTCGATACGAAAACATTAGTGAGCCGAATTTATAGTAATTCTAGTGAAAAATCATTAATATTTATAATGTTAAATTGAAACACAGAAAACCAAATTTTTATGTGGCAACTTTAGTTATTTTTTATTACCGAAACAATTCAGTCTTAACGCTCTAAGCTTAATAATTTACCTACTATGATTCGCCAATTAGCTCTTTTTGTTTCGTTGCAAGTAATTTATCAGCTTCTGCTATGTATTTGTCAGCTATAGCGGTTACTTGTGTTTGAATAGCGAAAATATCATCTTTAGATATATCACTTTGTTTCTTTAATTTTTTTATAGTGTTATTTTGTATGTCTCGAATTAAATCACGATACTTGATGAAAAGAGTTTTTGCATTTTTCGATAGGTTTTCACGATGTTCCTTTGTGACTTTCGGTATAGGAATAAATATAGTAGTTCCATCCTGTTGTGGATTAAGATTCATGCCACTATTTGCAATTGCTTTTAAAACATCAGGTATAGTTTGAGGGAAAGCAATCATATTAACAACAATAGTTTTGGGATTTTTTCTTGAAATTTGTGCAAGTTCTTGTAACTCATGTTCAGCACCGTCGATATGCACACGCAGACTTTCTATAGCGCCTGATGTTGAACGCAGTGACAAATGTTTAACAAAATCGTCTCGCATCTGTTGCACTGCTTTCTGCATATGATCGTTTACGGCATCAAAATTTATAACTTCGCGAAGCTGTGCTTCATTGATTTCAACTTTCCCCGCTTTTTTACCTTTCTCCTTTTTCTTATCTTTGCTTTTTGCATAACCTCGTATCTGTAAGGTATTTATAAAGGTTGACTGTGCTTGTGGTACCCTAGCCAAGGGCAAGGCCTTAAAAGCATTGCTTGTGCCTGGGAAAATTGGAGAAAAATGTAAATTTCCCAAATGCAAATCACGCGTTGACAAATTCCGTAAAATCGAGAAAACTCTTCTTGTGTACATCTTTAAAATAATTCGCTTGATTTTATAGATAAAAATATTTCGAACTGATACTTTTATTGCTTTATCCAGCGATTATGAATTTTGACGTTTCAACAGATGGGCTGATCAGCTGTTAGCAACGTTTTTGGCAATTTTCTCTTTTTTATCTCTTATGTCTCAAAGGTATATACATATTTACAGTTGGACATCTAAAGAAAAATGAAGAACTCCGTAATTGTCTTTATTTAAACAATAAATTTTTTGCGTACATAAGTATATGTATGTATGTATTCTTCCGTACGGATTATAAAAATTCTTTTTTTTTTACAAAAGTAGTTATTTATGTACATAAATAACAAAATCATCACACTTACATATTTTTAAATGATAACAATAATTATTTTTTCATTATCTTGTATTATTCCTAAAGATGCTTACTGCTTCCACCTCTGGTTACAATAAAGAAATTGCCAGGCTTGAAGAGGAATCCATGCGCTGGCGTCGAAAGTTACATGATGCAAATAAGGATCTAGAAAAACTGAAGAAGGAAATAAAAGAATCTAAATATGTTGAAATTTTGAAAAAATATGAAAAAGGGAAAGACTTGGAAGTGCGTCATTCAAAACAAGATATTAACATCAACCACATATCCGGCATAAATGCTGAATTTTTGCGGAATTCAGATAAACTGCGCAAAGCTTTTGGTATGGCATGCGAATTACTACATAAGTCGTATGATGATCTCAGTACAAATATGCAAGATAAATACGAACAATTACAACATTTTATAAAAACACATGCATATTTTGGTCAAGAGGATTACAAAAAGGACAGCGATGAAGATTTGGAAGGTCCAACACTAAAGATAACAAATGGAAAACGGTTACATAAAATTGCTAACACTGATGGGCCCACATCCACAAGCACTGTAAAAAGACCTCGTTTGCAACGAACAGAGTTGACGAATGACTTTGACTTAGATATTATGGAGGACACGGATTCTGATGACTGCATTAGTAATTTCAAAAAACCTACAATCAAACATACGATTATGGATGAAACACATGTGTTGTCGTGCGTCACAGATGATGAGTACAGTACGAGTACGGATGTGAGTGCGAAAAAGTCAGTAGCAGAAAGCAAGGAAACCAACAGCTTAATGAGAAAAAAGAATTTTGTTAGTAATATATTATCGGAGCAAATAGCTAAAGTGCCAACGAACAACAAGGATCGAATGAAGAATGGTGGTTATTTATTGCAATAAATTTTATTTAAAATAACTTGACTTAACAATTTTTTATTGCAGTATTGTTGAAATCAAAGACATTTAATCATCATGGGCTTTTAAAGACTGTAGCGGCTGGCGTACAAAAGGAAAATAAAAAATTCAGTCCTGGTTGCGTACGTAAAAGTCCGCGTAGTATTATGGTTAAATGTAAGTATTAAAATAACATACTGTAGTGGAATCTTAACTAAATTTTATATATTTTCCAGCGCTTGCGACAACAGCGAATATTGTGAAACGACAAGCAGTGCGCACAGCTAATAGCAATGATCCTATCGTTCGAATAAATCGCGCTGCCTCTTTTAGAGTTAAGAAATAGTTTAGTTTACACTTGACTTTCACTCCAAATCTATGTATTATAGTTTACATCCTCTATATTGCAAGTAATCATATACTTATACATACTTACATACATATAGACATATATCATTCAGATACATTGTATTTATATCAATATATTTAAATCTAAGATTTTTAACTGTAATGTTGGAACAACTACTTCAACACAAAACAAGCAGCTTATTGGTGTGAAATATTTCCAACTAAAAACACAAGTCGAAGATAAAATTGTATTTGTGAAAATACGACATTTACATGTACATACATATATTTCTGTGCTATACTCCAGTTGCAAATAAATTTAGCTTTAATTATACATGTATATTGCTATATTCATCTCGTGTGTGATACTCGCGTTAATTATATTTATTGCTATATTCATCTCGTCTGTGGTATTCGTGCATATTGTAAGGTGGTCGAAAAGTCGTACCCAACGCATTGGCCGCCAACACCGACACAGTATTAACGATAAAATATAAAAGCATACCAAAATTAAGGGCCAACAGCAGTGAAACTGGTAGAGACGCCGCAACAGTGCCAACACCGAAATGGTTCATATCAGAATGCAACGTATGCGGTGCAACGACATACGGGTTAAAGTAACCGAATTCATTTATAGGCGATTTTGCTTCAGCTAATTGATTTTTATAATTAACTGATATACGGTCCCAAGTATCTTCATTCCGACGGATTTGTGGACTATTGATGTTGTGCTGTTCAATAAGCTCGTTTTCAACTCCTTGATTGCTGTTTGAAGGATTAACCGCCATGAGTTTATATCGGCCACCATTATCATTCCCAATAGGTGCTTTAAGCGAATACGGCAAAATGGATGCTTCAGCTGGCGACACATTTTCAACATCAACGACTTGAGTCAAGGCGGTCGTAAGCAAAGCACACAAGTAAAATATTAATGAAATTAAATGGAACATCTTAGTCACTCGTTCACTTCTAAAAATAGTCTCATCTATTTACACAACGTTAAGCTTTTATATACAAACTTATTGTCATTGCAATTGGTTGTGTACATTAGAGTGACAACATAAACGTTTTACGTGAACATTTGGGTTGAATGATTTTCAATGGAATTCTCTTTTTCTGCATACAATATTTTACATTTATTATTGTCCTCTAAATATTATAATATAACAATGCGAAGTACAACCAAATAACAAGCATGCATACGTACATATAATTATCATATATAAACATTGTAAACGTTTTTAAATCGAATGTGTAGACTCAAAATGCCAGTTAAACACCATAGTGATTGAATGCTTTTGTTCTCTGTCTCATTAAACCGGTAACATAAAAACGGCTCTACGGTTATTTAATTTGTTGTGCCTTTAGCACTACCAGTGGGCTTTCAATAACACCTTTACTTTGTATCAATTTAAGTTCACACTCTTGTGCAGTTACTTTACGTTTGCCGGACAAAACTTCTTCGGGCATGGATTCAAGTGTGCGTTTTATTACAGCTTGCAATGAGGCTATCGTTTTTTCAAAAGCGACACCCAAATCATTCGTGGAGTGACTGTGTGCCAGGAAAAGCGAAGCAAAGAGGTCACCAGTGCCTAAAATTGTAGCAAGAATTAATAATATTTGCAATTTTCAGTTATATTTTTTACATCATTTACAATATTTTAACATTTTTAACCGTAATTACCTGTAAATGATATACCGTTTCCTTGACGTGGAATATTTATTATATAGCGGCTGCCGTTTTTCTTGCTTAGAAAAGCACGTAACTCGTTTTCTCTTCCTAGCTCACTGCTAGAAATCACCACTGTTTCGATACCACGGTCATGAAACCATTGAACCGCCGACCAAACATCATCTTCGTTAGTAATCTTTTTTTCCGTTAGCAATTCTACTTCATATTGGTTTGGAGTTATTATATCGGCAAGAGGTATAATTTCATCGCGATAAATTGGCAGTAAATCTTCAGGTACATACATTTTGCCGTTATCGCCCATGACAGGATCACAAACTACATTTAGTAATATAAATGTTAAATTCATTTAAACATGCTTTCAATAAGACATTTTGCTGATATTTAGATATAGCTTACCATATATCAAACGGGGGTTGATTTCCCTAAGCTTTTTTACAATATAAGAAATTCGTTTTAAAAATGACCCATTACCCGTATAACCCGTTAGTAAATGAGAGTAAAATTGTAGCAAGTTATTGGCCTCTAATCCTTCAAAGAGTTCAACTAAAAAAAAAACATAAGTATAAATTTCACTTTGAACTTTTTAAGGGATAATTATTGCGTACCAAGTTCCTTTTCTTGCAATATTTGCCCTTTAATGGCTTTGTAACCAGTGTGATTAGATAACTGCACAGAATTTATAGCGTCAACTTCAAACCCCAATACCTATAAGTTTATAAATGTTTACTCAGCAATTATAAATACTATATACTGTATATTGGTCATATATTTTACCTGTAATGGGAATGCTGCACTCTTATTCCCGACATAACCGTGTACCACGTGACTTTGTATAGAGAGAACACGTCTGTCCAAGTCTGGTTTACTCATTTTGATCTTGTATGAATAAATATATGCAGAAATGCTAAAATTAAGTCAAGATATTTTTAACTGCTTTTTTTATGGTAACAGAAACCGTAATATGTATGCGCTTGATGCGAGTGAAAACAGCAACTAACAACTTTTGCGAATGGACAGTCCGATATATGTACATATGAGCTTATGAGTAAAATGCAATCAACGACTTTTGAGAATAAGAAAGTATACATATATAGAATTTTATTTATATGAGTACCGTGCTGTAAAATCTGATAATTACACTTACTATATCACTTGTTGTATCTTATCAATTTAATAATAACAAATTATCTCCATCCCATACTACTCTTTAGTGTTCAGTTGGTTGTAGTGTTCTTGGGATTTGTATACCTTTATCTTTTCCTAAGCTAAAAATTACTCGTAACAAACCTTAGTGATCGTGAAAAAATTCATATTATTTGCATATGAACATGTATTTTTTTAAAACACAATAAAACATTGATAAGAGAAAACAGCTGATGAAGTATACTCTTCACTTTTATTGCGCAAAAAATTATAGGGTTATCGGCGGTATTTTCTCCAATTTGTAAAACAAACGACTTATAATTGATAAATTACTCACTGCTCAAAAATATTTGTTTTTCTGTTCGTATTTATTATATGATAGTTATATATGAGTATATATATTAGTTAGTTCAGAAACCCATATACTGGATCCTATGGGTAATTCACATAGAACTTTCGCTTCGCTTTGCTTCAGACATTTGGTTTGACAGCAAAGTTCGATGTATGCTTTTGTATGAGTACGTTCACATCGAAAGGGAACGCAGGAAAGCAAAGCAAATTGTGGGCAACTCTTATCTTTTTACGCTTTGTTGACATTTTTATGGCTTTGTTTTCTTCGCTTTGTTGTTAAAATATAAATTTTCAGGCAGACCGCCGAAAGTTGAATGTGGTTGGGCCATTAGCGTTAATATCCAATAAGGTGTAAGCAACACTATTCTAATCGTTAAAATGACAACACTGGTATTCTTTTGACATGTTTTTCTTTTGAGTACCATTACTTTTATTACGGCATTAATTTTTAGCAAATTTAACTGAAAAAATTAATGACTGCATAACTTGTAAGTGAAATAGTTTAACGATTTTTACGAACGGTCGATTGTAAGAGAAAATGGCATCTTTGACACGTCTGCTTGAGAGGAATTTACGTAATTCCAGCACAGCTGCAGGTAAACGGCTATACAGTCGGACACAAGAGGAACCAGCAGCTGGTACCAAGCATGAATTTAACGACGAAGGTTAGAATCGTTAA
Source organism: Bactrocera tryoni (assembly GCF_016617805.1). Taxonomy (NCBI): domain Eukaryota; kingdom Metazoa; phylum Arthropoda; class Insecta; order Diptera; family Tephritidae; genus Bactrocera; species Bactrocera tryoni. The sequence continues at coordinate 21,158,562 of NC_052503.1, read as the reverse complement.
GAATTTTGAAAAGTAAAATATAAATAAAAATTACTCTTTTTTCACTTAAGAATTTCGTGTACTCAACTTGCGTGCTGCTAAGCAAACAGATCAACAGAAACGTCGTGTATTCAAAAAAGAAGCAGCACTGCCGCCTCGTCATCTCAAAATGGCAACGGATCAGGATTGGACTGCTGTGTGGCCGGGTCCACGTACATTTCAACCAAGTAGTGTGCCGTTGCCTTTGCGTCAAGGTTACACAGAAAAGGGTGCAGCACCTCCATCTAAATTCGCCAATGCAGAGCTTATGAAAATTCCAAATTTTCTACATTTAACACCACCGGCCATTCGTCAACAATGTGAAGCTTTGAAAAAATTTTGTACACCATGGCCTAAAGGTTTAGAGTCCGCGGAAAAATGGGAAAAACATTTTCCTATCAAAGTTAAAAGTACAGATTACTGTCATGCTCTACCCACCATACGCAATCCAGATGCTCGACGTGTAACACTGAATATTAAGTTGTCAGATTTGAAATTTGATGCACATGCAAAGGATAAATTTTTACGTTTAGTTGGTGATCGTTACAACCCGAACACCGGTATACTAACAATTGTGGCGGATAGATGTCCTTTGAGGAAACAAAACTATGATTATGCAATGTATTTGTTAACTGCTTGCTATCACGAATCATTTGTTACTGAACCATGGGAAAATAACAAATCGGAAGCCGATATGGAATATTATAGTTTTGAACGAAATAAGTCAAAACAAACGGCAGAGGCAATAATAAATTGGGGTATACCTACTGACGCAGCGAAATTGAAAGTCAGTCAAGATTTTGCACAAACCGTAGAGCTGCTTATAAATGAAGGTGAAAATGAATACAATTTGGGAAGATATAAAGAAGAGGTATTAAAGTTGCTAAGTGTAAGAAACGAATAATTGTTAAAATTTCGTATTAATAAAATTATATGAAATGTTGCAAAAAATTCATAAAATAGCGTTTACTGGTTTTAGAATAAAATTATTTATTTGTAAACCCTAAACAGGATATATAAAGTTTGTCAAAATGTTTGTAACACCTAAAAGGGAGCGTATAAAGAATATGTACATAATATATAAATGATCAGCGTGACGAGCTGAGTTTTAGCCATGAGCGTTTGTCTTTCTTTCTGTGTGTGTATATTCGTGACCTAGTCCCTCAGTTTTTGAGTTGACGAAGTGAAATTTTGCACCCCTCTTTTTCTTCCCTATAAGCTACTCATTTGTTGGATCCGCTGATATTGGACCAATAAAGGATATAGCTGCCTTACAAAATGAACGATCGGAATCAAATCCTTGCATGGAAGACTTTTGGATTTGTCGAAATATCTTCACGAAATTTGAAGTGGATTAATATTCAAGGCAACGGTACAATCTCCGAAGAAATTGTCCAGATCGGACCACTTTAGCATAGAGTTGCAATACAAACTGGACGATGAAAATCAAGACAAAATTCAAAATATTGTAGTTTCGGTGCAGCTGGATTTGCCGTTTTGTGTTTATGTTCAAATTAATTGCTAACGAATAGGAAAATTAAACTTCTTCAAATTTTTTATTGATTATTAATTCTTCAAATAATAAAAATAAACATCATGAATTCTATAAATTGGATAATGAGGAAATATCTTTAAGCAAATTTTCTGTGCTTTCATTTACGAAATTTCGCCATTCTTGGCCTGTTATATAGTTAGAAGTTTGGAGGAGTTTCTCAATTTTATGCTTAGCATCATTTTCAATTTCTTCCGATAAATTTATATTACTTAATATACGTAAAAGATCGTCAATATTTTGTTTAAAACTGTAAAAAATTGTTATTAGAAAAATTATTTTCATAAAAAATTTCATTTATAAAAATTTTACCATTGAAATTGCTGGTGTTTTCGCTGATAAGCTTCATATTGCCAACCGAGTTGACGAGAGAGTCGTTCAGCGTTGACTTCCAGTTCCCACAGTGATTTTCGCTCGCGTTCTATTTCATTTATCATACTTTCGCCAATATCGCAAATTTTTTCAATATATGCATTCGCTGAATTCGAACCGATACTTGTCTCAATCTGGTCTAAGTGTATATTTAAATTTTTATTATAAGAGGCAATCATATCCGCAGACTCTGTAATATAAAGATGACATTGGAGTATAACCCTTATCTTAGTGAATTTTCTAAACGAAAATATACAATTTTATAAGATAGTCTAGAAAGATATTCTATTATAAAATACCTTGTAAAAGTGCTTTCGGTGTTGGTGCGGTAAAACTTCCGTTTCTTTGTATGGGACTATTCACGTTAACTTGGCTATTTTCTTCTACCACGGCTTTGGTTGTTGTTGTTGCAGTAATCCTCGAGCTGGTTTTTGAGAGATTTAGCGGAGCATTCGTTGAAGCTGCTAAATTTACTACAAATTTTCGCTTATGTATAAAACTATCTTGCTGTGTGATTACCGACGTTCCGGTGTTGGTGACTTGGCATTTGGTAAGGCTGGTGGTTTTTCGAAAATTTTGCAACGGTAATTGTGGTGTTAAGAACACATGCTGCTGACGTTGTAAAGGCAGTTCCAAGGTTTGTGTCACTGATAATTCTCTATTGTTATTTGAAATTGTGGATTGCTCACTGTCACTATCGTTTTCAGATCGCGAACAATATATGATACTTTTTTTCGACTCCAATTTATTTGCATAATCCATTAGAACTGGTGATTTTGATTTAGTAGACAGTGCCAAGTTAGTGCCAGCCTGTTGTGTAGCTTTTTGTGTTAAATCATTATTCGATTGACGTTCAGGCGATAGACACATATCAGAGATATCCAATAGAGTGGAAAAAGTCGGAAAATCACTAAACTCGTCATAGTCGCATACGTTATTAATGCCAATTTGGCTCACATCCTGACGGCAGTCCTGAATGTCATCAACCTGCTCTTCTACGTTCAATTCGGCATCAATTGCTGGCACAGGCAAATTGTTGCAGATTTCAATCTCTTTTACTGCATCATTAGTGGAAGCTTTTTCGAGCGTTTGCACGACTGCTTTGGATATTTCATACTCATTTCTTACAGTATTTCCTATTGGCAGAGCCTTTTCTACGTTGAGTGTCTCTGTGTCATATAATTTTCTTTTACAACCGACAGCATCGTTTAAACTTTGCTTTGTTGTCGAGCACACATCTATATCCGTTGAATAAACAGTTAGATTTTTATTGGTGAATTCTGCTTCTTCCGGTTGTTGAACTTTTGATTGGGTTATCTTCAAATTTTTCGCTGCATCAAATGGATCCTTATGAAAGAATACACATTATACACAAGCCTAAATTTATGAATTTTATATATGTATACACACAGAAACAAATCACCATACTGCAATTAAATTAATATTTACACTAGTTTATAGTCATTTTGCTACTGTGATAAAAAAATAGTCGGGTTTAAGTAACCGGAACGGACTCGGATTTTTAATCGGCCAAGGACTGTCAACTCAGCACCATGCCTTGAAAATACTTCACGAATGTTTTCTGTCGCTACAACAACAAAAAAAGTGGCAAAAATAGCTGTACGCACTGAAAAATTTTTGAACTCAAATTCTTGCACATCGGTCGTAAATTTTTCCCACAGATTTGTTGAGTAGTGTTATTGAACAAAAACTAGATTTCGATCGCTCAGTTCGTATGGCAGCTATATGCTACTGGGGTTCCCTTATGGGTAGATGAGAAGCTTTTTTGGGAGAAAAGGACGCGTACAAAATTTCAGATCGATATTTCATAAACTAAGGGACTAAAAATATCATGCTGATAATTTTTATATATATTTTATAGGATCTCCGACGTTTCCTTTAGGATTTTACTAACTTCGTGACAAACTTAATATACCAGGATCTGGATATAATCAAACCAAGTTAAATTTGAACAGTTCTCAGCGTTAAGAATTAAACAAAAAAGTTAAATATAAAGAGATTTCGAAGCTTAGAAAAAGGAGTTCTGCAATATGCTGCGAATTTGGCCTTCTTACATATTTCGGGGTGAAAATATGTTACTGAGACATCCAGAAATAAGGAAACGTAACTCTTTTAAGTTTATTCAAATACACAAAAAGTAATATAGATTATTTTAAACAAATTTGTATGTTTTTGCAAATGTATATAGAACTTGTCTTATTTTCGTTGAGTTTTTATACATACCAACGTTTTCTCTGCACCGGGTTTGATGGACCTAACAACGAGTTGACCCTTTGTTTTAATAGTACGCGGCAATGAATTTCTTGGTTTGGTTCTTGGTCGTTTTACTTCATTGTTAGTATTCTCATCGTCAAACGGATTACGCCGAATTCTAAAGTTACGATATGATTGTCCTGGCTCGGCATCGCTTACGGTGAGATCTTCATAAACATTCGTATTTAATTCGTAATTGGATAACTGTTCTACTGTTGTCGAATTTGGTAAATGTTCGTTTAAATTAGTACTAACTTCTTCAGCGAAGTGACTGGTACATGTGTTTGCAACAATTTTTGTAAGTTCTTGGTTCGAGTATAACATGGGCTTAACTTCATTAATTTTTTTCATCTTATTTATAGAAGTATTAGAACTTTTTTGCCTTGCATTTCTGCAATAAGAGTAATTAATTAGAAAAACAAAAAAAAAAAACGAAACAGTAAATCAAATAATGTCCATGCTTAATACAAACCTGGCATTTCGTGGGCGTGAAACTCGTTTAGTTTTGTTGGGAACATAATCAGCGTCGGAATTGTAAATCTGAGTTTTAAAGAAACGTTTTCGCGATGGTTTGGCATTTTCATTTAAAGGGTTTGTAGATATTTGTGAAGAAGTTAGTGATTCTGAAGTGGATGTTGAATAGTTAACTATTTTTCTATGAGTACTACGACTACGTGTGTTTTTTGACAGGTCATGTTCAAATTCTTTTTGCAAGTTTAGTAAATGTGGCAACTGAAAGTTTAGATTTTCCGTGGATTTTGCTGTTTTATCCTTTGTATTGCTGACTATGCGTTTTTCATTAGTTTTCTCGTTATTACTTTTAGGTATTCCAATTAAAATCTCATAGCTTTTTTGAAACTGTTTTGAAGTTTTTTTCTTGTTTGACGTTTCGCTTCCAGTGTCTAAAAGATTAAGAAAATATTGAAATATTTGTTCCATTTTTCTTACTTAATCCGGATTTACTGTTATTAACTGATATTTGTTCATTTCTACCTGTAATTCCTTCTTCAGGTGAAATATTTTCCTTGTTCTCTAAGCTCCGATAATCATTCCTGCCTTTGTTTGTTTTGCTGCCAACCGTCTTTTCGGTATGTTGAGAACTTGAAAGTGGTGTGGATATATTAATTGGTTTAGCAAATGATGAAATTTTGTTGGGCAGAGGGGATTCATTAAAGTATTTCAAAATAAATTCATTTTCCAATAAACGCATAGCTTCATCTCTTGGTATAATGATTTTAGCTGTTGTAATTTGACTTACATCGGGTAAATCACTAGTTTCCTTAAAAATTTGTACTGGCGCTTGAAAATGCACGGTGAGTGTTAAGTTATTGCTGATTATTGTATATGGAACAAAGATTAAACGTAAATAAATAAAATGTTTAATTTATAAATCGGTTAAAGCATGAACATACAGCGACAACTTAGTTATTTTTAGACTCGCAGAACAGTTTGTATATATTGCTTTGGTATTTGTTTGACAACGCCCATTAAACGAGAGGGTGCGTGGACAGTAATTAAAGTCTATCCAAAAATTTTCTACATTCTACGAAAAATTAATTATTGAAATGTAATTATGCTGCTGATATAAGTAACTTACCAATGGCTTGAAAAAATGTATATTTTCTCCGAACTTGAATGATTTGCAACGAAACGAATAAACTAGAATATTTTTTGCCAAATGCATGTTATAAGTGTTCAAAAGATCCCTAGCCGTCTAAAAATATTTAATTTGTATTTAATAAAAAATTATTGGAATTATCTTATTGTTTTCAAATTACTAAACGCGAATACCTAAAAATCATGAATACATTATTAAATAAACATTTCATATTACGTTTTCAAATTTCGCAGTATGCAAATTGGCAACAGCTATAGCAGCAGTTAATTTATTTTTTAAAACTGATTTGTCTGCGCAACGAATACTATTGAGTTCATTTTGCAGTCGCTTTGGATCTACACATTTTAATAACATTGCCAATAAACGCAATGCCAACAATTGTGTGTTAAAATCGCCAACAAATCCAATAGGAAACCAAACGCAAGCTCTGTAAATCGCATAAACGAATTATTAACTTCGGGTAGCCACAAACATATACATACATAACACCCGTTTCGAATGTAGCCAAGTTTTCGAGAACTCCCGGTCGTAGGTTAAGTAATAACTCATGTATCATTTCCAATAATTGGTAGTGATAAGAGATTATAGCCTTTGTTTTGTACTGCAAACAACCAATAATATATGTGATTGCTGGAGGCACTACTTTTTCAAATTGTCTGCGAATTCCATCATGTTGATTTGTAAGGTTGGACTGAATTTTCTAAAAGTATAAAATTGTGACATATGTATGTCTTCTTCTAAATAAAAATATGAATTTTCTCTGTATATTTTTTTACCAAAAATAGTTTAGTCCATCTTATAACCAGCTCATAAGCTTCCGACTGCTTATATTGCAGTGCCTCCTCCAACATACGAAATCCCAATAGCATATCATAAAATAACTTAGATTTCTAGAAAAATAAGCAATTTTGGCATCTATTAAAAGAAATGATTGTTTTCAAGGTCAAGAATACCAATTTTTTCCTTGCAATTAACATTTCGATTTTCTCCACTGCTTCCGTTAAGTCCGCAAAACTGGGCGGCATTTCTGAGAAAATTCCGTCTCTCGATGTCATTTCTGTTTTGTTTAATTATTTAGAAATAAATCAAAATAATTGCTGGATATTTTAAATATTTTTCAGCTGTTGCTATATTTTTATTTATTTATTATTCAGCTGAATTTTATTTTAACAGTTGAAATAGGAAACTTAGAGGCAAAGGAAATGACAAATAAAATTATTATTTTACCAAATATGGGAAGCACTTGCATGTTTTGAAATATTTATTGATTTGGTAACACAGATTAACGTTGCTACCGTTCACACCACTGAAATCATGAGATAGTTGAAGAAAAGTATATAATTTGCCATTGCTATGGTATTCATAGAAATAAAGATACGTGTATGGGCATTAAATTGGAAATTGTTTTAATAATCCAGTGATCGAACTCAAGAGGGAGTTACAATGTGGACGATTTATCCAGAAATCCTTTACAATAATTATTGTACTACTGGGAACATTTTTTCGTGATACCACTGTAAATTTTAGCTGTGTAGGTGGCCGTCAAATATTTCGTACGTCAAATTCCATATGTTTTTTATTTAATTCAATTAAAAAAACGCGCAAATTCAAATCTAGAATTACCTAAAAAAAGTGTTATGATTTCAGTTATTTATTAGTATTTTAATAACAAAAAATCTATTTACCAGCAATATTTAATTTACACTGTTGACATTAATGTCCAAAAACGCACGAAAAGTTAAATGGGGCTCTCCTGAATTAACAACTAAACGAAAATGTCTGAATACAAATTTTAAAAACAATGTACATCAAACCGAAAATCTTTTTGTGTCAGATGAGGAGGAGGACAGCTTCTTCACAGTTTCGAAACTAAATTCTGCGAAAAATTATAAAGACGTTTCTAATGTACTTGAAAACGAGAGCAATTCGGTTTTACAGACCCTGGAAAATGATACTAGCTTGTTTTGCGCGCAGCTGACAATGGATATAAATCGGGAATCAACACTACTTGCAGTGCAGAGGAATAGTAGTTTCCAAAACAATGACTTCAAAGAAGACACATTTTTGTCAAAGTCTGTATTGGATAACGTCATGTCCAATTGTAAAGAAAGTATGCAACCTGAAAATGAAACAAATCGCTTATTTTCCAATACAACCACCGATAATTTAACCGTTTCTGCGGTGGAAAATTTGCTTAATGAAACTCCACTTGAGCTTTTCGGTAGCCCTAATGAGCATTCAGGTACAAATGAACCACCGGTGAGAAATGCTACGTTAATAAACACAGATAATAGTAACAACTTTCATGTAGATGATAGCATATTTAATACGATTAATTTGCATAGCGAACAAATTGATGAAAGTCAAAGACAGTTAAAGATAGATGATACATTTTTTGCAAATATTAAAATTGAAGATTTGACGAAAGATGAAGAAAATGAAGTCTTCACTGATTTGATGGTTGATACCGAAAGTGTACAAAACTCCCAAAGATTTTTAAATGACGTTGCAATATTCAAGGTGCCACATGCACTACCGCCAATTAAACGCAAAATAAATACTGAAGAAACAACAAATACTATTATTCCTGCAAGCCAATACATGGTAAATAATGATTTCGCAAATGCGACTGTTCTGACGAATCTTTCACGCCTGGACTGGGACTCCCAAGTATTCTCTGATAAACTTGAAAATAATTTTCCTAGTAAAGGAGATTTTTTTGGATTACCGGACAGAGTGAAACAAATGATATTCGCACATAAGGGTATACAAAACTTATATGGTTAGTAATTTTTGTTTTCCATATTACAGAATTATGTGAATAATAAACTAATTACATATTAAAGAATGGCAAGAAGAATGCTTAAATTTACCAGCCATTCATATGCGCAAAAACCTAATATACGCTTTGCCAACAAGTGGTGGTAAAACACTAGTAGCTGAAATATTAATGCTACGAGAGGTCTTATGCCGCGAAAAGGATGTGCTATTCATATTACCCTACGTATCCATAGTACAAGAAAAGGTTGAGCACGAATACGTAATTTATATATTATTGACATGAAAATAATTAAATATTTCGATTTAGGTCAGTGCAATGTCCCCATTTGCTATAGCCATGAACTTTATTGTGGATGAGTATACCGCCGGCAAGGGAAAATGTCCACCAATGAAACGGAAAAAACGTAAATGTATATTTATAGCGTCTATTGAAAAGGGTGCCGTTTTGATGGACAGTTTAATCGAGGCACAGCGCGCTGATGAAATTGGTTTGGTAGTGGTCGACGAATTGCATCTAATAGGGGAAAAAGGACGAGGAGCCACATTAGAGGCTCTGCTTACCAAAATTATGTTTATAGATGGTAAGTACTTTTCCAATATGTTTTATAATTGCAGGCGTATTTATATACATATATCGTTTTATTCGCTACAGTTAATATACAAATTGTTGGAATGAGTGCAACAATTGGAAATTTAACCGAGGTTTCCACCTTCTTAAAAGCAGATGTATATACACGAAGTTTTCGGCCTGTGGAATTAAGAGAATATATAAAATGTGGCAATGATATATTGGCGATAAACTCAGCAGGCAAAACGTTGGAAGAAGTATTTGTTTACAATCGAAGCGTTGATTATAAAGTAAGCTAGCATTAGATATTTATAGGGAACATGTGATTGTAATTTCACTATTATTTTTCAATATTTAGTATAGTGAATCTATGGCACGTTGTGATCCAGATCACTTGGCTGGATTGGTGGCAGAATGTGCACCCGAACATTGCGTACTTATATTCTGTCCGTCGCGTAAAAACTGTGAAAATGTTGCTTTGCTGTTGAGCCGTATTTTACCAAAGTATTTTATTTATTTAAAAATAAATATAATTTCTAACACATTTCAATTTATGTAGAAAGTTTTTGCAACACCGCAAACGTGAAAAGCAGGATCTTATGGATGCATTGGATAAGGTGTGTGGCGTGCTTGGTGATGTTTTAGCTAAGACTATACCTTATGGCATAGCCTATCATCACTCCGGTCTGATAATGGATGAAAGGAAATTCATAGAAACTGCCTATCGTTTTGGCGTCTTAAGTGTCATCTGTTGCACCTCGACTTTGGCGGCTGGTGTTAATCTGCCCGCAAAACGTGTTATAATACGTGCACCTTATGTGGGAGCAGAGTTTATGACACTCTGTCGCTATAAACAAATGGTCGGACGCGCTGGCCGCGCCGGCATGGGCGAAGCTGGTGAAAGTTTTCTAATCGCAACTAGCCGTGACAATGTACGTGTTGGCGAAATGTTATTTTCACCAATGGATAAGGCCATCACATCTTTGGACTATGAAAACTGTATTGGATTGCAAGTATGTGCAAATTTTATTTTTTAATTAGAAAAAATAATATTTACTTACATATATAAATATCGACATTCGTACAGAGCTTGGTGTTGAGTGCGATCGGTTTGGAAATTGCCGCCTGTCGTTCGGATTTGTATCGTCTAGTAGGCAGCACTTTGCTAGCTGTACAAGCGTCTCAACTACAACTTTCCACCGAACAAATGGTGCTCCAACTAATACGTGAAATGTTCAAGCATAAAGTTTTGGAATTATGCTCACCGGCGGCAGCTTTGCAACGTAATACATCGAACATACTTACCACACAGGATATAAAAAATCCAGCCAACCGTACATCACAAGAGCATCGTCGGCTTTTCATTAGTAAATCTACACGGTTCCAGCTGACAAATATTGGTCGTGCGGCCTTTAAAGCCGGCATTGACTACCAACGGACCTATGCCATACATGCCGAGTTAAAATTAGCACAAAAACAATTAATACTAACTAACTATGCGCACTTGTTGTATCTCGTTGTGAGTTTTAATTCAAATACAAAAGGTGATGAATTATTCCAAACCGACACTAATATCCTTTATCGCGCATATATGTTATTGGATGAAACCACACAATCACTCTGCCATCTACTCGGTTTCACCGAAGCGATTGCTGTTAAAATGGCAAAAACCTTATCGGTTCAAGGACCGTTAGAACTGAAATTAAATCGCCTTTATAAGGTGTTGATTTTGGTGGATATTTTAAATCTTACACCTATACATGTAGTAGCGTCCCGTTATAACGTGGAACGTGGCATGTTGCAAACGCTAATTAATCAGTCAGCCGCTGGCGCCAGTGCAATAGTGCGTTTATGTGAACAATTGGACGACTTTTGGTGTTATAAAGCACTTTTCGAACGTATCCTCGTGAAATTAGATCGTTGTGGCACAATGGAGCTGGAACCGTTGCTTGATTTGCCAGCCGTTAAAATAGTGAGCAAATGAAATCGTTGAGTAAGCAATTATATTTTATCTGTTATTATTTTCAGAATCGTGCGAAACAACTTTATAATGCGGGTTTTAAGACCGTCGAAGATATAGCCAAATGCAAACCTATTGACTTAGTAAGATCAGTGGAGCACATGCCAATGAAAATAGCCAAAGAAATTATCTCCGCAGCTAAGGTAAGCAAAATTCCATTTCTGATTTTTTTTAATAGGAAGATACGAAGCAACTCGGATGCAAGGTGTTGCTCGAAGTATGGCAGACTTAACTTGCAAACATGGTTAAATCGTTGAAATGTATAAATATACGTAGTTTTCGAGCCCTAGGTAGGAAATGTAAATACTATTTTTTTTACTTTCGTAAAACAGCGTCGATATTTTTTAAAACAAAAAAAGAATAATTATAATAGTACGAAGAAACTCATTGATAAAGAAGAGAATATAACACAAATTTACGAACGATCTGTGTTACGGAAGTGGGAGAGAGTGGCGATTTCCAGAAAGACTACATGTCCACTGAAAAACAGTTAAATGGCAAAGTTTTAGGTAATAAAAATATGTAAAACCTTTGTGGTACTCTTTTCTTACATAACCTCGAAACTATTATGTGAAAATTTATACATTATAAGTTTTTGGTCTGTTGACTCGGCACCATTCCTAGATATTACTTTATGTATGTTTTCTGCCTCTACAACAACAACAACAAATATCTGGAAGACTTTTTCAAAAAGTGAAAAATAATTTGTCCGTATATTTCGTCTGCTTATTTTGACTTCTTAAAAACACCAAAATACTCTTGGCTTATTTTGCTTTGAGGTGCTTCTCATTTATTGAACTTTCGTTTTTTAAGCCTATATCTCGTGATCTTACATTGTTTTATTTATGTTTTTATTTTGTAGATTATATTAATGAAGAAATTGGACTATCTGGAGGAGGAAGCTGAAGCTTTGAAAGTCTGTCTACAATAGCAACACTAAACGTAAGCAAATGAGACAGGCATTACTCTTATAATATATTACTTTATTTTAATTTCACTTCCACTTTGTTTCATATTTAATACACAAAGTATGCATATTTACCCAAAATTTAGAAAATACCCTATCATTACTATTACTATAACAATGTAATTTTCGAAATTGTCAACATAAAATTATCATTTTGAAACAATTTAGTTACATTATCTCGCACTATAAAATATTACGCCATTCTTTTTTTTTACAATTGTATTGCATTCAACTCAGTACAAAATAATTTACAAAGCATAAGTAAAATATTTAGCGAATTAGGGGCACAAACTAAACGAAAACACTAGGAAAACAGACATTTTGTATATGTTTAGTATAATAATGTGTGTACGCAATAATTAAAATAAAAACAAAAAAACAGAAATAAAAAGAGAATTCATTTAATTATGTTTGTATGTATTTTATGTGACAAAACTTTATAGAATTCTGTCTTTGCTATCACGAAAATTGAGTATTTAATTATTTATAAAATTTTTAGCTTAGTTTACGCATACAGTCAACTAAAACCTATTACCGCACACATACATATGTATGTATGTATATTTTATATTTTTGATGCTCCAATCAGCCACACCGCATGTTTTCAGCTTCATATTATATCCTGCGGGTAATGAACTGCCGTTATGCGCTGCCTTCAATTTTGCTCACCAAAGTGTTGATATTCAGCTATTCGCGGAGTACAAGTCTTTTTTTATTGCATTCCAAGGTATAAACGAAGCGTGTAAACATTTTCATACAAAGATTTTTGTTATCAAGTCGTTGGGCGTGTGCTGTGAGTTTTGTGTGCGTGGTGCTGTTTAGTGTGGCTGTCATTAAATACACTTATATACATTTCTAGAGAGACCTTAAAGTGGAATGAATAGCAAAATTCTCATTATTGCATAAATATTTTTGTATTTTTCGAAACGGAAACTGATTTCAATATATTTTTGCTATGAGCGAAGTGAGAAAAAGCAGCGATACTGCATATTGCAGTTATGAGTGAAGATGAGCGAAAATATGAGCGCAAAATAATTATTATTTGAAGCCTTATTTTTGCCATAAACAGGTAAAGAAAGCTTAGAGTTGCATAATGCAAAGTAAAGATGTTTAGTAGTTGTTTTTGTAAAATTGAAAGAAATGGTACATATTTAAGTTATAGATAATAATTTTTATTTTTTTTTTTAAATCAACAGGCAAGTTAATTATGTCAAATTGCTTGTGCCAACAAGCAATTGATAATAACGGCATATTGCGTACACAAAAAAGTCGCATTTTAATAATTTTGCATTGCTTTGAGCCAATTTGACATAAGTATAGAGAGCCTGGCTTGCTTCATATATGGTGGAGAAGAGCACCTAATGGATATATGAATGAAATGCGAAATCATGCAGATTTCAAATTAGTACTGAATAAATAATTTTTGAAAGCATGCAAAATGATTTGCAATTCTTATGAATGCTCTGAAGACATACATTACTTATACATATATGTACATACAAAAACACATACATACATACGCATGTATGCAAACATGTATGCTTCGTATGCATTAAGGATAGGTACATAGCATTTATGTATGTGATTATGGATAAATTGGCCATGATGAATACATAATTGCGCTTGTTGCTAACCTTTAGTATTCCAAATCATCATAGAAATGTTGGGCTATTCTCATGCCGACGCCTCTGTAGTCCGTTCGGCTGGAGGAATACGGCTGTGGCGCTGCAATGACCGCGCGCCTTCGGATATCTGTTGATGAGAAATACGAATCGTCACTATTGTAGTCGTTATAGGCACTTTGATGTTGTTGTTGTTGTTGTGGTAATTGTTGTCTAGTTTGTTGTTGCTGTTGTTGTTGTTGTGCATGCAAATGTTCGGTCTGATGATGAATCTGAGTTTGTAATGATTTGGAATTTGTTTGTGGTTCGAAATGGGTTTGTGGTGGTTGACTAAGCGATGGAGTGATTTGTGATTTAGTTTGATAACCATTTAGTTGTTGATGTTTATGTTGTTGGTATTGTTGTTGTTGTTGTGGTGGTGGTGGTTGCTGATATTGATTATTGTTATTGTTATTGTGATAGAGTGTGGGTGATTTATTGTTATTGACAAATGTACCGACGCCCGTCTCCGATGCGTATGCATGCTCAAAAGCGCCATTGTGAATCGTCGGATGATTGCTGTGATGCGGCGAAAGCGGTTTAAGCGTCGGATTGAGTGCGTCATTCAACGTGACGTCATAGTCGGTTTCGTAGAGCTCATCTAATGTGATTTTAGGTTGAGGCTCTGGTCGCGCCTGTGATGCCGGCAATGCGCTACGCGGTGGCAATGTGGTGCGATGAGTTTGCGCTATATGGAGCTCTCTATCTCGTTCTCGTTCACGTTCCCGTTCCCGTTCGCGTTCGCGTTCGTATCCGTTTGAGTCATATAAGTGAGAATTACTTAGCGTGGACCCTGAAGCACTACCCGAGTCTCGCAATATCGGTGCACCATGTTCGAGTAGACGCACACCCGATATTGTAGAACCCATATCGATGGGGCTAGTGTCCGTTGTGTGCGAGCTGAGTGGCTTCAGAGCCACACCAACTGGTTGTAGGCCACGTGGCAGGTATGGACTACCACCGCGCGATGGTAAAAATGGACGCTTAACAACACGTACCGTTGCAGTGCGTCCCGAGGGTGAGTAACCGGAACCTTTGCTCAATGTAGCAGGTGCTGATGGTTCGTCCTCCTCCTCCTCTTCCAATTCACCATCAGATGCGGCATCTTCGATTGGTGCCGCTGTTGTCGTACTTGTTGTTGATTGCCGCAAACGTGCATTACTACCAACACGAGCGCGATTTACACTTACACGATTACGTTGCTGTGGTTCAGGTTCAGGTTCGTCCTCATAAACATCTTCTTCTTCGATAGGACGTCGCGGTTTTTTAGTACCTTTGCGTGCGGCTGCCTTTGGTCTTAAACGATGCGCCGGCCGCAGTGGTCGCTCTTCGTAGTCATCGTCGACAAAGTCGACATCTTCAGCACCACGACCAACGGCGGGTCCAAAAGAACTGCGATTTCTCGTGCTATAAGGACGTTTCCGGCTGGTAGTATGACTGTCGACAGGTTCATCAGATGCGCCAACGGCACTCTCATAGTATTCTTCATCTGCAGTGGAAACGTGTTTTTTCTCTGTTGTAGGTCGACGAATCGTTGTACGTGAAGGCTTCTTTATTAAAGGTGTATCATTGTGATTACGTCTCTTCGAAGTGGGTGATTCTACCTCTTCATCTAATTTGCTGTTTACAACGCGTCTACGTGGTGGAACACGTTGTGGACGTACATCGTCGTAGACTTCGTCCTCATAGTAGTCATCTTCGCTTGGATGTGTAGCTTCGGGACTGGGTGTCGTTCCAGTTTTCTGTATAGGATATTGGAACTTTTTCTTCTCATTCAACGGCACAGGACGCGCTATGCGTGGAGGCGCTCTTGGTCGTGCATAAACAGAACTACTACTCGCCTTCGGTGTGATAAATTCTTCCAATGGCTTGGGTGTCGTTTTTACTTTAGGTGGCGCTTCTTCTTCGGCAGCCTCCTCCTGATCGGGTGCATTGGCTGGTCGCTTTTCGAAATCATCCAAGTCATCGCCGTTTGTTGCCGATGTGCGCTTCTCATTACTTCTACGTCGTCCATTTAAACGACGCGGTGGTGGATCTACCGCATCAACTGGATCTGCTGATGGCGTAATGCGCGATTTATCCTTCCTTCCCGACTGCGCACGGTCGTCACTTAAACTGCGGCGCTCGTCGCCACCTAAACGACCGCCGACTGTCGTAGACTTACGACCAACAATCTTTCGTCGATCTGACGCTTTGTTTCGTGTATTGGGTCTATCATATTTGCGACGATCAGTATCGTAATCCTCTTCTAATTCCTCTTCATCCCGAAAACGATCCCGCGAATTATGACGCCTTCAGAGAGTGAAAAAGCTCGATTACGGCATGTGTTCAACAATTAAATTATACACTTCTTACCTTGGTTTATCGTCGCTGTAGTCGTCTTCATAATCTGCCACTGGTTTCCGCTGGCGTGGTCGTGGCTTGCGTCGACGATTCAAACGTTCCTCATAATAATCATCTTCATACACTGCCGCCGGTTCTTCCTCCTCATCATAGTAATAATCATCCACCGGTCGACGATTCACCGGACGTCTTAACGGCCGCAAAGGTCTTACCAGTCGTCTACGTGGTGTTGGCGGTGGCGCCTCCGTACTGCTTGTTGTCGTCGTTTTCGGCGTTGTTGCCATGTAGAGATCATCATTTCTGTGATGAAATGACAGCTATTATAGATATATAACTTATTTAGAGTTTATTTAGATACCTATTCCAATAATTCTTCGAACCTTCACAATCGACATCAGACACAAAGTGACAAATAAAGGTTCGCTGATCGAACGCTGTAAAATTGGCGCAGAGAAAATCATGTCTGATACCATAAACACAGTGGTGATATACCTGGAATAGAAGAAACGCGTTAGAGGAATATAGACATATAGATCTGATTGCTATATACAGAACAAAGGTATCCATAAATTTTTGAGAAAAAGTTAGAAAGATAAGGTTTTGTATTAAAAAAATTCAGTCGGTTTTGTGATTGCTTGAGTCAGTATTGTTAGAGCTCGCGTTAAGGATAAGTACAAGTGAACAGAGCAACAACATTTATCTATTTCTAAAGAAAATGTCTCTCTTTAAAATCAAAAGTCACCATGAAAAGAGACTGTCACTATGTCTGCATTTGGTAACCCCCCAAAACTAATACGGATGTGTAAGCTGACGTTGAGCAACACCAAAAGCTCCGTAAGGATCAGGAAGGACCTCTCCGAGCTGTTCGATACCAAGCGAGGTTGAGACAAGAAGACTCCCTATCGTGTGAGTTCTTTAATCTATTGCTGGCTTCCAGTGTTGACAGTCATAACTTCGAAGTCGTAGGTAATTTCGTCTATCTTAGAACCAGTATTAAGACCAACAACAATGTCAGCCTTGAAACCTAAGGCAGAATAACTCTTGCTGACAGGTGCTACTTCGGACTGAATAGGTTATTAAGAAATAGAGTCCTCTCTCGACAAACAAAAACCAAACTCTATAAGGCACTCATCATCCCCGTCCTACTATATGGAGCAGAGGCATAGACGATGACAAGATCTGATGAGTCGACGTTACGATTTTTCAAGAGAAAGGTTCTGTGATTCGATGGAACAATGAGCTGTACGAGACATACGACGACATTGACATAATTCAGCGAATTAAGAGACAGCGGCTAGGCTGGCTGGGTCACGTCGACCGAGTGGATGAAAACACTCCGGCTCTGAGAGTATTCGACGTGAAGGAAGACCTCCACTCCGTAGGAAAGACCAAGTGCAGAAGGACCAGGCTACCTTTGGAATATGCAATTGGCGCTAAACAGTGAAAAAGAATAGCGACTGGAGCGCTGTTGTCAACTCCGCTATGACCGCGTAAGCGGTATCTACGCCAATAAACAAGAAGAAAGCAGATGGTTGCTGGTGATGAAAAATAAGTGCGAAAACGGTCATGGTCGAATCGCGGAGAGCTGTCGCAAACGGTGGCCAAGCCAAAATTGATAGTCAAGAAAACTTCGCTACGAATTTGGTGGAATTGCCAGAGCGACCAACTTCGATTATTTTGAGAGAAAATGTGTTCCATCATGACACCGTTAGGAATACACATCGATCGTGACTCGCCAGATCCTCCCATAGCTTTGTTGGGAGATTCTAATGCATCCGGATCTGGCAGCAAGTGACTAATACGGATCGGATTTCTATGAAAGTGGAATTATAAAATTCCCTTCAATCTATTAGAAATCCAAATAATGGTCTACGAAAACATATTGTTTGGTGAGTTTTTGAATCTTAAAAACCCAAAAATATTAGTTTTGTAAATATAAAAAATTCGTCTATGTATTTTTCAATGGCGGGCTAACGTCACGGGGGGGTGCAGCCGAACGCAAAATAGTTAATCGATAACTATTTAATGGATTCGGCTCTCTGTGTTTCCTTTTTTCTGCTCACTTTTCGGAGAACCTGTGCATAAATCGATTTGTAAAAGAAATTAAAAGCCAATAACAGAGACTGACCAAAAGATCAAGTAACTGGTATAAATCAAAAAGTGAGGAGAGACATGTATAGCGGTATAGTAGTATACAAGGTATCCACTCACACTCTTATATCTATTTGATTACTTTCCTTCCTTATAGACATTTTTTGGACAAGAGAGCAGAGCTCAATTAAAGGGAGCAAAGAAGTGGCGAATCGAATTCGGTTTCTAATTATTATTGACCAAAAATCAGTGAATTCGAAAATAATATTATATAATGATAATGCCAAGGTGAAAACTCTGCATAGTCTGACTCAAATTTGATAAGATATTGCAAGTTCAGTGTTAAAATCAGGAAAAAATGGACAACCTGTCGTTGTTATTATTAAAAATGAAATATATTCGGATTAGCAAAATACCTAATTAAAAACAACAATCAAGCATGAAAGGTAGCAAACTAAAAAAAAACAGTGTGAACATATACACAAATTTTGAGGTCAAGATCAACACGCTAGCTTGTTTCGGACATAGTCAGTAGCGGGTTAGCAACTGCCGAAACGACAGCAGACAAATTTGTACTTTTATTATTTACTAAGTTTATGTGAACACATAACAACAGTTAAGTATAGACTGATATATTTGCACAGACTTGTGTTAGCTTTATTGCTTAAGCGCCAGCGCGCTGGTGGTAAGTTCGAGAAATTTTCAAAATCACGCGTGAAATTAATACACATTCCCAAGTGCGATTTCAGCAAACCAACACTGTTAAGCGCCACAGTCATACTGTTTTCAGTTGGAGATAATTTCGATTTTAAATGAAATTGATACTTTTTTGCCTGGAGCTTGCCGGCTTATTAGGCAATGAAATTACTGTGTTGATGAAAATTAAAAGAGATTTGGTCATTACCTCAATGAATTAAAGTTTAATGTCAATGCTTTCGTTGTTTGATATCAATATTTTTCAGCAAAACATACTCATATGTATATATAAATGTTAAACAAGTAAAAGTTAATGGGTCAAGGTCATCAGCAATCCCTCATTTGATAACTTTTCCATACATAGTTGTATAAATATCTTTCACACACATACATACAGACAGTTGTAAATTACTTACAATTATGCTGTGCAATATCGTTGAGCTTACCTGACACTTATGTTCAATGGAAGCGTAGAATCCGTCATGCAGACCATCGCATTTGAAGTGAATATCGTCCTCTGGCGGCACAGTGGAGAAGAATGGATAGCTCGACAGATTGTAACTGTGAATTTAGTATACAGAAAATGTTATTGAACTTAGTAGAAATATCAATGCGTGCGAAACTTACCCACGCAATTCGCGTGGTAAATTTGGATCCCAGATATAATCGATTTGTGGTATGCCAGTTAGCTTGGAGTTTTTCGTTGGACCCGACGCCGAAGTATCAGACTGAAATTTAAATTAAAAGCTAAGTAAAAATAGATATTTTATAGTGCTTAAAAATAAAAATAATCTTAATAAGAAACGAATAATCTAAACGTCTACCTTAGTAAAAAAGACAAATAGCTAAGATGCAAAGTCGAGTTAAACTTAAAATTATGTTAAAAACAATTTTAAAATTAAAAGGTAACATCAATTATTATTATTTAAAAAAAACATGATTTGAGCCAGGGTTGTAAGTTTTTTAATTAAAAAATTTTGGAATAAAAATTAAATTAATTAAGGTATAAAAAATTAAAAAATTTATTTTTTATTATTAAAATTAAAATTAACAAAAAAATTTTAAAATTTCAGATTTAAAAATGTTTAATTAATTTTTTAAATTATTTTAAATTTAAAAATTTTAAATTTAATTTTGTTTTTTTTAATAATAAAATTTAAAAATTTTTTAAATAATAAAAATTAAGTTTTTAATTTTTTTTTAATTTTAAATAATTAATTTTTTTGATTAATTTTAAATTTAAAATTAATTTTATTTGTTCCAAAATTTTTTTAATGATTATAATTGATATTATCGACCTTTTGGTTTTAAATTTAAAATTAAATTTTTTTATTCCAAATATTTTAATTAAAAAATGTGCAACCCTGGCTTAAGCCATGTTTTTTTTAATGATAATAATTGATATTACCTTTTAGTTTTAAAATTGCTTTTAACATAAATTTAAGTTTAACTAATTAAATTTAAAATTTTAAAATTTTAATTAACTTTTTAATTTTAATTTTAATAATAAAAATTAAGTTTTTAATTTTAATTAATTAATTTTTTTAATTTTAAATTTAAAATTAAATTTTTAATTTTCACTTTGAATTAAATTTTTAATTTTCTTATTTATTTAATAATTTTAAATTACTAATTTTTAATCCAAATTGTTTGGTATGATTGAATGTGAAAGTGCGTCAACCACTGCAGAGTATTGAAGATGTTGGCTTTATGCGAGCCTCTAGTTCTAGTTCAAAATTGTAGAAAATGAAGAACGCAAGCACGAAAAAATATAAAATTCACATTTATTTTAATTTTTAATTATAAACGTGAATAGTTTTTTTATTTTTCAATCCAGTATTTGGATTTAAGAGTTTATTTTTATGTTTTCAACTCGGTATTTGGTAATAAAAATTTCGAAAATTATTTTTAATTAAAAACTTCATGATTGCAAAATGAACATAAATAAATTTAAATGTTAATTCAACTAATTTTTTAATGCATCATTTTTAGGCCTGGTTTCATCTAACATAAGAAATGTATAGAACTTGTCAGTTGATATTTATACTGCTTGCCGATTACAAAAGACTTAAGCCACAAACTTGGGCCAGAATAAAATATATTTAGGGTTTTTTAGATTTTTTATTATAACGAAAAAAAAACACTACAAAAGTAGACCAATAGAAATTGTTTGATGCTTAAACTCAGCACTCTTCAGAATCTTCTTCCTGGAAACGACTATCGCCAACAGTGAAATTTATGAGATATTTTGTTTAATGTAAAGTTTAAAAGTGAAAACGATGTATATATTTTTATTGGAAGAAATACTAGGGGCGATGTGATATTAGTTTTCTTTTAAAGTCTGTCTACAGTCACTTAGCAAATTTCTCCGAATTGGTTGAAATTTTCACTGCACCTTCTAAATTATTCGTGCAAGGCATAATATTCTTCATAATTAAAGATACAAAAAAATGCTTAAATTGCATTGTTTAAGTTCTCTTTTTCTTGTTTTGGAATATTCTCGTTTTATCTATATTCTTCTAGAAACTTAAGGGATCTCCAACATTTTTATAAGTGAGTGTAAGCCACTGTTCGAAGTATTACTCATTTCAAATACATATCAGCGGCATTTAAAAGAATGTTTATGTTTAAAAGTGAAAAAAGTAAAAACTTTCGCCACCTAAGTGAAGAAAGGAACGTAGAATTCCATATTAGCTGATGGGCTTAAAAGGAGAATGAAGAAATCGGCACACAAAACAAAAACTGAACAGAAGCAGTATGTATGTATATAGGAGTATAGAAATATGAAAGTCAATTAAATTTCAAGGCGTACTGAGATATTCTTATAACGTACATACAAAACACGAGCATATCTAGTTTTATGTACATACACACCTCCATATATGTACATATATATTAAATAGTAATATTTTGCAAGGTCAATCAATCAAATATGACTTTTTAATCAAAAGTACATAGTTGGGTATTTGTGGGAAAATAATCAAGTTAATATTTTCAAGTAATAATACTATCTACTGAAATAAAATAGGGAGAAATCGATACTTAACAAACTTGTTAAAAGTATTAATATTAATAGAATATGGTAATATGTTTTATAAATATGCATAAATTTGTTAATTATTATTATTTTTATTACTATTAGGTAAAAATATTTAGCAATCATAATTTAAGTAAACATTTACTGTGGCTTCACTGCTCGGCGCTTCATTTGTAGAGCTGGCTGTTGTTGTTGTTGTTTTTGACGTCGTCGAGGCAGTTGTTGTGGCAATAGAAACTTTTTTAAAAGGCGCCACTGCTGCTATGTCTGTCACTAGCATTAACAGAGCTGGAAATAAAATTAATTTGCAATGCAAAAGTTTATAAAAAATAACAAAACAAAGTTTAGTTTAAAGAAGAAAAGCTTAAACACTAGTAGAACTCCCGTCTGCTCCTACTAAATCTTCATGTTTGAAAGATTAAAAATCATAAGATACAGATTCAGTGAGAGCTTCAACAGATCTTCAAATCTAGCAGGATCTGTTTAAGTCTGTATTATTCAGTTCTATAAAAACGACTCAGTACTGAACACATACCTCGAATAGCGAAGTGACACGATTTTTGGAGATAAAAAACTACTGTATCAATTGCTTCAAATATTTAGTGAATATTTTATGAATACACAGTAAAATTTTTCACGAAAAAAATAAGTACAAGGTGCGTTCCAAAGTAAACTTAATGAATCTAGCGCCACCTGGTGCGCCATCTATATGTCGACTGGTGCGTTAGCATCTGCTATCTTTATCGATTGTCCAGTGAGAATTTCATGACATTTAATCCATTGGAAGTGAAGTTATTGCATTTTAAGTGTCTGTATGTTTGTGTTATCGGTGCGAAAATGAGCTTCGAACAAAGAGCCAACATTAAATTTTGTTTTAAAATTGGTAAAACTTTTACCGAAACGTTTCAATTGATGAAACAAGTTTATGGCGACGATTGTCTATCCCGTAGCAGAGTGCACGAGTAGTTTCAAAATTTTCAAAGTGGTCGTGAGGACATAAATGACGATCAACATGTGGGTCAATCAAAATTCGTGATCACCGGAAATTCCGTTGGAACTGTGCGTGAATTCATCAAAAATCAGCCGAAATTCATGGAAATGGTATTGAACATCTCCAAAACATCGATTTATCGCATTTTGACCGAACATTTGGGCTTGCGAAAGGTGTGTGCATGGTTTGTTCCACACAAATTGACTGACGACCAAAAATTGCTCAGAATCCAACATTCGATTCGACACTTGTGATCGATTATTTGACCAAAAATCACATTTTGACCATTAACCACTCTCTGTATTTACCTGATATGGCACCGTGCGTTTTCTTCCTTTTCGGAAAAATGCATTTGCCCATGAAAGGAAAGCGTTATGCAGACGTAGAGGCCATTCAAAAGGCTTGCACCGGCGTACTTGCGGCCATACCGGCCAACGAGCTAAAACACTCGTTCGACGTGCTTTTGGACCGTGCAAAAGGCTGTATTGAAGCAGGAGGAGACTATCTTGAATAAAATAAATTGATTTTGCCGAAAACACCATTTGTTCTACTTTTTTTTTAAATCCGGTTTACTTTGGAAAGTACCCTGTATTTTTCGGGTTACACTGCTGCAGTGAATCTGACTGAGTTTTCCTTAGATGAAACTTAAAAAAACATCTTTACTAGAAGATATTGTTCGAAAAAATCAAAAATTTACCAAATGATAGCCTTAAAAAAAGCTGAATTTTACATAAAATTTTAGTTATTGTTGGCCTGCCATGATAATAAGGTCAGAACTATACAGAACTATAAGAACTATATACAAATTATGCAAAAATTGTTCGGATTATTTGTCTGCGAATAATCACTTCATTAAATTTGATAAATGTAGTTTTGAGAAGAACGCCTTTAAATATAAATTGATGAAAATGTTTGCACTGCGCTTTTATATTTTAGAGGACCGAACTCAAATATTTGAAGTATTAATTTAAAACTTGGATAAATCGTGTTATTTTTAAGGTTAGAGTTTATAAAAATATGAAAAATCTATTTTATTTAATTAAATGCTAGTTAAAATTTTATTGCCCATTTCAAATTTAAAGACAGAATCTTTCATTTATTGAAATATTATATTTAAAAATTAGAATATAATTATTAAATCATCATTTATATACTCAGCATTTTCTTTCAATTGTTGTACTTACACGCCGTTATGAGCAGCCATCGCCGTTCTTTTTTCATGTCTGTAGTTTTGTTTCTGAAAGAAGTGAAAAGCATTTTATTAATTCTTCAAGTTTAATTTATTGTATAATTTTATATAATTATATACATATATACGTATGTTCCAGCCAAATAAGTGAATATATATCATCAATATTTTTCGATTGCTTCAATACATTATTGAGTTTATTTATAGGAACAATAAAGACATGAGTGGATGTCCGGAGGCATGTTTTTAGTTCCTTATATTAGAGGGTGTAATTATTTGTTATTTTTATTAATTAATCAGTACGATGGGTAAACGCTAGAAAGTTAATTTCCTTAATTTAGTCATTCTCACTTCCTCTTACTACGTGGGCAAGAAATAGTGAGACATTTTAATTTACATTTCACGCGAAACCCCATTCGCCGTAATATATTTTTTTCGGTTCGTATGACTGTCAGTGACATCTGTGCAAAATGTTACATCAAAATAATCATTAGTGTTTAGTATACGTTTGTCTTTCTGAAGTATATAAAAGGTTTTCGGCGATTTTTACAATGAGTGAAATTATTCAACAAAGAAGTTCCATTAAATTTGTGTGCGGAATCTGGTGCCGAAGCGTTCAGAATATTGGAAAATGCCTTCGTTGATAATTATTTGTCACGAGTAAGTGTTTCAATTGGTACAAATTATTCAAAGAGGGTCAACAGCGTGTTGACGACGACCCACGTCTAGGACCGTCATCAGCTGATGATCAACACGTCAATAAAATAAAGGAATTGGTGCATGAGATTTGGTGATTAACAGTCACAGATCTTACTGGCATCGTTAGAATATCGAAAGGATCAGTGAAAACCATTTTGAAAGATCGTTTTGGTCCAAGGAAAGTGAAAACGCGATTGGTTTTAAACCACTAAATTTTTCGCGTGTTAACGTCTGTAAAACAATGCTTGCTGCCAGGATGTCATGGAATATATTACTATTGGCGATCAGTCTTGGATCTATGATTACGACCCGAAAACAGACGATCAATTGGCCGGGTATCGTAGCAAAGGTGAGCCAAAACCGAAGCAGGTCAAAAATCAATGTAATGTTGACAGTTTTCTTCGATTATCGAAATGTGGTGCACAGCGAATTGCTTCCGACCAGCCAAACTGTTAACAAGGAATACGATTTGAGTGTTATGCGTCGCCTGCGCGAAGTTATTCGTAAAAAGCAGCCGGAATTATGTATCGATAACACTTGCTTATGCTTTTTTGCGGCACAGATGTCGGATGCGAAACGATGGATATTCCCTACGTTTTAAGAGATAAAAAATTCAATATCTTTGCAATGGTATGAATGAACAAAAATTTTTTTGCAGATTATTAAAGGTGATATTTTCCGCGTTGTGTCACATACTTTTCAGTTTTTTTAGCTTGAAGAACACATGAAAATTTTCAATTGTTTAACAAAAAATTATGTAAAATATTATTATTTAAACAAATGAAGCGTGAAAAAATTTATATAATGCAGCACGAACATTTTTCTTTGACTTCACCAAATTTCATCGATTTATGTCTAGTAGTTTATGAGAAAATTTTTTACAATTTTATCATGCTCTAAATTTCATCCTTCAATAACTTTAACAAAAAGCAAAAGAATTTTGACGAAGTATTTAGTTTATCACAAGCTATGCATTTGAGCTCCTTCCTAATGAACTGCTAATTTTCAAAATCGGTGATTTTGCGAAATTTTCATGGACCACTTGACGTGGTTTGACCCACATACATTATGACAAAAAGAACACGGAAATTGTAGTTAAAATCCCCGGGCAAATAATATTTCCAAAAAATCTATTTTGTTAAGTTGGTAGAACTGTCCTTAACTACAATGCCAAATATGCGCGCGATCTGTCAACCAGTGTATTTATAGCAGCTGCTTAAGTCGGTACACCTCAGTAGAGCGTTGCGATTTTTGCAATGGGCAAAATTATCGAACAAAGAATTTGTCTAAAATTTTATATTTCAAAATTTCATGTGCGTAATCATTGAAAATGTTGGAAGAGGCTTATGGTTAATCAGTTTTATCAGAAACACAGCCTACGAGTGGTACAAAGCTTTCAAAGACGGTCGAGAAATCGTTGAAGACATGCCACGTTCTGGACGACTATCGACTTCTTCAACTGATGAAAATATTAAAAAAGTGAAGGCTTTGGTACTTGAAAATCATCAGGCAAGGGTTAGAGAGATGGCTAGAGGGCTAGACGTCTCTCGCGAGTCCGTTCGAAGGATTTTAGTGAATATTTTGGGTATGAAATGTGTTCTGGCTCGACTCGTCTCGATAAAGCTGTATTTTTTTCAAAAGAATACGATTGTGACCGCATATAAAACCAAAAACGCATTGAATAACATCGATCAACCACCATATTCACCATATTTGGCTCCGTGTGATTTTTTCTTGTTCCCCAAATTGAAATTGCCGCCCGTGAAACCCGTTTTCAGTCGATCGAAGAGATGAAACCAAATTCACTGAAGGCCATCCCAAAAAGTGCTTTTGAAAAGTGTTTCGAGAACTGAAAAAATCGTTAACATAAGTGTATTACATCTGTTGGGGATTACTTTGAAGGCGACAAATTGAATATTGATGAATAATTAAATATTTTGCTTTTTATTTATAATTTCTCGGTATTTTTTTGTCACAATGTGTGTGAGTTTCATTTAAATAACCGAATAAGCACAAGTGTAGTATCTTTGTATTATCCTCACGATCCATGGTATTTTGGCAAGAACACAGTTACTTTGGGTTTTTATTATTGCACATACATTTCTACGTGTTGCGTTCAATGCGCGTGTTAATAACAAATAATCGATTGAAAATTTGCGTTTATTGATTCCATAAAAGTATTCGATTTGTTTTGAGTAAAAAAGCAAGAAGAACAACAAACACTGTGTGATAGTACCGTGTCAATGATCCCCAAAAGGGACAGATACGAGCAGCAACCTCGAAACAAGTAACGGGGTACCGTGGGTGTATAAGTATGTGTGTATGTCGGTATGTATGTGCTTTTGTCTTTAATTCGCAATTCTTCTGCTACAACAGCGTCTTCCTTATTGGAAATGTTTTTATGCATACAGGCCGCCAGTTGGACGTGGCGACGCTTCTTTTGCTGCATTTACCTTTTCCTATCGTTTTTTATTTGAATCATTATTATTCGTGACACATGTTTGCCATAAGACACCAGCCACCAGCTCTTTCAATTGCCGTTTAACGTCATACTACTTAAACTGACATACGCCCACATGCATACATACATACATACTTACATTTCTACATACGTGACAGGGTGCGCCAAAGCAACAAGTGTATGCACGCGCTCATTTGCCTACATACATACATACATACATATTGATTTACAAATATAAACGCTTTGCTGCAGAATGTGTACGTGCACGTTCTTGCTGTGGTACTTTCAGAAATTCGACTTTATGACTACGAGCTCTGCACTTCGTACACTTTGTTGCATATAAAAAGAAAATAGTAATAATAAATTTTTATCTGTATTTTTGTTTGTGATTGTACGCTTGTAAATTAATCTGTATTTGCTGGAAGCTTCTTTCAACTGTCAACCGACATTCAAAAGTGCTGAATCGCTTTGGGCAAGTTGGAAAATTTATGAGTTTAAGTTGTTGACTGATGTCTGCCGTCAGCCAGCCATCTTCCCATCTAGCCAGGTAGCCATCTAGCCAACACATCAGGTTGTCAGCTCGTTAAAGAGTCGAAAATATACGACTCTAGGTATTTATAAGCACTTATTTAAATGTAGCTTATTTTAAGTGCAGCTTTTGTTGTTTTTGTTTGTGTACGTATGTGTGTTTGGTAGTTTATGGCGCAGTGCCGGCATCTTGTGATTGTTCGCAGACGCTTGTAGGTGCTCATTAGCCCACCACAAGTTGTTGGAAGTGTAAAAACGATGTCTGTTTGGCTACCGGAAATACTTGGATTTTCAGCGCTTGAGGTGCCCTCAAGGAAAATCAACCAAGTGTGTACCGGTAATGTTTTGAACTACCGTTCAATTTATTCGTCCACAGACTTGAAAATTTTAGTGTGAAAATATATGTATGTAAAATGTTAATTTTTTAAGGAAATTAGATTTTGGTTATATTTTTTATGACTTTATATGCAAATTGAAAAATGATTTATGTGGTTCGTCTTTATATAAGTTATAAGCGCCTTTCTTTGGTTGGCGAAAAGCTTAAATGCGACTTAAAACTATAATTATACTCTGAACAGGGTACATTAAGTTTACCACGAAGTTTGTAATACCCAGAAGTCGGAGACTTTACAAAATATATACATATATGTAACGGACCATCCAAGTAGAGATAATTTTTTCAATAGCCTTTTTTTTGACAAATCTCGCGTGAATCGTGTCAAGCTGTCATGTTATTTTTGTCGAATATTGTTTGGTATTTCATCGTGGAAAGACTTACGCCGGAACAACGTTTACAAATCGCTCAACTTTATTACTAAGTTTCACGTTATGTAAAGAATGTATTTCACGCACTTCGGTCAACTTATAGTCGACATAATCGACCGACAGAGCGTACTATTCGCTACATCATAACCCACCTTGAGACCCATCATTCATTATTGGATAATTTTCAATAAAATACTTGTAGTTTACGTCCAGCACGCAGTGAAGAAAATATAGCAGCCGTAGCTGAGAGTGTATACGAAGGCCGTGGGGAGTCGACTCGACGTCGTTCTCAGCAACTCGGACTGACGTATGGAGAGACTTGGCACATTTTATGTCGAGATCTTAAATTGAAAGCGCACAAAATACAGCTTGTGCAAGAAATGAAGAGCTCGACCTTCCTAAGCGACATCGCTTCGCTCTTTGCGCTTTTTGGCAGTTACAAGAATATCCGACGTTTTCGAGCCAAATTTTGTTCAGCAAAAGATTCAAAAGCTGCTATTTCATCCAGTTTGTGGGATCGTCCATATTTCTTCAATAGTGATGCCGGTGTGAACGTAATCGTCAATGGCGACCGTTATCGCACCATGATCACGGACTATTTTATGCCTGAAATTGAAGCTCGTGATCTCGCGACATTTGGTTTCAACAAGATGGCGCCACTTCCCACACATCACATCAATCAATATATTTATTGAGAGAACACTTGGGTGAGCAGATAATTTCACGTTTTGGGCCGGTCAATTAGCCACCAAGATTGAGTGATATCACACCGTTAAACTTTTTCCTGTGGGAATATGTAAAGTCTAAAATCAATGCGGACAAACCCGCTGTGTTTCAGGTCTTAGAGCAAAACTTCATGCATGTCATTCACCAGTTACCAGTCGAAATGTTCGAACGAGTTTGAAAGAGATAATAATCTTCAAAAAGTAAACGCAAAAAAATTTTCTTTCGAATTATAATAAAAATTTCCCAATACATTTTGAGTTTCTATGTTCTTTCTTTGAAATAGTAGGGAACCTCAAAATGGATTAACCTTTATATAAGGTATTTAAAGTTTTAGTATGTTATTTCTAAAGGTGTAACCTGCCGAAATATGAAAAAACAGATTTTTTCTATTCTTCACTAGATGTGCCTCTTAATATTAGAAGATGCGTGAAATTATTGTTTATTAAACATTTGTCACAACTAATTTAATTATTAGAACCCTTCTCCAGAATTGATTATAATTACATTTTATTAAAAAAACTCATTCTACAGAAAAGTATTAAACTAGTAAAGTTGTTATGACACCGCAAAGGGTATTTGCGAATGACTGAAGGGAAATAAATACTCATCTGTATCGCAACACCCATACATATATATGTATGTTAAATACAGGTTTCTATAAGAACAACTAAAAACAAAAGTTATTGCACATTTCAATATCGTTTACGTAATATTTTCTTATAGTAAAAAATTGAGAAAATTTACTCAAGTGTTGCCAACTAAATATGTCTTTGTCTTTTCCGCATCAAGTCTGCTAAATCAAGCGCAACAAATGCAAAGTTGTAAAAACTAAATACACTACTGTTTAGGTGGCTAAGGCGGTAGTCTCAAATTTACAACTAAATACATGTAAATTATTGTATGTAGATATGTATAAGCAACAAATAGCATATTTGTGAGTTTTTCACTTCATTCTGCAGCAAAAGGTAGTGCAGTGCGCACCTACAATGGCAATATTTTACACATTCACTTTACAATTACGAACACATTTCTAATTGCTTTTGATTTATTACATACAGATTTACTCGTAATTTATGCAGATTACAAATCATAAGAAAAGAAAGTATTGTTTTGTAGCTAATAAAACTGGGTAACGGTTCATGTGCAAGTGGGAAAATGAGCTTTTCTTCTTTGGAGTTACCGTTATTAATAATTGTCCACTACTGTGACCAGTTAAAAGATGCTCGCTCAATGAGTGTGACATTTGCATCGTCAGTTCAAGATATTGTTATGATTATGTAATTAATTGTTGTTGCTTTTAATCAATG
Organism: Bactrocera tryoni; assembly: GCF_016617805.1. Lineage (NCBI taxonomy): Eukaryota > Metazoa > Arthropoda > Insecta > Diptera > Tephritidae > Bactrocera > Bactrocera tryoni. Next base: position 21,127,898 of record NC_052503.1, on the reverse strand, counting down.
TAGTACATACAAATTTGTGATATAATTGTGTTTATCAAATTTCTGCTGTGTAATGGGCGCATTATGTTTACAGCGACGGGTGGTAAGCCGTTGAAGTTGTATACTTTACAACGCTGTTATGTAATCTATTTTCGTTGCCTAAATTGATATTGTTGGGTAATACTTCACAATTTAGTTCACCCATTTTAACTTTGTTTGCGGAAAAAGGTGTTCAGAAATGCGATTTCGAGCAGGGAAAATAGTATGAATACGGCGATGGAACATTTTTGTAGTATGTACATTTCTTGAAATTTACAAAAAAAAAGATAAACGTTTATGGAACTTTATTGCTACAAATGTTGGTATAACTTATTGCTGAAGCCAACGGTTACTATAAATGTAGTATGTTCTTCGAATCAGCACCAAAAAATAAAATTCAGAAGCTTTGAAAGGCCCAGCAAAGCAATTTAGCTAAGATCAAAGACGTAAAACAATAGGATTTCACTATTTGAGATATCTTCCAACATGGGCCAATCCCTGCATGAATTTTTAGATCGTAAAACCTTACCCAAAAACAATCATGCGGTTGCCTTCGAGATATTTAAGTTTTGATGAAAAGAAGCTCTAAACCGAACATCAAGTGGAACTGATGTTTTGAGACAACTTAAAATTAAGCAGCTAGTGAGAAAGTGGTCCTTTTTTCGAATTTATACTTTTGAAAAACTATTTCCTGTTATATATGTAATTGAGCAGGAGCTAAAAAGGTGTCTGAGAGACATTCCACAACGGTGCTAAGCTTACCAAATCGACATGGAGCGAATCAGCCAGAGCTAAGCAACTTTTCATACCATTCATGCATGCCACATTGGCAAAAATTTCTCCATGCTAGCAGTGAAAATTAGATTTTATGCTTGTAACACCCAAAATAAAGGTAAAATCCAGAAGAAAAAGTTTGAGACCCTCTAAAGTAAAGCAAACATATTAAGACTTTGTTCATAATATTAGAATTCTCAATACGATCTTCAAAATCTATGTCTCCCCCCTTCAAAATAATCCCACTTGGCCCCAATGCACTTATGCCAAAGTTTTTTCCAATCCTCGAAACAGTTGTTAAAGTGAATTTCCAGAATAGCCTTTAATAAGGTGGTTGCGGCATTATATTGGTAGAACATACGGCGAAAAACTCACGAAGAATCAATGTGGTACTCGACGGTGCATTATCGTGGTGCAAAAAACCAAGAGTTGCCGGCACATAATTCCGACGTCTTTTTAAGAATAGCCTCGCCCAAAAGACGCATAACACTCAAATAGTATTCCTTCCTTAGAATTTTGACCTGCTTTGACGTGGTTTTTTCGTCTTCTGCTCATCTTTGCCACGATATGCGGCCGATTGATCTCTGTTTCCGGATCGTAAGCATTGATCCAAGACTCATCGGAAGTAATAATACTATACGTTTCATGACATCAACGCATTTTCGACCCTCTTTGAATAATTTCTATCATTCAAAAATACTTGTTCATGAGAAACAAATATCACCGAATGCCTTTTCCAACATTCCGAACATTTCGGTACCAGAAATTTGATTCCGTATACAAAATTTAATGGAACTTCTTTGTTGAACAATTTTCCTCATCGCTTAAATCGCCGAATGAACTTTATGTACTTCAGAATAACAAGCTTGGATCCGCCGATATAAGGTCATCGTAGCATTTAGCTTTGATCGTTTGATAATTGTTGTCCAATTTTTAAATATAATTATTGACTAGGGCATTATAATCTTCGAGTATATTGTTTAAATTGGACCATTACAGCGAATACAAACTGACCGAGAAGTTTGTATCACCCAGAAGGAAGCGTTGGAGACCCTATAAAGTATATACTGTATATAAATGATCAGTATGTTGAGTTGAGTCGATTTAGCCTTATCCATCTGTCTCTCTGTCCGTCCGTCTGTATATATACGAACGTTTTGTGTAGATTATTTTCTAAGGCAACAATGTAATCTCAGAAGAAATTGTTCAGATCGGTTAACTATAGCATATAGCTACCATACAAACTTAACCATCGGAATCTAGTGTTGGTGTGGAAAACTTTTGCATTTGAAGTGGTATCTTCACGAAATTTGGAATAGGTTATTCTCTAAGACAACTATGTAATCTCCGAAAAAACTGTTCAGATCGGTTAACTGTAGCATATAGCTACCATACAAACTGAACGATCGGAATCTAGTGCTGGGATGGGAAACTTCCTCATTTGACGATATATCTTCACGAAATTTGGTATGAGTTATTGTTGATAGAAATAATGTAATATTGGAAGAAATTGTTCAGATCGGCTCACTATAGCATATAGATGCCATACTTTTGCATTTGGCGTGGTATCTTCAGGAAATTTTACATGGATTACTGCTTAAGGTAATAATATAATCTCCGAAAAAATTTTTCAGATCGGATTACTATAGCGTATAGCTTCCATACAAACTGAACACATAGTTACTAAAAGAAATGCACATGTAAAGGGTACATTAGCTTCGGTGCAGCCGATGTTAACGTTTTTTATTGTTTTTATTTTTTTATTTCAAAACTGATTTAATATCTCTGGATTTATAAGAAGATAATAGGAGCTGTGGGACTTAACGATTCCTAAAATAGGAGATATTGAGTATTGCAGCCCTTAAATATCGTATATCAACTACTTACAAAAGGAAAAACTATTACTTAGGCAAAGTACTTGGTGGAAAAAATCTATTTATTTTTTAATCGTTTTATTATTGATTTTTTTAAGTGTAAAATTTCTTTTATTTTCCTTATATATTTTCTTGGCAAATAAAATTCATACGTATATATTTTTGAAATGTTGAACGTATTTCACAATAATTTCAAATACAATAACCGTTATAACAACAAATTAAATGAATAGAATTATTACACAGCACGGCTAATAATTGATTTTTGTATAGAACTGCTTCACTTCTTTGGCAACGTAACCATCAATGGTCAATATCAATTTAATGATTTACACAATTGCAAGATTGAATAGAAATATTGAGTCAGGTTTTGCGATAATGTCCTTGAAAGCATATGCTATGAAACGCATTGACAATATAACTGTTTCACCTGATTTACAGACTTTCAAAAAACTTTCAAAGCCGAAACCGGTATTGCAGAGATTTATAGAATATAAAGATTTGCATGATCTATGGGAAGCAGACAGCTCGTACCACGCATTTGCGGCACCTACGGACGGCGAATCTGTTTAGCAGCACCGAAACAAGTCAATAGCACAAGACATCGTTATAAATTGACAACTGATGACGTTGACGACCTTGAAATCCGATACACACAATGGAGCAGTAGTACCGAATGTCGCTCAATAGCTGAAGTGCAAAAGAAAAAATTAAAAAAAAAAACAAAAATTAATGATTATGCGAGTGTTGCTCAGTTCAAACATGTTTCTTGCCCAACTAATGTTATAATAAAGATGGTAAGAGATGCTAATTAGTTGTGACACGTTAAACGTGAAACGCCTTAAACCACAAAAACCGCTGGCAGTGCTTTGGGAAGAGGAAGCACGCTGCTCACGGCACTCGAAATGACGTTCACGAGGTTCACATTGGCGTTGTTCTTGTGGTGCTGGTGTTTGCTGGCCGCTTGCATGCACTCGCATTGTTGTTGTATTAACCAGAAAAAAATATGCAAAGCTCATCTTATTGCTTCTTAAATCGGTTGATAAGTTCTCTAGTCAGCGCTTGGCGATAATTTAGTTTGACTGTCTAACTATAAAACTGGTTGACTGGCAATCTTTTCTCAAGCAGAATATAATAATACGATTAAGAATGAGTATGGCTGCCAGCAGCAACATCACCTGCAACCTGTTTATACCTACACTTGGATTAATTGTTGTTGTCGATTTAATGCTAATCGCCAGATCATATTTAGCATTTTTATTTTCTGTTTTAGCATAAGATTAGCGAAGCATCCGGCGCGCTGAAATTCGAAATGAAATCGAGAGTGTTGTGCAAATGAGCGCATAAGCGTAAGCAAATTATGCAAATGATAGGATAAATAAGGTAAAGCACATAAAATATCGATATTGTAATTTTTTGTGTGTTAAATATTGTGCGAATGACCTTTTTCATTTGTTAGCAAGAGTTCGCCGAAGCCTAGGTGGGCGTTTTATTTTCAATGGTTCATTTGCATTATCGTTGCATATGATTTGTTGTTGAATGTTTAGCTTTTATAAAATCCGCCTACATTAGTTAATTTCTAATAGACGGCCATTTGTAGCATCTTAGAAATGAATGTTGGTGGATATTCTAAATATGTGAACATTTCTTCAAGGAAGATGAAATAAACTTTAAGAAATGCTTCAGCAGAGGACCTTTATTAATAACGTCATAGTGAGAGTTATAGGCACTGGGTGAATAAGTATATTTCTAACTTATGCAAAAATATTTAGAAATTAGACATGTGTAGAATTGACAATATTTAAATTGTTAGGTTCAGTGCGTAAAACTGGCTTTTATAGCCGATTTCTAGAACTATCGTAATAATTTAAGTCCCGAGTTGATGATGTTTCAAAGCAAAAACATTAAAATACCATGAAACTTATTGTAGAAGGAAGCTAAATTAACAGTAATGTATGAAAAAATAATTTATTGGCGATCTGAGGTCGCCAAGTGGAAGAGAGTGGAGTGTTTAAGGGTTAAAAACTGTTTAACTTGATTTCCGACAACTGAGTTCTATGGAAAAAAGTTAAATGGCAAAGTTGTAGGTAATGAAAAGATTTGCATTAATACTTTTTTAACACAATCTCAGACATTATGCAAAATTTTAAATAACCGGGTTTTTATTTTTATCTCTTTTAAAGTTTTTTCTTTCACGAAATTTGGTTACTCCATGAGGTAGAAGTATTAACTAACCTTTTTATGTTAAACAATTTGTTTCACCTTTTTTGATCATAATATCTAAAAAGTAACCTCATTTTCAAACGAAAACTTCCACTTCAAAATATATTTTTTATTAAAAAGTCGATGGGTTTTTTATTTGCTGATATCACAACTTTCCGACATAGTGCAAAAAATAGACAATACTGTATTGACGATTCAAACTTGATTTTTTTCATCTATTCCTATAATACCAAATTCTTGGTCTTTTAGCACCATTTTTCAATGGATTGAATGGATCAATGAATTGTGTTTATGAGCAGTTATCGGTGTCAGTTTATAGCTTTAGCAGTACGACTGAACCGTAAGAAGATATTTCGGTAAACTCGAGACGATCGATAATGTACTGTTAATAATAAAATAAAAGAACAGAAATGGAAGCTTTGCCTTCAATATATTCCATATATTAGGTTGTCAAAAAAGTCTTGCGGTATTTTTGCTAGTTGGCGCTGAAAGCGCGTAGTTCTAGTTTTATTCGTCGCATCGGGTCATGCTATACCTTTCTGGAAAGCTCATTTCACGCACTAACATATGTTTGATTGATTTTCGTTTCTTTTAAGTCGTTCGTGAGTTATAGCGTCGCAAACATGGAGCAAAATAAAGAGAAAATACGGCATATTTTACAGTACTACCACGATAAAGGCAAAAATGCATCTCAAGCCGCCAATAAAATTTGTGCAGTTTATGGGCCCGATACATTTTCCATTTCCACCGCACAACGATGGTTTCAACGTTTTCGTTCTGGTGTAGAGGCGGCCACGCTCCGGAAGGCCTGTCGTCGAAAATTGCGATAAAATCGCTGAATTGGTCGAAAGAGACCGGCATAGTAGAAAAAAATAAAAAAAAAAAACAAAAAAGAAAAATAAATAAAATTCAATAAAAATACCGCAAGACTTTTTTAATAACCTAAATCATTGGAATGCGCTGGCATAATTTTTGGTTAATGCATAAAGTCAATCCGAATTATACCCCAATGTTTAATGTTTTTTATTCATTAACCAAATATGTATTAAAACATCCTAAATTGTAGAGAAAAATATTTTTCGCGGTTGGACAAATTGGACGATATTAATACATATAACATTTTGAGTCGATGAAATTCGTATTTTTTTTTTTGAATTTTGTTGATGAAGACAACAGGGTATTTTTACATATATATCGCATTACTTTAGTAAAATTAGCCGTCAATGGAGTACGTGATCGCGTCATGTTAACCGACTATTTGATGCTTGAAATTGAAGCTTGTGATCTCGGCGACATTTGATTTCAACAAGACGGCACCACTTCCCACACATTCCATCAATCAATGGATTTATTGTGAGAGTATTTCGGTGGGCATATAATTTCACGTTTTGGGCAGGTCGATTGGTCACCAAGATCGTGTGTACTATAAATGATTTCAACTTTATGTCTGTTCAACTTGAAGAAAACTTTATACATTGTCTAGAGAGAAAAAAGAGATTTTCAACATCTGTGAAGGAATAAATTATTTTTTTTTTTTACAGAACGTCATGTATAGGTTGTAAAAGCAGATTCAGATCATTATGCAGTTCTTTTTAAACTGCAATGATCTTTTTAAACTAAAAACCAACTGAATAGGTCTCAGCTCAAATGGAAGAGAAATTGAAGGGTGAAAATATTGACTTATTTTAAAGTTTAGAACTTTTCATTTTTGTTTTTTATTAATTCAGTTAAATGTGTTGGGATGATATAAAAAAAAAATCCGGTACCAAATGGAATAAAAATAAAAATAATTCAAATGCATGCATTTAGTTTCTTTTCTTGCTTATTAGTTTGAACTCCTGGAGACTGCTAAGTAAGTACTGTGTTTCCCAAAAAATGACTTGCAACAGTGTAATTCGTTTATGATCAAGACAGAATGAAGCAAGATACATAGTTGCATTTGATAAAACTTATTGAGCCAGAGAGCTAATTAAAATTTGATTTTTAAATTTGAACTTTTTTAATATCATAGCCTTAAATACATGCTTACTGAGTGTATTATAAAAGATAGAAAGTTTGTTGCATCTTTTGACACATTTTTCACTATTTTATGTAGATGTGTTTACATATTACCGCACCTACAATAGTTTGCTTTAACTATAGTTCGTACACAAATATTGGCAAAAAGGGCAAAATTATTTAACAACTCAATTAAAGTTTTATAATTGGCATTGGCAACACATGAATGTATTCGTATATTTGTACACGATTATGTATTTATATAAACTTTACGCAATCGCATAACAAACTATGAAAAGTATTCCAAATAAAGCAAATTTTTCAATGCGAATTTAATTAAAAGGCGACTTAAATTAAAAGCGACAATGCGAAAAGTTCACAAAAGGTGCAAAGCTTCTCTGAAAATTGAAATTAAAAGCAAATAAATAATATACTTTATATTTATTTACACTTATGCTCTATGTTTGTATGGTTTTGTGCGTCTAACCAAACAAGTAGAAGAAAAACATCAAATGAAAGTGAGAAGGAAAGCGAGGTGCAATTGAAAGTAAAATTGGCGAAAATTTGTTACAATTTCTTGTTGCGCATCAAAGCAGGCGGAGCCGAAAGTGGTTTAAGTGGTTGCTTTGCTTTGGTGCTGTTGTTATTGTTGTTATTGTTGCTAGCGCTTGCAGTTTTGATAACTATGATGGCGTGCGGCTTGTTGTTGTTGTTTTCACTCGGTGCAGACTGTTAAACATGCTGTCGGTGGAGGGCGTAGCGAAATATAGGGTATTGGCAGAGGGAACAGTTGCTGCTACTTTTTATAAATATAGTATTATATAAATATAGTATTTATAATGGCTTGCAAAACATTAATATATTCTTATTTACTAAAAAATGTTGTAAGTTTGTTGGAAAACAAAATTTTGAAAAACTTTGTTGCTGAGACTTATTTTCTTTATTCATATATACTTAATATATATGATAAATATGTGGAAAATAATCAGTGACGAAAAGTTTGCATGACACCGATGTATATATTATAGTGGTCCGATTTAAAAAAATTTCGGAAATTGTCGCATTGGTTTGGAAAATAATCAATGCAACATTTCATAAAGATATCTTCTCTAATACAAATGCTTTTCAGACAAAGAATAGCATTTTAATCGATCAGTTTGTATGACAGCTATATGCTAAAGTCAACCGATATTGGCAATTCCGACAAATGAGTTGCGATTTGAGCAGAAAAGGACGTCTGCAAAGCTTCAAAGCCATAACTAAAAAACTGTGGGCCTAGTTCGCGTATATACAGTTAACTTATATGTATACATATATATTATGTCGGAGACACCATACTTGTTCCCCAGTTATTGAGATACCGATTTGAAGTTTCGCTCTGGCATTTACGAACTTCATGCCTAAATTATTGCCCCCAGTCCAAAGGCATATTCTGGTGTAAAAGTACATTCAAACGTCCAATTATAATGGCCCTGTATAAGCGCTCAATTTTCCTAAACAATTTTATGATTTTTGTACAATATTGCCACTTTTATAATGTATTTAATACAAAAAGTGATTTTTGTATGTATTGTTTATCTAACTATCATTCAAACACACAAAGTTATTGCAACGCCTTATGAACGCAACAAACCATGGAGGGCTGTTTGTTCATGCCACACAATGGGGCATATAATTAGTAATGCCTTAAATGTTTCGAAATCTTTAAGTTAGTGTGCGTGTCTATGCCATGCCTGGTAAATTTGAAAACACTATTGACTTTGCATATAATGATTTGTTGGTATTTTACTAGCCGCGTACACCAATACGTGCGTACATATAATGGCGTCTGCGTGTGATTTTTATATTCTTCAGCTGTTGGATAGGTTGCGCAAAAAATAATGCAACCGCAGGTGCCACAGCAAGCGGCGTATTTCGCCAGCTAACATGTAATTTGCATTTTCACAGCGCGTCCGAAGGCCTATGCGGCAATCAAGGGTGCGAACGTAAAGCATACAAATGTGCCTATTGTGTCATTCGGGGTTTTTTCGCAATATTAACGCGTTGTTATTTTTGTTTTGATGTCTACTTGCTGCATTAATGCAAAATTTTGTCATAAAACTTACTTGAAATTGTAGCAATGTGGCAGTACTCGACGAATTTTATTTCAAATCCAAGTTCGTTGCTTAAGTCTTTTGTAGTTGCTGCTTGGTTTGGTTTGCTTTGCCTTACTTGTAAGTAAATCTCTTCCTGTTGTTGTTGTCGTTGTGTTTTGCACAGCGTTTCGTTTCACTTGACTTGTTATTGCACTTTTCTTGTTGTTGTTGTTGTTGTTATAGGCATTTATTTCAACACTTTTACACGCCGTCAACAATTATTATTTTCTTTAATTTTATTTTTAGTTTCGTATTAATGATTCTATTAACTTTTATTACAAAACAAGATAATTTGTGAACTACAGGGAGTAAAATTACAAAAAATTAGTTTAAATTTAAGTGCATATTGGGTGCATATACGAGTACTAGTAAATAGTATATAGTTTGCAATACAAGCAAGCAAATTTCATGGCGAAAATGAGAGTTCAGCGCAAAAAAAGCATGGCAAAAATATGAAGAGAGTTGATAAAAGAAATAAGAAAGACACAAGAAAATGCAATTGTGCATACAAATGCAAAAAGCGTTCGCATGAACGGATAAAGTTTCGCATGCAAGCGGCAGCGCTCGCATAAAATACTACAAATGCACAGCGCGCGTCTTTGTTCCAACACCCAGTTACATTTATATAAATATATACATATATATATATATATATATATATATGTGTAAATATATATATAACATATATGTGTGTAAGTAATCAGCTTTGCTGGCTTTGTATTTCATATATTTGGCGTAAGTGTTTTGGTGTTTGTGTTTGTGTTAGTGTGTGCGAAACTAGACACTTTTCTTGTTGCATGTTGCACTGTGGGCATTAAATACAAGCGCAAGCCAACAGCAACACGCACACACATACAGCTAAGAAATGCAGCAGATTTTAAACACTATTTTGTTTTTATTTTTATTTCTGTTTTTTCTTTCATTTAATTTTAATGATGTTTTTACATACAACATTTTCGAAAAGTACTTTTTTTTTAATTTCTTTCAATCAAATTTATTCATACTGCATATATTGCATATTAAAATCCACTTGACATTCGCGCACAGCGCAGCCGTAAAGTTATATAAACGAGTATTATGGAAAAACACAAAACAGATTGGGCAATAATTTAAGTTTTTTTGCACTTTTCAAATATATTCAGTTCTTGCCACACACATTTCATTAATTAATTTAAACAAAAATAATTTTCAGATTTGCTTTTATGGCACAAATTTAGTATTTACTAGTCCTTTTGTATTTTTACAACAATTTCCAACACAGTCACATTGGCAATAATTCGAAAATAAATTTAAATGCATTTACTCTTTTCCTTGTTTTGCAATCCACCGAAAAAAGGGCCACTTTCAATGCGTTTGAAAATTTTGTTAACCGTTCGCAGTGCTGCTTAAACGCAGACTAAATTGGCCAACGATTGGCCAACTACCATTTGCTTTTCAAATAAAATAAATATATTCACTTGTTGCTGCTATTGCCACTGCCACTGGAAGTTGCTGACACCAAAAAGCCAATTGAGCAAAATTCACTTACTCCCAAGCAAATCGATTGGAATTGTGTGGTGCGCTGTGGCGGAGCAGCTGTGAGCTGAAATACACACACAGAGTCAACATTAAGCGACGCATGCGCAGCTGTCAAACCACATTTCGGCCATACATGCGAGCATATGTACTGCTTTGGCAGTGCTCATTTGCAGTTAGCTTTTGCTCTAAGCTCCAACGGCTGTCGTTGTATCGTTGTTATCTGTGCTTGCTCTCTCTCAACCGGTTGTGCAGCGGCTTTGCATTTGCTTTTGCGCATGTGCAGTATGTAAAAGTGCGAGTGTTATAATATAATTTTGTGTTTTTGTTTCATTTTCTGTTTTTGCCTTTTTTTTTGGAATGCGTCAACAATATACTTTTAATAAAAATGATTGCAAGCGATAAGATGAAATAACAAACATACAAGCAATTAAGGGATAAATGTCTAACGTTCAAGGAAATCGATGCATCTGTAAATATTATATAAAACACAATCGAGATTTTTTATAGTTTAAAAATAGGTAGCTTATAACTACGTTTCAGTTTCAGTAAGTACTAGAAATGTACTTTGTTGGGTACACTGTAGGGCCCGTTTGCTTTTATACCGGTTTGAATGTAAATTACCCATTATTTAAACATCTTTATAATTGAAAGAAATTCCGGTTAGTTACAACATTTAAAAGTAACTGAAGAAGTACTGAAGAATATGACAGAATAAAAAAAATGAAGATTAAAAAATCGCACAGATTAATTTAAAAAAGTTATGATGGAGAGTTATTCAAATATAGTATAGAAAGTACTATAATTGAAATTTGAGCAACAATATAAATAAGAAAAGACTGTCTGACAGTCCGTCTGACCACACAAAATCTACGATCAATATCAAGTGCTTATATTGAAAACCTTTTCACTTGACGAGATATCTTCACGAAATGTGGTGTGGATTATTATTTGAACAAGTTGCTCAGAGCGGACTACCAAAATAGCTCCAAATACTTGTATTTCACAAGTTAATCGATCCAAATCAGTTTAGTCTGAATAACTGCAAAAAACGAACGGGTATGAATTCCGTTGGCTTCTTGTAGTTGACTACAAGGGATGGGCCTCAGACTAGCTCAGCAAGGCTCTTTTGGAGTAGTTGTAGGAGTGCTAACTGAACATTGTACGATCGGGATTGAAGATCTAATTCACTTCTGCTTGATCAGAGCAAAAACACGTCGGATTTCATACATTTAGCCATCCAGATGATATAGAAATAAGACACCAAAGCGGATTTGTGATGCTGCTATCCAACCACAGGAGTTTCATATCTGTGATGTGCCACTTGTTCAAAATGTTCATAAAACTCCCTTTTCATCATTCCTAGCGGGAAGAGTATTGGTTCTGCTTCGGACTCGTCTAAAGAGGCTCCTAGCTTTACCAACTCGTCCGCCTTTTCGTTGCCAAGAATGTTCCTTTGACCGAGAACCCAAATTATAGACAAGCGGAGTTGCAAGTCAAGCAGGCAGGTGAGCTTAAGGCCTTCCTGCAATTGTTGAATAAGTTTGAATTAATCTATAGAGCTTCGGTGCAATCGAAGTTAATTTCCCTGTTTATACATATAATCCAGAAAAAGTATTTTAGGTTTTTTCATCATATATCTAAAAATATTTCTTGAAGGACAGTAAAATTATTTCATTTCAGTTAATAATATTTAAAAAAATGTAAAAATATTTTCAAATATAATACAAATTTTTATTTTCGTTTACAAAAAATAGCAGAGCTCTTATTATATGCTCTATGTTTTGAATACAACTTAATACCTACTTAACCTCACCGTTGTTTTGAATTCAAGAAGATGTGTGTACGGATTTCAAAAAACTGGTAAACCAAAGTTAAGTATCTCTGTCAACAAACGCATGTATATATAAAGGTGACTCTACTTATTGTATGGTTTAACGAGATTGAACGTGACAATACATACGTCGGTGATTAACATGACAGAGATTCACGACCTCGTACAGACAAATATAGAACCATATCTTGGGACTACGTTATAACAGGGTTTTTCACTGTTGAAGCGAATTTAGACGGAGTGAATTTATTTGACCTTTCAAGATATTTATTGATCTAAGGAAACACAGCAAAGGCCAAGAAACAGTCGAAGCAGTAAATTTCATCTAGTCCGCGAAGATGATGGTCACTATTTTCATTTGCAGAAAATGTGATCTCTTCTTTAATAAGTAGAAAAATGCCGAAAAACCGTAATTAGGCAAAGAAAAAATGCTGTCCCACTGTAAGAACGCACCGGCTTACACCTCCGCCGCGCTACGGCAAATAGAAATCAGTCGAATTGTGTCTGAGCTGCAGCGCAATCCACGGGATGTTCCACATTTGAACTGTGCGACTTCTTTTAATTTCCGAAAATGATAAAGTCATTCGAGCAGAATTTGAGTCGAATTTGAGTTATTGCCACCACGGTGGATTAGAAAACATGTACTTCAGATAGTTTAATAACATTTTATAGTTTTCGAACTCATATCACAAATTGCGGTATTGTTTTAGTTTATTGTAAACAAAAGCTTCCTACCGTAGTTAAGGGGTCAGTAGGGTAATTTTTTTTTAAGTTTTTTTTGCATTTTCTGTTCCCTTATACCCTTAGAATTAATGTAGAAACACACTTTACCATTGGAAGGTTTCGAAAAAGACCGCTCGACGTTCGGAGCGCTCGGAGTGCACACCTCAAACTTTAAATGCGTTTTTCTCAAAACACACTATTTAAAACTGGCGGGCATGATTCCCGTCGAACTACTCAACCGATTCGCTTGATTTTTTTTTTAATGTTCACAAAACGCCTGTCTATCGTCCCTACTATATTCATAATTTTTTATAATTTATTAACAATGTTATAACAAAATTGATGTAAAAAAACATGTGGAAAAATTAAAAAAAACGTTAATTACTTTTTTATTTATTCAACATTTTTTCATGTAGGGACGATAACCATTCACGTACTCTTTAAGAATAAATTGGATTTTTGTGTTTCAGATGATCCAAACATGAGAAATCATGTCCGCCAGTGAAAAACGCATCTCATTCACCCACCCATTTCTCCGTCAGATGTCATCAAAAAATTTCGAAAAAATTTGTTTATACACTCCACGATGTACCTAATGATATGTGAAAAAAGTTCTATTGTAGAATAAAAATTTCTATAGAAAAAAAATGTCAGAAAAATAGGCCGGATTACCCTACTGACCCCTTAAGCCAATAATGTTATATGGTATATTTGTCTGGTGGAGAGCGAACTCGTTATGCATTTCTGCAATGGTTGCTGTTGACTTCCAGAAACTATACACAGTCCCAGAGAGAAACATTCCGAAATCCTCTCTCACTTCCACTGCATCTCTGAGACTTGGACCATTGCGCCGTGGAACCTACTTCCATCGGGTGTGACGGAGTCGCTGAAGAAGATTCAGAGTGACTCTTCACGTATGGATCGAAATTTAAGAAGAAGTTGAAGGGGACTCACTGTCCGAAGCTCTCTATCAACTATTGTTTCAGACTACTAGACCACTTGAGTGTCTTTTAAGCAGGAGTGGCAACCATCAAGGTAGCAGCAGATATTCTTCTCCGAAGTGCGGCTTATTTTTGAGAGGAATGCATTGGCACTCATGCGGTGAACCTTAAAATTTTTAAGGACTCAACTTTTCAAAGTTGTCATGTGGAAGATGAGGTGGAAACAACTAGACACATCTTGCTCCACTGTTCAGCTTTCGACAGAATAAGGCTAGAGTATCTGTAATAGAAATTCCTCTTATTCTTTATTGGTGTGGACACCCCTTACGCGAAATTAGCCGCCTCAATAAATTTGTGGCATTCTCTAGGCGTTTTGACGATAGCCGACGGTCTTTTGATTCAGTTCCGGGCATTACAACGAACAAACGTCTATATCAGTCCAAGTGGGATTATTCATCATCTAACCAGTAATCAACCTATTTAAGCGGGAAAGAAGATAAGGAGGACCTGAAGGCATTAAAAATATACAAAACCATTTAGAATATTTATCAGTTACTGTATAAATTAATTAAGGTATGGCTAAGTAAGAACGAAATACAAAATTTCGAATTACTTGATCGAGATAACACAAATTGCCGCCAATAACTAGCGTTGACTTAAACAACGTTAACATATTGCCAAAGATTAATCAAATAAAGTAGACAAGCCCTTAATCGTAAACCAAGTTTATATGTATGCCAATGTATATTCTGTCAAAGCAAGAGCGCTTTATGTTGCCGCTGCAAAATAAAATAGCAATATATACATACATAACTTACATTTTTTCTTCAAAAGATTTATATGTTAATAAAACTGATAAATGTATCCTTTATGTTAAAAGCAATATACTATAAATACACACTTCTGATTATATAGAAACACATATTCGCTTGCGTGATAAAACTACTTTATTCAGATGTATTCGTTTCATTTTTGTTTTGCGAGCCGGCTGCCACAGGTTTGGTGAGGCGCGTGTTCGATTCGCTTGGCAAAACTGGTTTTAAATTCACAAATTTATTTCTTTTATTTTACTTGAAACTGTCTCGGGTGCTAATCTTATGTTTTCAATATATAAGCACATACACATACTTACTTATAAATTATACCAACGTTTTTATACGAGTATAACCACTTTTGATTTCGATCTGTTACTATTTATAATCTTAGCTTTTGGATTTACTATTATAACTGGAGTAAAGGAGTGCATGTGGAAACACCTAGACCTGCTTTAAAGCTTTATTGGTAATTTTAATTATTTTGCGATTTTAATATATATCTTTGAATATTATTTATTAGATTTATTATCAAAATTTTGCATTTCGCATGCCTCCCATATCCACATATCATCCAGTGAGTTGCCCGGAATGAGGTCAGCATAACTGAAAGGCCAATAAGTATAGGTTTCCTTACTCACGTGCTTGTGTTACACCAACAATAATATATAATTGGATTTAATAATGATTTGTGTAAACACATTTAACATTCGCTGGCTAAGCAGTTCGCGTTAATTTGTGCAATCGTTGGCCCTTTAGCCCGCCAATACAATGACATAACAGCACAAAGCGGTGTGTGTAGTGCGGTAGCGAGTTAATGGGTCGATAGTTCGTTGGCTGAGCACGCTCTACTATTGCCGTTAAGTGCGCAAAACACTAGCTATTAGTCACTTTTCCGAAATCGAAATTGTTAATCGAAGCATGAGTGATTGCACTGCTGGCTAATTTATTTACAAAACGCCGCAAATTACTAAATACCCGTACTCAATTCAATAAATTCGAGTCATATGTAAAGATACGCTTTGCAAATAGTAACTACTTAGGAGTAAAAGAGAAGTAACCAGCTGATCAAAACTTGTGTGCGCTTGCATTACATTTTTATACCCTGAACAGGGTATATTAAGTTTGTCACGAAGTTTGTAACACCCAGAAGGAATCGTCGGAGACCCTATAAAGTATATATATAAATGATCAGTATGTCGAGCTGAGTCGATTTAGCCATGTCCGTCTGTCTGTCTGTATATATACGAACTAGTCCCTCAGTTTTTAAGATATCGTTTTGAAATTTTGCTAACTTCATTTTCTCTTCATGAAGCTGCTCATTTGTCGGAACGGCCGATATCGGACCATTATAACATATAGCTGCCATACAAACTGAACGATCGGAATCAAATGCTTGTATGGAAAACTTTCACATTTGACAAGATATATTCACGAAATTTGGTATATATTATTTCCTAAAGCAACAATCGGTTGACTATAGCATATAGCTTCCATACAAACTGAACACATAGTTACTAACAGAAATGCACCTGTGAAGGGTATTTAGCTTCGGTGCAACCGAAGTAAACGTTTTTTCTTGTCTTGAAAACTATCGCACACATTTTATATATATGTACATACATACATTTTCAGCTAGGTTATAGGCTTTTTTAAAAATCACCTTCACATAATCGTGCACTCATTACAGCATACGTTGCATTGCATTGCAGTGGTCACCGTTTAATATAAATTGCAATTTTTTATACTCTTATAACATGTTACTAAAGAGTGTAATAGTTTTGTTCACCTAACTGTTGTATGTAGCACCTAAAACTAAGCGAGTTATGTATAGGGTTATATAAATGATCGGCATGGTAAGACGAGTTGAAATCCGAGTGACTATCTGTCTCCTATAAAGTGCCATAGACAAGCACTAAATTAAGGTATAAAACTGTAATTTAGCATAGAGGATCGCAATGGACGAAAAATGGGTAACAAATTTTGAAAAAAAATTTCTTATAAGCTTATGTAAAGTACATATCTCTCTAACGATTCAAGTCCAAAATCAAATTCGCTCAAGCTAAATTTTATAAGAATCTCTACCAACAGTGTGAAAATGAATAAAATCGGATCACTCCCCATATAGCGCTACTCCCCATATAATGGTACTGTTAAAAACTACTGAAAGCACGATAAATCAGTATCCAAAAGCTTCAGGGGCCTTCAATTTTACGACCGAGATGGTGCTCTCTTTTATGTGAAATCACATATTTCGGGTCCTGCTCAACCGAGTTTAACCAAATTCGGTACATGACATTATTTTAAGATGCCTATGTCACATTGTGAAAATGGACGACATCAGAATACAACTACGCCTACTTCCCATGTAACACAATTTTAAGTTTTGTTTAATTCTTTCACTTTCCGGTACACAAAGCAAGAAGCAATTAATATAACGCTATAAAACTTTGCACGAATAGTGTCTTTGAGGCATTTCACCTTATAACCATAAATTGTCCAAATCGTACAGAAACTGTTTAAGACCCTATGTACCGAATATGTAGTCTCCAATACGCATAGCTAACATTTTACCAAAAATATCAGTCAATGTGTGAGATATATAATTGAAATTTAGAGGAATCCTTTCTTGACAGCATAGTATGTTCTTGTTTAAAAGAGGTTTGAGTCTTGATACTTCTCTCTTATAAAGATTTCGAACTTCTGGGTGGCTTTATACCACATATACCGGCCAATATGTGGGTTATCTCAATGAAAATGAGAGAACGTGTTTTACTCATATATCTTTGTGGCTAAAATGAATAAAATTAGGCATAAATCTAATCTAGACGCCATATAACAAAAATATAACATCCGGTTGATTTTAGTCCATATGATTGGTGATGCTATGTGGTATATGAATCTCAGAGAACATTTTATTAAAAAGCTGTTCCAATCATCTACTAATGAAGCTAAAAGTCTCGACAATCATATGCACTTGACTTTAGAACAAAAGATGTATTCAATATATTTTAACAATCTCAACAAGTTTTTCTCCCAAATAATGACAATGGAAAGTCGAATAGATACATTGTCAGCCAATTTACAAAGCTGAAATAAACCCACCCGCCGAAACATCCAGTATGCTGGAATGGACCTGAATGTAATCATGGCACAATTAACCAAGTATTGTTTGAATGCTTATACTGTTGCAACTAAACAAAGACACTAATATTTGTAAGTCAGGCTCGTAAACGTTTACGTTAGATTCGATGGCTGATCCAGCGATTGCACTTGGACTATTATATGCAGTCCTTTATGAAGCCAAACGGACATATGTATACTATAATAGTGGTCTCAAAATAGAAAATGTGTTTGAATGTATATGTTTTGCCAAATTTATTTAAAACTTTAGAATAAAACTATGGAAAAATGTGAGTTTTTACTTTGAAAAATTTTATATTTTTTAGTATTTCTTTCTATGCTATCCTTAGATCGATACACCGAAACCTTCGTTACTCAAAATTCCCTAAAATTTTTACCCAACGAGTGACATTTTGGAGTTTAGAAACGAAATTAACTTATACGGAGCTAAATTTGGAGAATATGCTGAATGGGGTAGATATTCGTAGCCTAATTTGATCGATTTGGCAATGAAACCGGCGGAGGTGTAAGCCAATGCTTTTTCTTTTATAGTGAAAGAGCACATTTTGTCGCGAATTGGGATTACTTTTTCCGCTACTGATTGTCATTGTAGTGCCCTTTGGCCTTATTCCCTTCTCTAGACAGCGAATGTAGATTTCATTTTGTGAATTCTTGATAACAGTGATCATTCCGGAAAGGACAGCCTTTAACTGATTTAGAACAGTTTCGCCTGTAAAGTCAACTGTTTCGACTATTTCTTGGTCTATTATATAAAACAATATTCATTAAGCGACCAAAATTGCCATTTTTCTAAAATCAGCGTACACATCTTCTTCAACATGCAGTTGAAACAAAGCTTGGAATCCGATTCGACTGAAATTATCACAGTAATTGGCAAAGTAAATTACTGTTGCCTTTGTGGGAAGATCATTAAATATCTGAAACTGAAGGCTACTAACACAACTGGAAACATTGGTAGGTGGTGAAATAGGAATACGATTTTGACTTAAAAACTTTTTATTCAACTTAAGCCCGGTTTCACAGTCCATACTTAATTTGTGCTTAAGATAAAACAGGAAAATAGTGTTTTACAGTTCATACTTAAGTTATGCTTAAGTACTGAAAATGAGAGACTTAAGCAGCGCTTGGGTAACAGCTGATTTTTGTTTTGAATTGTTTTGAATTTTCAGTTATTTGTCAAAAGAACAATAATAAAAAATTATTTTTTGTGAAAAATATGGAATCGTATTGGGATTTCCACCAGTTCCATTAGGCGCTCCGACACGCTAGCGGTGAAATTCGAGGTTCTTTTGTTGTTTTCATCCATTTTCGATATAACTTTCCTCGCAAATTTATGTATTGTCTGTTATAATTTAAATATTTCAAACATATTTTTATGGATGACATTTGTAAAACATATTTATGTTGCCCATAACGTGCCCATATATCATAATAAAGTTTTATTGAAATTAAGCATTGACTGTGAAACGCAAACGACTACTCAGTCTGCAACTATGCTTAGTTAAGATTTTATTTGGGCACAACTTAAAAATGGACTGTGAAACCGGACATTATTAGCTAATTCAAATCTTAAACAAATATCATTATCCATTGAAATTAATTACTTTCATTATTTGCAACCAAACCCAATCTTTTCCATACTAGTTATGAATGCACCAAAAGGGCGCCAGTTGGGAAAGGCTTACTTCACTGTAGTCACAACAACACATGCTATGAGTACTTACATATCTATGTCTATACAAGTACCATACGTAAACGCTTACTTCTGCGTACTTCTGCAAATGTTTATATAAGCCTTAATTTTTTGCCACAGCGGAGTTATGGTTAAAACTAGGCAAAAGCTTGGCATGTAAGTAAATCAGTTGGATAGTTGGATTCGATTGTGCTAAGCACAAGCATGGCTTTAACTTACTTTACCGGTTTTCACGATCTGAAGGTAGTTTGCGCTATTTTCATATATAGAGCAATGCATAATAGTAATAACAACAATTTGCAAAGTACTCGCTTAGACATATTTACTATTACACAAATTTGTTAACAAAAAAAAAACAACAAATCGAACGTATCATGCTTTGATCTAACAGTTTTGTTCATTAGTATTTAGTGCTTTTTATTATGATTTTGGCCACGTAGCAATATACTGTTATTTAAGCGTGTCTTACACCCCCACAATAACTGTATAACTACTATTTTAGCAGAGATAAAAAATGATCTTTTCTTTTTTTTGTTATTCATGCTGGCAAAAATGTCGCCGACGCTTCAGTTTGGTGTTGGTGGGGATGTTGACGTCGGTGATTTTGCTCACGAGCGGCTTTACCGTCACAGTTACACATTCTAATTGAATTCTGAGAACAAAATTTTGCGGTTTACAAGTTGAAATCTGGTCAAACGTGTTTCAGTTGTCTTTATCCACAATTAACTGCTGTTTAACACACGTTAAAGTATTTGTTTTTGTTACTATTCTTATTGCTCATTCGTGGACCAGCTTGTTAAGTTCTTTGGCTTAATATTACATACGTACATGGTGATTTTCCAGTCAGTGGTGATTTTGTTGACACGCCGCTTGTTTGCTGGCTGAATTGTAAATCAGTTTCGCTTTTCATTATTTTCTATCATAATTGTTGTTATTTTGTATGCGGCCTGTGTTTGTTGTGATTGATTATGATCACAATCACTTAAGGCCTTGGCGAGTGTGCAATTTTATGTGCACAACTATTATGTAACCCAATCATAAAGTGCTTATATACCTATGTGCACATAAATTTGTATCTCTATTGAGATCTCCACTGCGTTTATTTTTTGAACACATTCGAAATCAAATGGTTTGACTAATTGTGTATGTGTTTGTAGATATTTTGATAGGATTGTTCGAGATTGTTGTTGTGTTATTTGAACTTTTGTGAGCATTCCATAATTGGAAAGATTGTAACATATCATAAGTTGTAACAATTTAAAAGCGCTTCAAAATTTTTAAATTAATTTATTTACTATACACAGAGCATCCGGATAATGCTCTTAAAGGGCGGCAAATTTATCATTCGTAAAGTTTTTTATTTAACGAAAATATGTGGTATTTTATAAACATATTTACTGTAATATTGCTTAGCTCAGCTCATAACCGTTATTTAGTTAGTGATGCAAATTTTCTGTTGTTATAAAGTTCTAAAATCCATGAAAAATCAGTGTTCTTATAACTCTCTTGTTCAATTCACAACCTGTCGTAAAGCATCGTAAAATCGTAAAATTATAAATTTTTACACTTGTTTTTTTTTTATAATCTTACGATTTACGATGCTTTACGACAGGTTGTGAATTGCTCATCTATTTATTTTTAAAAGATATAAAAGTAGTTGAATGTTTATAAATATTGTGTCGAAACTGACAATCGACAAGTTTAAACGCTGTTTTGTTTTGTTTAGTTCTGCACTATACTATCACTATCTCTACTATACTCTATAAAGTGGACTTCAAATTTAATGAGGAATGGGTTTATTATCATTCGAAAGAATACAAGTAGACTTTAGACTTTTCATATCCCCACAGGAAAATGGTGTGTCTAACCGTTTAATATCACACGATCTTGGTGGCCAATAGAACGGCCCAAAACGTGAAATTATCTGTTCACCGAATTGTTCACTCAATAAATCCACTGATTGATGCGATGTGTGGGAAGTGGTGCCGTCTTATTGAAAACAAATGTCGCCGAGATCACAAGCTTCAATTTCAGGCATCAAATAGTCGCTTATCATGGCACAAAAATGGTCGCTATTAACGGTTACTTTTTTACCGGCATCATTTTTGAAGAAATATGGACCGCTGATTCTACTGGCCCACAAACCACATCAAATCGTTGATTTGGATGAAATGGCAGCTCTGAATCTCTTCAGGTTGCTTTTTGTCGCAAATGTGCCAATTTTGCATGTTTACATACCCATTGAGCCAGAAATAGGCCTCATCGCTGAACAAAATTTGGCTCGAAAACGTCGGATCTTCTTGGAACTGTTAAAAAGCGCAAAGAGCGTAGCGATGTCGCTTGAGAAGCTGCAGCGGTTTCAGTTCTTGCACAAGCTGTCTTTGTACGCTTTATATTTAAAATCTCGAGGTGAAATGCGCCAAGTCATTCCACACAACAGTCCGAGTTGCAGCGAAAGGCGCCGAATCGACTCTCCACGTTCTTCGTATAAACTCTCAGTTTCTACGGCTGCTATATTTCCATCACTATGAACTGGACGTGGTCTATTCAGTCGAATATTATCCAATAATTAATTCTGCGGAAAATGTTCTACGGATCATGAACTAGTTTGGCTAAGAGACTATGAATCTAAAACCGGTTGCATGCCAGTAATTTTTAGGGATAAATTTTTTAGGGATTATAAAAATTTCTTCATAAGTTTTTGAGTTATCCAATTTAATACATTAGTGCATTTTGATATTCTATTAATCATTTGTCGAAATCGGTCAGATTATACAACTATAATGTATATCTCTCACACAACCGATTATTCAGATTTTTTAAACATCGCCCTAAAAATCTGGTTCAAAACCGGTCTTCGACCCATATTCTCTCAGGCAAAGGTGTTCAGAATGATTCGTAGAGCACTTCCCGCTTTCGTTTTTTATAAAAAGAATCCTCTAATACACAGTCATCCCGGGTTTAAAAATATTTTAATTTACCTTTAATGATTAGGTATTATCCATAATTATTTATTGCCTCAACTACCTAGTTTAGTAAAGGATGGCTTACAAGGAGTTGATTTGTATTTAAATCCCCTCTAACTTCTCAGTATAAAAAATTAATATGCACAAGGTGATTTTACATGGCTGAAATATTTTTTTGTGATAGTCGAAATAGTGTGAGCCAATAGCACTTACTGTTTATTTCATGGCAGTGTTGATTTCTTATCGAATTTAATTGATGCCGTCAACAAACGCCAAAGGTGAATTTTGTCCATTTCATCTTTTTCAAAGTAATCCCCTCCCGCTACAATACACTTATGCCAACGAATTTTCCAGTCATAATAGCACTTGGAAAAATCCTCCGTCGTGATGGTCATCAAAACCTTCTTCGATTCAGCTTAGAGTCCTTAGAGAGTGATCATGCGAATTTGCTGTCTTGTAAGAAAGAATATGTACGCAGGCAGTTACTCGTCACAACCTGTGGGCTCCCTCCCTCTCTCATACCATTAGTAAGACTAATTATACAAGGCATTATTTCTACTGGGTGTTAGGTCACAAAGACTTCAATGGTAATGAAATTGTGGACGAAATTACCGAGGAAGGTGATGGCTGTCATCCGAAAACTTTACCGAAAATCGTAAATCTATTCAGTATACGACGATGTGAACAGCAGCAGGACAATGAAAGACAAAATGCGATACAATAATTTACCAGGGCGCCAAAGTGCAATAGTCAAGGGTAAAGCGGCAGATCAGAAATACACAAAACTCCTACTGCCACTCGATAGAAAGAACTGCAGATACGTGATTGGAATCCTCACTGATCACAGTCGGGTGGGTTGTTTCGCATACCTGCAGATTGGTGCGGACAGATCGAGAAGACTACCAGAAATGTTAAGAGCAATGCACAAGAAAAGCAACGAAGCATCTCTTGTGCAATTGTCTCTCATTGGTAATGTCAACTGCTTCAAACATTTGACAGCCCGACGGTATGTGAACCTGTCGAAACTCGCGTCGAACGCTGGCAATCCAAACTCATGGACCAGTGATGACACTCCATTTGGTGTAGCTAAGGACCACAACTGCTTTATGCGCGACTTAGTAGCTAACTAGGCCGACATAATCTCTCCATCAGTAAAAGGTATGATGACTTTATAGGCCCATAATTTTCATAGTATTACACTATTTTATAATATATTGTAAAATACATATATATAGTACTTTTATAAACAACTCTTAATAATTTTTACTAAAGGATTTTCCATAAAACAGTGTTGTTAAATTTTTTTGCGTAAATACAATTTTATTTACTGTCATAAAAAACATTTTTATCATCATCTAATATTATATAATACTTAAGCGAAGTCATTACCATTTTTTATTTGAAACCAAATCGACGTAATCAGAAGCCTTGACTTTAGTTTGTCATGAATATTAAAAAGTCTAAGTCTTCCGCAGTAGTTAAATGTATATAATTTGCCATCTTGATTTTATTTTCGACATAAAAAATTGTTAAACTATATCATTAAAATGACAAATTAAATATGAATTAAGATAATACTAATTTGATATAACTAAACTAAATCAACATCTAACTATGTCTAGCCTAGGAAAAAATCCAACACAAAGCGATATACTTTACTCGCAGTACTATTACTGACCGGTTTCAGCAGGGGCTGCGGTTCCATGAACGTATCGAAATCGGTATAATGCAGTATATACCATTCGGCCACAAAGTAAAACACCAAAGTCATAAGGCCGAATTTGAGGTAAATCTTGAAAATATCAAATAAATGACCCAGAAGAATTTGCAAACCTTCCATGACGCAATTAAAAGCACGGCCAAACGCCATCATCACCATCATGGGTGCTTTACCAAAGTGACAATTGATTGCGGCTCACGCTGGGCCAAAAAGCGGTGAACTGTGCGGATTGCGCTCTTCGAGGTTTCGGCAATTATTGGTTTATGGCTGCGCGCATGCACAAAAATTGTCCGTGTTAACGGTGTTGGCCTGGCGATTTGGTAATTTCTTGCCTGCGTGTTTGTTTGCCTCGCATGCATATGGCATACATATGTACAAACGTGCGCGTATATGCAATTGCAACTGTAGAGCACACAACTCACATATCCAATAAATTTATTTATGTGTGTGTTTGTTTGCTTGTTATTTTTAATATGCAAAGTAGTGAAGAAGCAGCAATCTTTCGATTATTTTTGTACGTTTTTGCAGCGACGTCGCATAGCCTTCTCTTCGTTTCGGTGCGGAGCTCCTCAGTTAAGTGCTTTAATATGTGACAGCTTTGAAATTCGTTTAATAATTCGCGAATTCGATGCGCTTGTATTTTCGTTGACAACGGCTGGTTTCACTTTACACACACGAGTTATATAATTATTGCACTTTGGTTTTTTCAAGTTTACTTTAATTATTTTTTAAGTTCAGTTATTGATGGCTTTTAATTTTATTTTTTTTAATTTTTTCTTTTTTGAAATATTTATGGGCGTCAGTAGATTACCAATGTTGTTTTAACAGTTTATTGCAGCGGTTTTTGAGCTCCAATATTTTGAGCTTTTTGCTTTTATTTTAAGAGCATTAAATGAAAATCTGTAATTGAAATAAAAACATGTTTTAATGAATTTATATATTTTTCATAATTTCTGAAAGACTTTCTAAATAGTTAACAAAGTAAATGTACTATCCAAAAAATTCTTAAAAACTGAAACTATTTTTGAGCTCACTGATAATTACCGTAATGTTAAAAAATAAATTTGATATAGGCCTAATATTTATTATTATAAAATTAAATGAGGGGTGTAAGAAAGGGTGTTGGAAGCCAAATATTTATAACTAAGGTAATTAAAACCATTCCTTCAGTTTTTGCAACATTTTTTAAGGTAATATACAAACTTAGTTTTTCGTAAATAAAAATTTTTTTCAACGAAAAAGCAGTTTTTGAAGAAATTACAATTTTTTTGCAATTATTTACTATATTTATGTAATATAAATTGTTTTATAAAAAAATTTATTTGAAAAAAATTTCAAACAAGCTTGAGATTTAAAAATCTTTTTACTATTTTTTTTAGAAGAAAACTGTATACAATAAACATTTATTTTAGTTAATCAATTTCAGAACCTTGTGAATTGTATAGAAGTCTTAGTGAGGACTTGACAGAATTGTCAAAAAATTTTGCATTTTCTTAAAGTATAAATATAAAAAGCTTTAATCAGGGCACGAGATTATCTATTGATAAAACTTTTTTTCGAATAATTTTAGATCAATCTCCAATTATTAGTTGTGGTCACAGAAAGAAGCTTCGGTTGGAACAGGGTCAACACAAGCAGTCATTTCTTTGAAAATTTTTAAATTTTTTTTCAAATCAAATCGAAACCTTATTTAATGTCGTTACATTGCAGTGTGAAACTTGGCGAAATCGGACTAAAACCACAACTAATTCTTATACAACACAATTTTAAATTCCATCTGATTCTTTCACTTTCCAGGATACAAATCAAGAGCAAACTACCCGGATAAAACTTGGCACGAATAGTGCCGTCGAGATGTGTCGCCTCCAAAAATTGTCCAAGTTGGATCAAAACTATTCAGATACCGAATATGTGGACTCCATTTCCTATTTCGAACTATTTACCGGAAATATCAGTCAATCTGTCAAATATAAATACTTATATTAAAGTTCGAAAAATATGCCCCGGCTTTGATCGTTGAAAGTTGCTACACTATAAGTTTTTTAGTTACACCCGAACTTAGCCCTTCTTAACTTGTTTTTGGATAATTTTTTTGACTATAATAAAAAAAATCGAAGTTTCTTTGATCGTTTCTTTTTAAGCGCGTTGAGGCGAGCCTTTTAGCCTCCAAAATTGTCTTCCTATGACAAAAAAAAGTCATTGTTGTATTTGAGAATACAAACAGAAGTACCTATGAAAATTTGAAAATATTGATTCCTACCAAAATTATAGGCATATTACTAGATAAACTAAATTCCTGTTCGAGAGATAATCTCAAAATTTTACTCGGCAGGATAATTGCCTCGCGATTTGAAAAAAAGTAGTTTTAACAAAAAACGCGTTTAAAGTTTCACATATAACCATAGCAGAGATGAACGTGTGCGTTAAAGTTTTTTTTTGAAAAAAATATGACTATAAAGCATAGTTCATGTGAAAAAATCGATTTTTTGAAAACTCTACAGTAGTAAGCACCTTAGTAAATGAAGTTCGTTGCTTAAGTCTTTTGAATATTTATTAACTTCAGGCTTTGACATTTGCAGGATCGAATGACAAAATTAAAAAGGTGGAGGTAATAATTTAAAAATAAATTTATAGAATAGATACTCTTAGTATCATTGATGTCAACATAAAAATTTTTAATTAAATTTAGTTTTAAAAACTCACGTTACGCATTGATCGAACTAATTTTTAGTTTTGGTTAAAACCTGTACACGTACAATATTATATTTAATTTAAACTATTGCTTTTTGCTTTTGGGTGGCATATAAATTTAATTAATTTAATTAGATTATAAATGTTTATTTTTTGTTAAGAAATACAGTTTCTTAAGAGTAAGAACAGGGTGATCAATAACATTTGAAAACGAAATTCGACAATTTTCATTTTTTCCTTTTATTGAAGCGATATTAGTATTAATTCTTGATCCTAACATCTGGTATAATTGACGCAAAGTTATTTAAAAAATTTTAATGTTTATTAGCAAACATTGTTCCGTTTCTCCGAACTGAAATATGCGCACTAAATATGCTTGGTGTACAGTTTTTCAAACTTGTGAACAAATTTTTTTTCTGTAAGTTGGTAGTACTGTTAATGACATCTATGCTAAATTTCATGTCAAAATATTCATTTGTATTTGAGAAACGCGTCGTTTTGTGAGGCTCTAAAAGTGAATTCTTTGATTTTTACATTTTCTGAATTTATTGAATAAAGAAGTGCAATAATGCCCCATCTCATACTGCATTCGTTATTCGTGATCATTCCGCCACATTTTTAACTAATTTCGTGCCGCGATCACCGCATTCGCCTGATATACCTTCGTGTAACTTCTGGCTATTCAGCAAATTCACATGACTCCGAGGAAACCGTTTTGACTCAATTGAGGATACAAAACCTGATTCGAAGAAGGCTCGAGGCCATCAATGACGGAGGATTTTTCCAAGTGCTATGATGATGGGAAAACTCGTTGGCATAAGTGTATTGCCTCGGGAGGGGATGACTTTGAAGGTGATGAAATGGACAAAATATACCTTTCAATTAGATCACAGAGTTATATGGGAGTTGGGGTATTAACTAATATCACTCTACATACTAAAAGAATAATCACTGGGTTTCATTAAGGTACCTCACATACAAACACCAATTATATGGAGTAAAGTCACACGGAAGTTCGAAAATCTTTATATTAGGTATATGGGAGTTCAGGAATTTAAACCATTTTTAATACACAGAATTACTATTGTCAGTAAAAGATTATGTGTGAATTTCAATTCTATATCTCACACATTGAATGACATTTTCGGTCAAAAGTCAACTATAGGTACTGGGGTCCACATATACCTAGGGGTTTGATTGGATTTCGACAATATTTCAGTCATAAGGAGGCATACTTTAAAAGAATCAATTAAAATTGTATCCCGTTATATTAATTACTTCTTGATTTGTGTACTGTAAAGTGAAAGAATCAAATGGTATTCAAAATTGAGCAGTATGGAAAGTAGGCGTGGTTGTAGATCGATTTCGCCCATTTTAACACTGTCATATAGCAAGAGTTGGGATCGGCCGGTCGGGTCTCGTGGTATGTGATTTCAACAAAAATTGGGCGATGCCACGCCCATCGTCCAATTTTCACACCGGCATTCATAAAGCCCTCTTATACTCCGTAGCAACTGGTTACATGAGTATAAAAGTTGTAAAATTATTTTTGGTTCGGCTGCATTCGAACTTAGCACTTCCTTATCTACTATTTATAAAGAAAAAGTGAATGAAATGTTAATTTATATATTTTTTTTATTAACAGAAAATAACTAAATATTCACCAAGAGTCGTCCTTTTAAGCTACACTAAATGAATAATTTGCTGCAAAGCTTCTTATAAAAATTGTGAATAATTATTTTTCGGACATTAAGACTTGCCGGAATAAGATATCTGTATGTATGTATTGCTTATCTGTGCTCTGTCACCTTTATAAATTTCGCTGTTAATCCATTTAATATGCTCATGACGTATAAGAAAACCTCAATATGTAAATATTTCGTGGAATTTAAACATTTATTCTGCCTCCTTGAAGCAAATGAAATCTCAAGAAAGATATCCATAAAAATTCATTTTCA
The DNA here is from genome assembly GCF_016617805.1 of Bactrocera tryoni. Lineage (NCBI taxonomy): Eukaryota > Metazoa > Arthropoda > Insecta > Diptera > Tephritidae > Bactrocera > Bactrocera tryoni. The sequence goes on along the minus strand of NC_052503.1, from coordinate 21,098,879 downwards.
GCTCTTTTAAATACATATATTATTGAACGATTTTATATTTCACGAGAAGAAAATTTTGTACAAGAAAAACATAAAACTTTAATATACATACATATATAAGAGTTTCGGAACCGGTCGATAATGCCCAGAAATGCTTGCAGGTCGCAAGCAGTACAAGCCGCTTGCCTTCAGTTCGGTACCGGCAAAGCCTGTTGTTGTGCTTTAATGGCAGCTGTTTTGTATTTTTCCTTCTTATACTTTTCAACTTCTTCGTCTTCGAAATGAGTTGAGTATGAATAATAAAATTAAAAAAATCGTAAACAATGTTAATTAAGGTCAAAAGATATAAAGTCCTTAAGTTTAGAAGATGTGGATATATTTTTGTATACTTATAGCTTGATACTGTCTGATATTGCTAGCAAAACAAAGAAAAATTTTAAATATCAGCTAAAATTCCTAGAAATATTTATAGCAAAATACCAAGGTTATTCTTTGCAATGTTTTCAGAGTATTTATTTTGCTACCTTTGTCTGTATTATTGCTGCGTTGTTTCGTCGAATGAAACAATTGACAAGGTATCTTTTTATGAGTAGGCGCATTTAAACTATTGAGAGGGGTTTAATACTAAGAGAATAAACGGAGCTTTAGCGAGAGAAAGGAAGATTCGAATATGGATCACTATAGAAGATATCCTTTTTCGATTGAATTAAAAGAAGGCACTTTCATAACTCTATTAATCTTTATTGACAAATGCCTGGCATTCTAACGATTCCCTCCAATCTCACCAAAAGAAATAAAACACTTAGGTCTAAGCGAATGAAATAATTTCCTCAGACGTTTTTTTTTTAGTTTGAGTAAGTTCTTTTTGTCGTCTATCTATCTAATACTATTTAAAAAAAAACGCTTCATCAGTTTCTTTACCAGATCTAGGCGTTTTCATTCTTGGACCACTGCTTCACACTACCAATGAAGGTATTATATTCATCGGTAAGTCAGAAAAAATACGTCTACAGAATTTAATGGACGATTCCTTTTGAAAATATTTTAATTCCTTTAACGTTGTAGGTGATCTTTTAGCAGCACTTCCGAAAAAGTGTCTTTCTACTTAAAATAACTTCAAATCCGAAAACTATCGTTCGGAAGACTAGAAAAAATTTGATGTTTGAAGAAAATGTCATCTTTCAAAAAAAGGGAAATCTTACAAAGAATTTACGCTTCAGAGTGGCTTAAAAATTAAAATTATTATTAAAAATTTTCTTCCTCGGTCATTACTTGGAGATTTCAAGACGATCAGTGCAGCCGCTTTGGAAAAGTTTCTCTCACCGACTCTAAAAATAGACTTTCGATAAAAACTCGTTAAAAGTTTTGGAGGTCAGTTAAGGTATTTGTGTAAAGTTTTATTCCGCTATCATCATTGGTTCCTAATGTACAGTTTTGATTATACAGAGAAGGCATCAGATTGATAAGATTTCACCCATATTTTGACATCTTCGATAAAAACTCGTTAAAAGTTTTGGGGGTCAGTTATAGTTTCTCCGAAACTATTTGCCAATCAACATAAAATTTTCAGACAATTTTTCAAATACAAATAAAAACAAGTAGGAAAGAGCTGAGTTCGGTTGCAGCCGAACATTTTATAGTGTTGCAACTTGTAAGAATCAAAGCCAGGGAAATACCTCAAGATGTAAAACGTCAATTAGAGGATCGGAATATTTTATATATCCTTCCTTATATCTATTAACTATTATCATACCAAATACTAAATAAATGCACTCTGGGGTTCATTAAGGCACCTCACATTCAATCACCAATCCTATGGAGCAAAATCAGCCGGAAGTTTGAACATCGTTGTAATAGGTTTATAGGGCGTATGTCAAGTGTTCCCCCAATTGTATCACAAAGATATACTGTTATGAGAAAAATAAGTTCTGTAATTTTCATTGAGATTACTCAAACATTGGTCGATATATCCAGTATAAAGTTCGAAAATCTGTATATTACGTATATGGGGGCTCAGGGAAGTATAGACCCGATTCACCAATTTTTGATACACAGAAATACTATTGTCAATAAAGGATTCTATCTGAGTTTCAATTGCGTATTTCATGCATTGACCGATATTTTAGGCCAAAAGTCAATAATAGGCATTAGAGTCCACATATTCGGTACCTACGGTCTTGAACAGTTTTGGTTGGATTTGGACAAGTTTTCATAATGTCATAAGATGGAGTACTCTAAATGAACTACTAATTCAAAGTTTTATGCCGTTATATCAATTGCTTTCCATATAAAAGTGTTCTCCACTAGATACCTTCTGTATTTTTTAAAATACTTGCTAAAAAAAAGTTTGTCATCGATTTGCGGACGTTGATCATCTCGTCGCGTAGGAAGTACTTTCCAAAGTAATTTTGCGTTTGAACTCAGTTGCCTTGACTTAACATGCTTTACTTGGCTTTTAAGTGACAAAATGTCAAGACTGAATTCGAAGGTGTTTTTAAAGATTACACATTTAATGATGTTAAGGTATGTTTGTGAATGCTTTCAGTGATCAGCAGACTTGTTCCCTTTCGAATTAAAAATTGCAAAATAATGTGCTTAATACGAAAGTAAACTCAAACATAAAGCACCGCTGATTTTAAACGCTTTACAAATTTTTATTCTTTTATAAGACAAAAAAATAAATTTAAAATATAATATTACATAAAAAACAGCTATAAGTAAATTAAATATAATAAACAATATACTTTCATTAATATAAATTTTCCCTACAGGGCACATATGCACAAAATTACATAATAACTGAAGCAATATTGTTATTTTGTTCGGCATGCGGGCTTTGACTTCACTTATACCTTTTTCCTCATGCACACACGCACATATACATACATATGTATATATTTCTGGATGCTTTTGGGTATTATTTGTTTTGCTCAATTTGTTGAGCTCTTTTTGTTTGTGGCTTCACTACCCTACAACGGGCTATAGTTAACCCAAAAAAATGTGGGTGAACGTTGGACCATATACGCGCAAAGCCATGCATGTGAAGCACATATCTTCGTTGCCCTCTCTATCTACATTAGTGCATATAGAGCTTATACATGAATGTGTGTATGCGTGCAAACAGAGTTAGCCCACTACTCAATGACTCGTTGCCGCAGTTTTGACACATTAGTGTAACTCATTTGAATTAGTATGATACACATGCGCAGTTGTGCAGTTAACGTGAACGCATTCACTACCGGTTTGTTGAAAGAGTTATACACACACTCCCGCGTATATACATGTATGTATGTATATTGGTATACCAATAGACCCCAATCACGTCGTTAAAATTTGTGTCACTTTTTAGTTAACCGAAGGTGTAGCAACCATAATACGGGCATTATGTATGCCTTCGGCTAATTAAGTGAGGCATAATAAGTTCATTAGCTGATAAATCATTTCGGTTATTTTTTGGGTTATCGCATTTGAAGTTTTCTGTCGGCGGAGAATGTGAGCTTTGAACGCCCACCCACATTGTGCGCACTCGTTGCTAAATATTTTGAATTGTATGCACACACACATATGTACATACATATGGTATGCTTTTATTGCAATTTTTATGTGTAAGCTTCGACTACTGAATAAGCTACTGGAATTTTCGCACACTCTATCTACTCCATTCATGCATACTATATATATAGTATGTATATCGATATCAATGTGCACCATATGCCCATATGCTACACATGCCAAAAGAGACTTTTTTCCATTGTCATATAACTTTTTTTTGTTTACAAAATTCAGCTTGAATTACTCACTGAATGCTCTACTGGCTCGACACTTTTTCATATTAGAAAATATTTATATATAAAATATAATATATAAATATATAACTATTAAACAGTTTTTACTTTATTCTTACACAATTTGTAACAGTTTAGAGAATCTCTTAAAAATCTCAATTAATAATTTAAAATTATTTTGTTGCTCATCTTACGTAGTAAGAAAGTGTTGCTCCGGCGACTGATGTTTGGCTTTTCGTGTTTTGACAACTGGAAATTGTTTAAACTGAGCGCGCTTACAAGTAGCTGAATTAAAAGAGCGTATATGAGTTGAGTTTTATGTTGGATAAAATGCTTACTCAGCAATTTGTGAAAGAGCGCTAGAAAGATCCAAAGAGAGTAAACAGTAAAGTCGCTTTTTGACAACAAATGCGATCACCTGTTTTAAGCATTTGATAAAGCTTTGTTATAGGAAAGCTTTATTGGTGTTATAGCGCCTAAAAATATACATTTTGTTATTATTAACATTTATAACGGCGTTTTGAACGATATATAATATTTTCTAAAATGTGTAGACATTTCAAAATTCCATTTGACTGCTTTTATGTAATATATTTCAGCAAATTTTGTAAAAAAAAAACTGTTAAGAGTTGCCATACGATTTGAAATCAGAATCTTTTAATAAAATAAATGAAATGAATAAATAAATGACAGTGTTCGAATTTGAAGTACTTTGTGAATACAAAAATGTATAAGTAATAACAATTGGATTCCCATTTCTCTCATTTATTTGCTTTTATACTCTCGGAACAAGTTGCTGGATAGTGAAATAGTTTTGGTCACCTATATCTTTTATCACCTAAAATTAATCGGGATACTCGTAGATATATGTAGAGTTGGTGATGATAATGTGTTGAAATCCGGATGTTTGTATGCCTGTCCGTTCATTTGTGCAACTGATAACTTGGACAAAAATAGAGATATCTTGGTGCAGATATTTCTAGACACCATCAGAAGGTTGGTATTGCAGATGTGCGGTATCGAACCATTTCCACGCCCACAAAACGCCATCAATAGAAAACATATGTATATGGTACGTGCCATAATTTGGCCTAAGGAATCGCATTAGGAAGGGACATCTGTAATTTGAAAAAATTTGAAAAAGTGTGTCTGGCCCCGCACCTAAAAGGTGTAATATAAAATAAATAACTCGCAAACTACTAAATCAACCATATTTTCTGAGGAAAAAGTTTTCGATGGTAATTGGAAAATGGGTAAAATCGGATTAGAAACTCACTTACTACTCAGTTTTTAAATATGTAGGTAAGGCCCCCGATAGCGAATATGTGAACCACAGCGCATATAACTGATATTTTACTGAAATCACAGGACAACTCTGATATTTATTATTAAAATTCTGAGGGAATATTTTCCTAATAATAGGTGTAAAATCTGGTCAAAAGTTCTCCTAACCTCATTATATCTATATTATTGAACTTCCGGTTGACTTTATGCTGAATATAACGGTCAGTGTGGCAGTTGTTTTCATAAATAATGGAAACATTTTCTCTAGTATACATGATTAATGTCAAAAGTTGTTGTAATCAACCCAAAAAAAAGAAGATCATACATATTTATTTTTTTCTTTCCTTCCAGCTGACTTCAAACCGTTTATGTATATTGGTCAATGGTCAAGAATTGTGAGATTTCAATAATATGAAATGGAAATGTGTTCTTTAACATAATATGGTTTGGCGCTGACTAAGAATGATATCGGTCAAGAACATGGCCCAAGTCGCTTATACCTCATATTCCGCTTTTTGCTCTTTATTCAATGCTTTATGAAAAGTGTTACAGTGATCGGATTTAGTTCAAATATGCGCCGTTTCGTTCGATAATCTGTTTCCATCTAGACGGCAACTTCATAATACCCCCTCGTAGAAGCCCCTCTCCTTATTTGCGAAGAACTCGGACAGCCACTTTTCACAAGCCTCTTTTGAGTTCAACTTTACATCAACAAGGGCGTTCGCCATGGACAGGAACAGGTAGTAATCACTTGGCGCTATGTCCGGGCTATATGGTGGACGCGATAGAACTTTCCATCCGAGCTCCCTTAGCTTCTGACGAGTCATCAACGAAGTATGTGAACTGGCGTTGTCCTCGTGGAACACTACACCCATCCTATTGGCCAATTTTGGACGCTTCTGGTCGATCGCCTGCTTTAAGCGGTCCAGTTGTTCGCAGTAGATAGTAGAATTAAGCATTTGGCCATATGGGAGCGGCTCATCGTGGATGAGCAAAACCTTCCTGGCCGTCAATCTCGGCTTGACCACTGTTTGGGACGATTCACCCGCCTTCGACTACGACCCAAACATCAAACTTTTTTACCAGCCTTCTGCAGATGATTTAAATTGGTTTGGTGACTAACTCCCATCTTCTGGGCGATGTCACGAGATGCCACATGCCGGTCTAACTCGATGTTTTCCATGATTTGATCGGTATTCGTCGTCACAGATATTCCGACGGCTGGCTTATGCATGGTGTCGATAGAGTACCATCCACCAAAACACCATTAATCTCACGGAACGTTTCTCTAGCGGATTTCTTATTTTGAAACGTAAACAAAATTAGTTTGTATAAAAAACTTTTACTTATTTATTTCCAACACATTTTATATAAACAATGAATTTGAAAATAATTTGTCAACAAATATAAAAAACAAGTATAAAAAATTTTTACAACTTAAAACTAGGAAGTTTATCATTTAAACAGGAAAACAATCAATAAAAATACAAAATATAAAAAACAATAAAACAAACTAAGAATTTCGTGTGAAAAACTACTCCAAGTAAAAACTTATCAGCTAATCCACCCAGGTAAAAAAACAAACAAAGCTAATTGAGAACACTGGGAGCATGAAGGGTCCGAACAGCTGAAAATTGCTACCGACACGCCAATAATCGCTAGCACCAACGCCATCGTTACATCGTCCCATCGTCAAAGCAAGATCATCAAGTTCATCATTTAGCGAAGCTAACGTTTGCAGCGACACATTTATTCGATGGCCTCGATTATTTCATACTCATCATCCAGCGAATGGTCATAGTCGATGTTGTATTTGTTTTTGATCTTACTCTTGTAGTCTTTAAGTTCATCGTTATCCAGATTATTGGCATTGGTTGATGTGCTTTTATTTCTACTCTGCTTACTCTGTGCATTATTGTTGTGGCTGTGGCTATTGCTGTTGTTGCTATGATTTCGACTATTCAAGCTGCGATCGTTGGTGCCACCAATTTGATTTGATATGCTATAGCCAATGTTATTCTTATTCTTATTGCTACTACTGCTATTGCTCTTATATTGATAATTATGGTTGTTGTTGTTGTTGTTATTGCTGTTACTATATTTATTACCACCATCCGAGTAAGTATTGCCATTATTTTGTGAGTATTTGATGTTGCCTCTAAAACTACTTTTTGGTAAATTATGAGTGGTCAGCAAAGAATTCTGCTGTGATTGTTGCTGATGTTGTGATTGTGGTTGGCGCTGTTGCTGTTGTTGTTTATTGAACCGCAATTGTTTTTGCCCATATTCTGATATGGTTAGCTCACTCAAGCCATTAATTTCACGCGCATCATAATAGGCATCTTCCATTTCAAATTCTTTTGGTTTTCTTTGTCTTTGTTTTTGTTGTTGTTGTTGTTGTGCATACTGCAGTTGCTGCTGTCGTTGATGTTGTTTCGCTTGCTGCTGCTGCTGCTGTGTCTGATATTGATAATTTTGCTTTGGCTGGCTCAATAAACTGGTTTGATTTATGGCTTGAGTGGCCTTATATCAGAGGTTCTGTTCGGGATTTGGTTCGGTGGTACGGTATAGTTCATCGTTGTTTTTGTACAATTGTTCTGCCACTGGGCAATTGACATTCGTCCACCAATCACATACACGTACAGCTTGATTGAAAACAGTACCGTTGGGGCATATGAATGAGTATTGATGACCCGAATGCAGGCACCAATGCCAGACCTAAATGATTGAATGCAAGAAAAGTTAAAATTATTCGAGTACTAGGAAATAAATAATTCGTTGGCATTTACTGGTAGTGGCAGTCAATACCATAAACTTTAGTAAAATAAATTAGTCTATCAGTTTGTATCCATAATGAAATGAAATGTTTGAACCCTTTAAAAAGATAAGCTACCATTATTAGCATGTTGTCGTTATTTGTATAACCTAATGACTTGTCTTTGAGATTTTCAATAAAATTTTGATGATTTGTCATTATTTTTTAAAAATGTCGAAGTACATTACTCAGATAAAAATGTCCCTATAAACAACCATCATAAATTACTAGTGAAGGTGTATAAAATCAGATATGATGATGTTTTGGGTATGAGACGCGTTCTTGCTCGACAAGGTCTCTTTGGACATGCTTGATCGTGTGAATTCCGATCTCACATTCATGGAGAGCATTATAACTGTCGTTGAGACATGGGTTTATGAGTTTGACAAACAAACAAATCAACAATCAACGGAGTGGGGGGAAAACACAAGCCGAAATCAAAAAAACACGCCAAAGTGGCTCAAAATTGAATATGATGTTCATTGTTTTTTTCGATATACGCAGTTTGGTACCATCACGAATTTGTTCCAGGGGCACAGATAGTCAATAAGGAGTTCTATTTGGCTGTATTGAGGCGTTTTCGCGAGAATATCCATCGAAAACGGCCCTAATTGTGGTAGAACAATTCATGGATTTTACACAATGACAATGTACCATCGCATCGAGTCATGATTGTGAACGAATTTAAAGCCGAAACGGAATGAAAACCATCGATCAACCACCGTATTTACCAGATTTGGCTCAGAGGGATTTTTCCTTGTTCCCCAACTTGAAATCGCCGCTCCGTGGAATTTGTTTTCTGTCGATCGCAGAGATAAAACAAAATTCGCTGAATGAGCTGAAGACCATTCCAAAAAGTGCTTATGAAAAGTGTTTCGAGGACTGGAAAAATCGTTGGCATAAGTGTATTACATCTTTCGGGAAGATATTTTGAATAAATATTGATGAATAATTAAATATTTAGCGGTTTATTTCCATTTTCCGGGTACTCTATTATCACTATGTATATGACAAACGATCGAGTATGAAATATAATCGAAAATATCGATAATTATATTAAACAGATCGAACTAGTTTCAAATTCTTTCTTTAAGGCTTAATTTCGTTATTAAAAGGCTTTAGCAATCAACATTGCAGCACAGAATACAATTTTCGTTCGAGACAGATGGGAGATGTAGTATACATATATTAATATTCAATAGAAATTTTCTAGAAATTTACCTGACAACGCGTCTCCGTATCAGCGTAATAACCTGGCAGCCGATTTCTGCATTTGAATGAAAGTCCTTTGGGCACCGATTCATAGGCAGGATAATCAACGCCTGCTGTGTAGCCGTCAACTTGCTGCAAAAAGAAAAATTAGATATGGATGATAATTTTACAAAACAAAAACACACGAACATTGCATAATTTTTTTTTTTTGAAGTTTTATTAAGCCTGCATTTTGTGATATACGAGTACCACATATGAAGTGTAAGTGAGCAAAGAGTGGAAATAATAAAATTGCTTAACATCATTAAAAATGACCTTCAACAGACAAATTTTTGCATGTACGCAACAACACAAAATCTGCGTGGAAGCCTAAAATATCGGTATGTAACCACATGTGTGTGTATATCTGCTTATCTGCATATTCACAAGCCCAATAGAACGCTTCCAACGTGATGGATTCGTCGGCGCTAATATTTGACTTTGCATGACAAAAACTGGGCAACAAAAACAATGTGCTTTACGCCATGCAATATCAATATCACAGATAAAATAAGCAAATGTTTAGGTGTACAAAATTGTATATGTATATAAATGCATGTATGCACATAGGCCTGACACCTAGTATACATATATACTAGGTACCTAGTATTATAGTTAGTACTGTAAATTAGAATTTCAAATTGGATGCGAAGAACAAAAGATAAAAGATTTATTCATTTATGTGTGTATGTATATGAAACTTAAAATATTCGTATGCATACATAAATACATATATGCAACTTAATATTAGTAAAACCAAAGCATATGCATGCAAATAATTTATGTTAGCCAACACTAACGGAGAACTATTCCATTTTGGACTATTCCATTTGGGCATAGTAGTAGTCTTTATTTTTTCACACCATTTTTTTCGCGAATTCATGTTGACTTCTAGTTGAGCTCGACTAAAGGTTATCCCCATGAAGTATAAAACCGAGTCCAAATGACTATCAGATTTTGAATAGAAACTATTTCACTTCCGATATTTAACATGCGTACCGTACGATGGGTATATGTGCTATTCTCACTCATGAAAATAATAACTTATTAGAGGGTGAGGCCACGCCCATATTTTCAAAAATTTTAACCCACAGGTGCTCTTTGGAATTTTCTATTTTTATTTAGGTGCTTAGTTATGACACTTTATAGGTTTTCGGCGGAATGCTGCTTGGATCCCCTTTCATCGGCCTTTTCAGGCAAGGAAACAAAAAAACGTTCGATGGGCCACATCTGGGCTGTTTTTTTCTTTTTTTAGAGAGGGGGAAGCATCAAAAGCCGGAGTGCGGAACTTTAATCCACTAAACCTAACCTACTCTCAACTCCAGACTCTCCCATGGAACCACCTGATTAAGTATTACTTCGTGGGAGTGATAAGACATTTAAGTCTTTTCTATTGCACGGACTGACGGACGCCTACTCTGGTCTATATGTCTCAGTTTTGTCATGATTGAGGCTGCCGCTTCGCTGACAGCTCTCCAGTTCTCAGTGGACTGACACATGAGTGTCGTCAAATTTTCTACCGTAAAACTACCACCAAGTGTAGTTTTAAGTTTTTCTCTTGCACTTATAAAGCGCGGGCAATAAAAGAAAACATGCTCAGAGTCTTCACAGCGCTCTGAACACGACGGACAATTCGGTCTAATGTCGTGCTGGAAGCTGTATAGATAGCTTCTAAAGCATACATGTCCACTTAATATTTGGGTTAGGTGGAAATCCAGGTATCCATGTCGTCTGTCGATCCAGGAATGGATATCCGGTATGAGTCTGTAGGTCCACCGTCCTTTGAGTGAGGTTTGCCACTGCTGCTGCCATATAGTTAAGCTTTTCACTCTCTCTCTTCTTTTGGCTTCTGTAGTTGGCTCTGATAATTTGTACACTCGCTCGTATTCATCACCCTGGATGTCAATGGGCATCATACTGGCTATTATTTCAGCAGCATCGCTTGAAATTGTTCGGAAAGCACTGATAACTCTTAGTGGCGACAGCCTGTGTACTGTGTTTATTTGTCTGGCATATACTTTGATGCCTAGCGCCTGGATCCATATTGGAACCGCATATAACACAACCGATCATTTGGGCTGTAGGGCGGCTGCGGAAACGTTGAGATGCCGGCCTTGGTTGGTGTGGTAGCTGTTCACAAAAAAGGCGGTTTGAGCCGGGGCGTTGTCGTGGTGCAACTTCCAATGGGCTGTAATGTCTTGTCGGTCCCGATTGACACTTCGTTTGAGTCTCTTGAGAACTTCCACGTAAAACTTGGCGTTGACGCTTTGTCCAAGAGGAACAAATTCATGGTGGACGACGCCTTTGCTGTCAAAAGAGATAATGAGCATCGTTTTCACTTTGGATTTACTCCCAGCACGGTCTTCATCAGGGACCTCTTCCCGGCCCTCCAAAAAGGCCTGGTGCCGCCGAAACACACCACTTCTTGCTAAAGCAACATGTTGATAAGCCTGCTAGATCATATCAAACGTCTCTGGCGCAGATTTACCGAGTTTCACAGAGAATTTAATCGCATACCTCTGCTATAACGAACGCTGCATTTATGGCTTGCACCACTCACAGAGTGATTGGAGACAACTGACCAGCCGCTCGTTTGTTAGCTATGAACGCCCTCTACCGAACACAGTCGCGGCGGAAGAAAATCAGTCCTATTACTTTCCGGACAACCCCTGTATTTCTTCTAATTTTGACGTGATTAGTACGACCATCAGGTGAACAAAACTATTATACTCTGTAGCAACATGTTGCAAAACTATAAAAATTATTTAAAATTGTAATTTTTTATACCTCTTAGATGAGGTTCTCCCTTTTATCTAATTCAGTGGTTTAACTTTATTATTGCATGCCAAGTAAAATTTAAAAAGAGAGTATATCTCAAAGTTAGCGAAAAAAGAAGTCGACAATCGAAGATGACTTTCGATTTTTTAGGTCGGTAGTGCATAGCGGAGTATTTCAAAGCTTAATTACACAATATATTTACAAAAGTTATTTCAAGTCCATACCAAACCACCAAAAGCTGCAAGCTACGTTTTGATCTTCTTTCTGCACTAGTCGTTACACATCTAGCTCATTTACTACATGAGTTCCCAATGGTAATTGTAATATCCGAACTATGCAACTGGAGCTGTCAATCACGTGCGTATGAAACCATGAAAAGCATACAATTACAAGTGACAACAAAAAACCAACAATTTCAGTGTATGTACATATGTGTCATTCATAGATGCGCAAAAGTTTTTGACATATCATGGGATGTGCATGCTTAAGGAATTAAATTTAGGTATAATAAATATATTTTTTAAGTCAGTGTTGATTTCCAGAAAATTATATAAGAGAGTGTCCTATCCCGGGTTTGTACTCAATATATAGCACAATTGTCGAAAAGCAAAATATTTTAACATTTGTATAATTTGGCTGAAAAGATTAATGGCTTTTGGTTTTGGTGATTTTTTGTTTAACTTACTATAAGTCAGTCTCTCTCCTCTTCACAAATCTTCAGTTATTATCCTCCGAAACTCTTCTCTTACATTAAATAACTGTACAGTTGTTCATTATTTTGTCCAACGATTTATTACCATGGAAAAAAATTGAACAACGAGTTTGTTGAAATTTTGTGTTTCCAATGGAATCACGGCTACTGTCGAAAATGTTACAGCAGAGGAGTCTACTTTATCAAGAGCTCAATTATTTAAGTGGCACAAAGTATTCAGTGAGGATCATGAAGTCATCAAAAATTTGATTCATGTGAGTTGTTCATCCACCATTGTAACTGACGATAACATCGAAAAGTTAAAGAAACAGTGCTTCAGAGTAATTCAAGATGATCTTGACAACTCTTATGTATCGACTCGACACATTTTCATTAATGTTTTGGGTATGTAGCATATTGACTTGCTAACTCGTGCCAAAAGACCTGAATCTTTTGAAAAACCGGTGTTGAGTGAGATCGCAAAAGAGATGCTTGACAACTTCCTAATGAATCTACATTCATGAAACGCCTTATTATTGGTGACGAGACGAGGGTTTGCAAATATAACATTGAGACTGGCCAAAAATTTAGTAAATAACACGCAAAAAATGACCCAAAACCGAAACAACCAAGATTCTCTGAAAGCACAGGAGTCCCCATTAGGATGCTTAAGTTGGCTCAATGCAGCCTAGCTTGAAAGCTGGTTAAAATATGTATTATATATACATAAATTTGTAAAACAGCAGATTAATGACATTAAATAAGAAACTGAAAATAGTCTTAAGAATATAATGACGAAAATATTTTGGAGCTAAATAATATATCGAGCGTTATGCGGTACAAATAGGACGAAATCTAGCTCTAAAGGGAAGTTGATGTAATAGAGATGATGAACATTGGGAAACCCATGCATTGTCCATACTTCGATCTCGACAGAAGCATGGTAAAGAAAATCAAACCAGGATGGAACGAACTACCTGGGTGCAAAACTTCAAAAGTCATGTGCAAAACCGGAAGTACACAAAATTCCTATCGGCATTCATTAGAAGAGACTGCAGGAACATTATGGTAATACTAACTGGTGACTGTTTGGTGACATATATAGTAAGCGCGTCGTCAAATTAAAAAGAATACGACAGCCAACAGAACCATATTCTTTATTAGATAAATTAGGTATTTTAACTACATTTTCCAAAAAATAACTATTATTCGTGTCAATCTAATGAACACATGATCCAATGCAATTCAAGTTGCAATTTGCATAAAAAGTATGTTTTAACCGTCAAACGGAAACAACTTGCATACAAAATTTTTGCTAATAATTTAAGCGATAGATATATTGTACTTAAGAAATGGATTTTGCTAAAGTTGTAAATGAAACGAATTACAGTTAATTACAGGCAATTGCCTCACTCTACGTAATTTCACAGTCTGGCCCGACAAAATTGCATCAAGGCTAATTGAGTAATGAATGAAAGAGTCGGTGTATAAGCACTTGGCTGCAAAATTACCCGCAACAACGCGCCACTAACAACAACAGCGATGTTACGCCCATTTCGACCACTCGACGCATTCAATGTTGCAAGTGCAACGACAATGTGGACGGCGCAATAAAAACAAACACCCCCACTGTCGCAGAACAGCAAAGCAGAAGACACACTCGAAAGCCATAAAAACATGCTATTGTATGAAAAGTATTAGCAAATAGCTTGCAACATTTCAAAATCACTTGCATCTTCTCTTCGCTTGCAATATTGCACGAATGCAGCTTATTTCCTTTTGTAATTGTTGCTGGTGGCTGGTGGCTGGTGTGATTGTTGTTGACGCTCTTTATACAACTTTTTTTCGCTTGCCGCTTGTGAGTGATTTCAGTTTCTTCGTGATGTTGCGGTTACTTTACGGTTGTTTTTTTTTTCTCTTTTATAATTTTCTTTAATTTTTTTCGTGTCTTTTTCCTTGCTCTTGTTATTGTTGCGGCCGTTGCGGCTGTTCATATTCATTAAAGCTATTAGTGTTGCAGTAGTGATGGTCGCAACTGTGCGTGGGAGTTCAGCAGGCGATGATTATCACTCAAACAAGAGACAAAAGAGACAAATTTGTGCAATCACTTAAGACATGTGTACACATATGAGAGTGTGGCCTATGCGCATAGAGGTGAGACCAGGTGGTAAAATGCTGTAGTCAAGCATATTTTGGATTAGTAGGGGAATTGATTCGATTATGTTCCTCTCAGAAAACAAAATATTTGTTAGAAATGTGACATGACTAAATCGACTCCTCTCGACACTCTGATTATTTATAGGTACTATATAATTTTTATAGGTGTCCAAAACTGCTAATAATTGTTTTTAGATCTAGCTATATATGTAAGTAATTGCTATAAAAATGCATCTGTAAAGAATATCATAGCTTCGATGCAGCCATAATTAGCATTTTTCTTGCAAATACCCACTTCTGAATACCACATTACTATACTAATAATTTTAGCTGAAATATCTCCATAATAACTAGAAGCATCACTAAAGCAAATTATATATTCCAAAACTAGTATTAGTCAGTAAGTAACCAGTTATACAAACTAACTGTCCATGTCGCCATAAACAGTTTTTAGCCAACACCGGCCGAGGTGTTTATGTGCGCCAAACAAAGGCGGACTAACTGTGTTTACCGTATTAAGTTATCAATGTTGACAGTTTTGGCGTAATTGTTGCATTCATGCATTTTCCCAGGCGAAAAGCACATGTACAAAGCGGGCTACATGCTAATACTGTGTGTGGGCTAATTTCAAGCAAATGTAAGCAAAAGAGTTTGGTTGAAAGGGAATGTGGTCACATACATACATACATGTTTCGCAGTTTCGTGAATTTCGTGTGGTATTTTTAGATTTCTTATAATATTCATATCATATTTTTGTGAATAATAATATGGAAGTTATGACAGACGAGACTGTGTGAATAGAATATCCCTTTAGGCAAAATATAAAAAAATAAATATGTAATTTAGTAATTTAGTCAAAGTGATGACAAAGGAACTTTTTCGAAAGTTATCGATAATGATTTTCATATACTTGTATAAAGGATTTTTAAGTAATATTGATATTCCATTATTCCAGCAAATAATAGGAGAAATGGTTTTTGATATGTGATACAGGCAAATGAATTTCTTGTGTTTTAGGAGAGCTCTATGTTTTATAGAATATAAAGGCTGAAGTCGTGGCTATAGCAGAGTTTATACCATCTGAACAAATTTAGCTCGGACCGAATCTGTTAAGTTGGTACAACATCTTTTTTTGTTCGTGTGTGGCAAAATTTGATCTCCTTATATCACTTAGTACGAATCCAGCAGCTTTTTGTTTTTGACTGAAAATTTTGCCTTTGGCCATTTTTATTTTGGAAAAAACTGAAAAACTGCTACAGAAATCATTGAAAATGTCACCGAAATGTTTTGGGCACTCTACTTTATTACAATCACAAGTATTTGGGGGGCACACATTATTCAGAGGAGGTCGTGAAGTCATCGAAAACTTGCTTCATGCAAAACGTTTATCTATGTTGGCAGCCGAGAGAATACGGAAGATCTCAACATCTCTTATGAATCGATTCAACACATTTGGGTTAAAAGACCAAACGACCTGAATCTTTTGCAAAACAGACGTCGATCAAGAGAGACGCTTGACAACAACGTAGCTGAAGACCTTATACACATCAAAAGCCTCATTACTGGTGAGAAGACTTTTATGTACAAATATGACGTCAACGTCGACGTCAAAAATAACCAGAAAACCAAAATTTGCTAAAGACAATGGTAGTCTTCAACAGAAGTTTAATACGGTTAAGTGCTGCCATGCTTGTAATGGCTTAGGAGCCTATTTGAAGACGTTATAAAAATGTGTATTCCAATACATGAAAATGTAGTTTTTTTTTGCTTGTCAGTCAGCGTTCAGTCAAATTTGATCAGATGCTTGGTGCCAAGATTTAACCATTTTTAAAACCTTCCAACGTTGAATTTAAATAGATTATTTTAAGATACGAGTGGTACTTTGAAGGGAACGAAACTATCTTAGTCTACAATGACAGGCCCAAATAGCACAGCGCATAGCTGCCGAATAGTTTTGTAACTACAAGCTGGAGTTATGCTACCTACCAGGTATATGTAGCATCTTCATTATATGTTTTCTCTCCCATAGAACATAAATGGTAATAAAAGAGCTGACAAGGTAACTAAGGCCACAGGATATCTTGATATGAGTAGCAACTAGAGGAGTGAGCATAAAACACTTCGATCCGATTACCTTGCATATTTGACCCAATTTGAGCTATCCAATATGGTTAATTTTTAAGCGTACTAAACCGGCAAAAACAACAATGATAATAAGTAATCATTTATCTGGAGAACACTCTAACCCATTTAGCATCCAACGATATCCCTTGCTTTGGTAGTGTCCACATAAAGTTTAACCAAGTTTATGCCAAAAAGCCAAACCAAATCTTTGCTTCCCGAGCTTTATGAATAAGTCTATATAATTTTTATTTTTAAAACATACATATTTAGCTATTCTGATTTGTAGTTACTTGCATCGTACATTTTTCCCTTTCATAAAGTTTATTTTGGGCTTTAAGCTGATAACCGATAAATCAGTTATCGACGTCAAGTGTCAAATTGCATAAGTTATTATTAAATGAAAATAATAAATGAAAATAAAATTGTTAAATAATCTATTGAATGGCCTTCAACAAACCGCCGCCAAACACAATAACAACAAAAAATCGTACAGTAAAAAGGCAAAATACAAGTGCTCATCATTTGATATGCTACTCATACTTGGTTGGTTGTTGCTTTCATACCGAGGGAAATGATCGGAACACAATGGCATTAAATTGAAATCGTGAATGTTGGTCGTTCATTCGATCAATTGCGCCAAATTGGAGCTGCACGGATGAATAGCAGAGTAACCGAGAGTGAATCTTTGCAATCAACTTTAAGAGGTGATTGGCAAATAGAAACAGGCGCACAACTCAGCAGACAGACGGCTGGCGGGTTGAGCCGCACTGATGTATGTCATATATATATGTGCATATGCATATATATATATATATATATATATATATACGTAAGTGTATGTTACAAAGGGACTCATCGGCGCATCAGTTGATGGTACTAAGCGAATGAAGATAGACTTATTTGTAGATGTGTTCGTGTTTGGTGATTGTGATGCGCTGATCTGTTGCACTGACGTTGCGATGGATGCGCAAACTCACTTTCACACGAATGCAAGCAAGCCACAAATGGCTACAACAAAAACAAAAAAAAACGTGTGGGATGGCGAGGGCAGTTGCGATTTAATAATCAACAGTATATACATATATGTATGTCTATTAGTAAGTGTATGTATCAACTATTCACATGGGTATATTTTCGGTGTATTTTGTTTATAATTCACTTACCCCACTGACACAAATCGCAGTACAAAGTAATCCAAAAATAATAACAACCATTGAAATTGCAACGGTTTGCAGCTGAAACGGTGTTGTTCCCAAATGAAGATGCAACCGATGTGAATAATTCGAATTTTGTTTTTGTTGATGTTGATGTTGCTGTTGTTGATCTTCTTCTTCTTGTTTACATAGCTGTTTTTGAGTCATCTTTGTTGCCATTGTTGATTTTGTTTTTATAGCCATTGGTAGTAGTTATGTGGTAATATGTATGTGTGTTCGTGTGTATCCCAGCTACGGAGCGTGGAGCGTATACGTAATTTATTTTGAATGGTATTCACTTATCTACAACGACCAGAACAAGGAAAATGAGAAAAATAGTAAAGAAGTAAAACGAAAACATTTTATTTATGCATGCAGATTACAAATATGCTTCAATAAAGGATTTCAATTGAGTTTTGAAAAAGCGTGAAACATTGTGATTAAAATAGTAGGAGTTTAAAATTTATCATATCATAGCAGAATCATCATATAGAATTATATATCTTACAAATATAAAAACGTATTGTTGTTATCATTAATTTTTAGTTTTCTCTTACATTGACTTTTTGTTTTTATATGTAACATTATTTCAATAATTTTTAATATTCACCTTTCAATGACTGTACATATATGTAAACTAATCTAGAAAATTACTCAAAAAAATAATTTTATTTTAGTTATTTTGTATATAACATAAGTACGGAAGAGCTATTTTCGTGTAGAACCGTACAATTTACGCCCTTGCAACTTGCAAGCATCAAACTCGGCTAAATAGTTACCTTCAGGTGTCGGCAAAACTTCGTATTGAAAAATGTAGCGAAAGAATTCAACATTCAATATTTGAAGATATCGTGAAGGAATTCCAATCAAAGATGGTATTTTATTAAGTTTTATTATAGATCGTAGACTTAATTAGTTTTATAACTATATTTTATTTGCCGTCAGCGAAAATTCCATTAAAATCAACTGCAAATCTGACATAAACTTTAGCCGAAGAGGCGAAATTTAATATTTTGAGTTGGTGTGCAAACCGCAAAACAGGAGATTGCATTTGATGATATTAGGGATATCAGATTATGACCAAGGGTTAGACCAACTCCAAACATGTTCAGCAGTAAAACATTAATACAATAAAGTTTTTTAGAAGAACGGAAATTTTATACCAATATTATATATTTTTGGCATTAAAACTAAAGTACAACCAATATTATACATTGAGTTAATTCTGCTAAGATATCTTGCATATTGACGGTATAAGATATATATAAATATATATAGAAAATAGTGTAGTATTGACCGGATTTTATTTATTTTTGATATTACTACATATTATAAAACCAAACTGATGTCCTCTAAGTTTCAACAATATATTGTATAAGTAGTAAAGTCATTCGGATGTTTGAAAATCCTGATATTACTTGTATGCAGCTAGGGCAAGTTCTCACTCGATTTTATTCATTTTAGGCACAAAACTGTACAGTTAAGAGAAAAACATGATCATTCAATTTAATTAAGATAACTCAGATATGGGCCGATATTTTAGGTATAAAGTCAACTTGAAGTTTGGAAATATTATTTTTAGTGATCTCACACCTTGACCTATATTTTCGGTTAAAAGTCTCAGGTCATACCCGTCCGAAGAACAACAAAGCGGCGGGGGCCACTATTCAAATACGGTAGAAATGAACCGTTAAGGAGCATGTCTCAGCTTATTTGTAGAATTTGGTCGGACGAAAGCATGCCCGACGATTGGAATTTACGTGTTCTCTGCCCAATCCACAAAAGTTCCCGTGAAAAGAATCGATGCGCACCACCTCTTCGTCGATTTCAAAGCTGCTTTGATAGCACGAAAAGAAGCTGCCTTTATATAATGGTATTGATATCATTGGCCTCAACAACAGCGCCGTGAGTTCTGCTTTCTCCAGAATGAAGCAAATGGGTCTGGTAGTGAACGATGCAAGACGAAATATCTCCTGCCATCAAACAGCGACTTGGTTTTCACGTCACTGTTGTCAGTTACAACTTCGAAGTCGTAGATAATTTCGTCCGTCATGGAACCAGTATTAACAGCAACAACAATGTCAGTCCCGAATTCCAACGTAGAATAGCACATGCTACGTCGGACTGAGTAAGCAATTGAGAAGTAAAGTCCTCTCTCGACGAACTAAAACCAATCTCTATAAGTCACTCATTATTCCCGTCCTGCTATATGGAGCAAAGGTATGGACAACATCTGATTAGTCGACGTTACGAGTTTTCGAAAGAAAGATTCTGCGGAATATTTATGGTCCTTTGACCATAAATGAGCTATATGAGATGTACGACGACATTGACATATTTCAGCGGATTAAGAGACAGTGACTAAGCTGGCTAGGTTATGTCGTCCGAATGGATGAAAACACTACAGCTCTGAGAGTATTCCCCACTTAGGTGTAGAAGGACCTGATTACACTTGGAATCTCCAATTAGCGCCAAACAGCTAGAAGAAAGAACGACTGGGGTGAGACTGCAAACTCGGCTATAATCGCGTAAGCGGTGTCTACGCTAGTAAAGAAGAAGAGTCAGCCATACGCGCTGGGGTTCATATTTCCGTATCTGGGAGCTTTAATAGATATAGCCGAATTTCGACATATTTTAGATCTTAAAAGCAATATCCGTGCAAAGTTTTTTCCTTATATATACTAATTGGTGCTTGATTTATTTAAAGGAAAGTAAAAAATCAGATGGAATTTAAATTTGTTATATATAGAAAGTAGGAGTGGGTGTATTTCGATTTCACCCATTTTCGCACTGTAATATGGGAATACCAAACATATTTGCAATTGATCTAGTTTAAGAGGATTAGACCAGGTTATCATTCGATTTTAGATATTTTCACACTGTCGTAAATGGTGTCGAAAGGGTTTATCCTGTGCAAATTTGGAAGATATAGCTTAATAGATTGGAAGATATGTATATACATTAAACTCATTAGGGGCAGAGCCACGCTCACTTTTCCAAAATTTTTGGTACTACAGGTGGTAGTCCCTAATACGGTGCCAAGAAACATGTGCACCAAGTTTTTTCAAAATTTTTCACTTATGTACAGCTTGCACACACGGACCGACGGACGGGCAAACCGACGTCCGGATTTCAACTCATCACGTCAACCTGATGAATTATATGTGAATAATAATACTTATATCCATCTCGATTCGTTTTAGGTGAGGCAAACAACCGTTTGGTAAATAAAACTTTTATACTCTGTAGTAACATGTTTCGTGAATATAAAAATGGTTGAATTACCGTTTCCTTGCTTACTTAAGGTACTTCCGCATGTATCTGTTTTCGTGTGAATATCTCAGGTTTACGTACTTTTCGGTAATTGGCAACTTTATTTCTAATATATCTTTAAGTTAAAAAGCGATAATGTGGTGCAAAGCTTTCTAAATTGCCTTGCATTTGAATAGAATTTCGGTCAGATTTAATTTTTTCCAAAGGACACCTTAAATTAGAAGGATTCCGCTATTTTTCTACAGTTACTTGTAGTTTTATATACTTCTTTGCTTTTTAAATTTGGACCCTCATACATGTTCTCAAAACATAAAGTCTATAGATAGCATACAAACACATATTCCTGGTTATATAATATGAATGCATGTTTATATCGTCACCTAAAATGCAAAATAAAGTAACACCACTCTTCATAAGTTCACAAGTTAAGGAAAAACGATATAATAGAAACCGCTCACATTGAAACAAAATGTATATTTTGGTTATAAAATGGTTATAAAGTGGTTATATATTGGTTATATCTGAAACTGAAACTGAAAATTTTATGCTACATACATATGTATACATAATATGATGTAGTGAATCGTAAGCAATGAAAAACTCAATTTCTAATTTTCTGATTATAAGTTGTTTTGCATTTTAGGTGACGATATAGAATGTATTAACTTTTATTAACTTTTTTTTATTAACATTTATCACTTCAGTATATGTATATGTATATTAATTGAAAGTATCACACTTTTAAATCCACAGTCCTGCAAACAATCAAATGCAGCAAAAGGGAACAGAAAAAATTGAAGTTGTTCTAAGATCTAACTAAAATATCTATATAAATAAAAAAAAAATATTTCCATTACTCGCAGAACCAAAAATCAAACTTGATTGTTCCTCAAAAAATTGTCTTTTACTTTTTTGCTATTAAAAAATCAACGTCTTCTCAACAATTGTGCTCCTCAAACACGTTCTAATCAACCGGAATTAATATTAGATAAGCAACAGCCATTTGTGGGGAACAATATAGCAAGGTACTATATTTATTAAAATTCTTAACACAGTTTTGTACGTTCTTGATGCGTTTATGTTTCGATATTAATTAAGAATATTCTTTAATAATATAACACATATTAATTTTAAACAAAAATGTTAAATATTTCACAGTTTTTCTTTAATTTAAAAGAAATCGGTATTATTTTTTATTATTCTAAATACTTTTTATGTTTTTAGAATCACTTAAATGAGAATAGTTTTATCTTTACGCACTTTCCAATTAACACGCCTACACTTGTTATTAACGCGACTATGTCAAAAGGGGGAGAATATGCGAATGCGCGTTTACACGTGCGACTCTGCCGCTAGTCGAGATGCGAAAGTTAAAAAAATCGTGCAAACAATTTTATTTTATACCTCGACCAAGTGTTCAAGCATTGCCGCGCCAAACGTACGTACAGCACCGAAGCGATGCGCTTTGAGCGATGAGTGCGCAAAATCCAAAATCCAAAAGGCATCATCGTCATCATCATCAGCAGCAGCAGCAACAAGCTGAACAACAAATACAAAAGCACAGCAACAGCTGAAGCGCAACTAACAAGAGCCACAAAAGCAGAAGCTGCAAAATCAAAATCAAATTCAAATATAAAAAAACAAAAAACCATTCAAAGCCAAAACTAAACGTGCCTGAAGAAGCATTCACTAAAATCCGCTTTACGTTGCAGCCGCTGCGAATACTCTGCAACACAGTAGCAAGTACATTGGTGTCCATACACACACGCAAATACACTCAGCAATAGCAGAGTAAACAAATGAAAAGCCACGAGCAATAACAAAAACATATGCAACTCATTTGAAATTAGCTCAGAATCCGCAATAGCCGCGCTCACTCACGTGGGACCTCAAACGGTGGCACTCACCAAATGCAGCGCATTCAATGGGCGCTAAAGTGCCTCGATGGCCCTATTTCGCTTGAGCACTCGGTTGCGAATAATTTAATAGGATTTAAAATTTTGATGATTTTCATTATTGGAGGTTTTAGGAATTTTGCAATAAAATTGACAATAATGTTTAATTGTAATGAAATTTAAAAATTTTTGTTTAGTTAATTGTATGGCTTGGGCGAAACGAAAGACTTAAGCAGCGAACTAGTTCAATGGGGAACACCAGACTTTTACAACCATACAAAGTTAGGCAATCATAAATGCATATGCAAGCGTGTATGTAGTTAAATTTAGCAATAATAGATTAACAGTTAAAGATTTTGCATATAGACAAATCTTATTTTATCCAATACAAAATATTCAACTTTAGATGTATGTATAGATATTTAGTTGTATATAAAACAAACGTGTATCACAGCAACTTTTTTGACTGAAAGTGGCTTATAAAAATAAAAAAGAACTGCTACAGGCAATTTATTTTGTTGTGCCTACTGTTTACGAAAAAAATTAAAAATATACTCAGAACACACTCTTTAGCCGGCTAGCTCAACGTTTGGTAAACTCGTAAACCAGTTAATAATGAAACGCCCTTTCTACTTAAATCATTATTAGATCACATTAATTTTTTATTTAAATTAAACAATCTTGTTTGTCTGAATATTTGAGCTATTGGTCAAACAGCAGTCTACACGTACTCCATGAGTCACCATTGCACCCCGAAAAAATTACAGTTTGGGGCGATTTATGGGCCGCCGGCGTCATTCTTCCGTGATGATCGAGACCGACACGTTTCTGTGGTTGGGAATCATTACAGTTCAATGATAACCAAATATTTTTGACCCGAATTGTATGATATGGACTTGGACAATATGTGGTTCCAACAGGATGGCGCCACAAATCACACAGCGAATGTCACAACCGATTTATTGAAAACCAAGTTAGGTGAACGTGTTATCTCACGAAATGACCCAGTTTATTGGCGGCCTCGGTCGGTTAGATGCCGTTAGACTATTTCCCGTGGTGCTACGTCAAGTCTATGGTCTATGCCAACAAGTCAGCGACGATTGATGAACTTCGTACGAATACTTGAAATTGCATCCGTAGAAAATTGGGTTCAGCATCTGGAGTTCTGCAAGCGTGCCCGTGGTGGCCATACAAAAGAAATCGAGTTCCATACATAATGACATCGAATGTACTTTCACAGAAATAAAGAATTTTATTGATATCCTAAACCGTTTTTGTTTTTCTTAAAAAAACTATTGTAGCGCTCTTATTGAAACACATTATATTGAGGCAAAAATTCCAAGTTGTCGTGAATTTCAGGCATTTCTTGGCAATTGCTCACTTTCACTTGTTGTAGGCCTCTTTCCCAAGGAATGGTATCATCCGGTTTTTGAAGCTCACATTATAGCACGCTCTGCTGATCCTACCCAAAACAGTGCATTACATTTGAATCATGGATAATCGGCTTTGTAGATAATTTGGTTGGTTCGCCAGGTTTCTCATATGATTTTTTTGAATTAAGGGTTGTCGTAATGGATCCATTTCCATCACCAGTCACAGTTCGACGCAAAAACGCCTTCTTTTTGTTGCGTTCAAACAGCATTTTTTACATGCAAAATAATTTTTCAACGTTCCTTGGCTTCAATTCATAAGGCACCTGATTTTCCAGCTGCCTTTAATGGTTTGAGACACTTCCAAAGCTTCTCAAAAAGACGCAAAAGGTCAGTAGCTTTCCAACACATTTTTGGAATATTGAAACAAAGTAATAATAATCAATTTCTTTGCAATGAATGATGCGTGAATAAATGTCAATAGAAAAGTTAGAAACAAGCAACCACAGCTAACTTAAGTTTGAACTGAGTTGATTTATTGTAAACCATATGGCTCATCGTTCTTCGCGCATGGTCTGTATTCGTCCAAATCCTCATTTCTCATTTTTGAAAGGTGAGATTTTAATGGTAAGTTACTTGTGATAACCCCTACAATGTTACTTAGCACCTTCTTGCCTAGAAATAGAAGCTTTTTAGTCTGTCCATCATCAACACTACCACAGAGGAACTTTGTGGTATACCCTGCGTTGCTTGTATTGCGTGTTGCATTACCTGAGGTGTTCCTCAAGGGTACATTGCTGCAAACATTCCTTGAAGGAGCAGAATGACCTGGAGCAGTTTAGGAAAATTGTGTCTTCAACTGCTCCCGAGCGGACCAACTTTTCTTTTCATTTCCTACTACTTCTATATGACCAGGTACCCAGATTATCTTAACCGAGTTACTTACGCAAAGGTATTTGTATGTATGAAAATTTTATATGTAGTGTCGATACATCTAGTTTGTTATAAGAACACATAATGAGTATAGCATGCCCTCTGCGATAAGTTCTAACCCACTCCGATTTCTTAAATATGTTTTCTTATAGACATTTTTTTAAGAAAAATCTAAAAATTATACTACTATTTTAATAATTTTCAATAATATTTATTTAAAATTTTACTCGAGGTTGAAAATTAAATTGTTAAGTATAAATATATAAAATTGAGAAAGAAAATTACTGGGTGATTTGTAGACCTGAAAAAAGATTTTTTGGAATTTAAAACTTGTATTCAATATTCATAAATCATGAACAATTTTTTAATCGTTATGCACAGTTTTATTGCATTTATCAACTTATCCAACGCACAGTGACTAATTAAGAATGCGATATTAACAACCGGAAAACTGCAAGCAAGCATCCATGCATCCAAGCGACTATTTTTAATGCATTAAAAATCACACAATTACAACACTTCTGAAATACTCTCTCAGCTGTAATATTGCAGTATTACAACGCAGCACGCAATCACGCTCAATTCTAGTTCACCTTCGCAGAGTTTTTCCATTCATATGCGCAGACGCTGAGAATCGCCATAAAATTACCGGAGTGCACAGCGCAGTTGCTGTGAGAAAATCCCTAAAATAGGAGTCTGCACAGAAATCGAATTAATTTCCACACGAATGCTGGTAAATACAAATTTCGGTGTAATACCAAGCTGTAATGCTGTCTGGTTAAGTGAGCATCGTCTAAAGTTGCGCTGATCACAAATACATAGTTACATACAAAAGCATGGGTTGTTGTTTACAATTTGAAAATGCGCGTAAAAAGAATAAATGAAAGAAGATCATAAACATTTGATTTTCAGCCAAAGAAAATATAGAAGGGTAAAGAAGTAAATAACAGTAAAATATTATACAGACGGTTCATATATGTACATTCAATGTATGTGACTGTATTCTTACTAATAGCTAGCAGTAAGATAAGCAACTCAAAGTATTTGCCGGTATTTGCGGTTAGTATTGCTCTTAAAGAGGATAGAGCATCATAAATTATTCTTTAATATTAGTTGATACTTGAAATATTTAAAGCAATTTGAGATGGTATTGGCTGGCGGATAATTTTTTCAATCACTTTCGGAGCTAAGCTAGGCTACTGTAAAATTCATCGGAATCCTTCTCCAAATAGGAGTTTATAAATTCGAATCGGCATTAAATAAATTATTCACAAAATGACGGCGTAGAAAAAAGGTTAAATTTTTAATCGAAAAAATATTGCTCATACTACTTACTAGTTATGGCATGCATACAAGTATATACATATATCGCACGTGAACACACTCGTTTGTGCATTAAAACATGTACAATAAGTCTTTCAATGTAGGAATGTAAGTTGCATCAATCTTAAATAATTCTGAACTTGGGGAATGCCTAATTGTAAATAACCCGATTTCAGTTGCAATTTTTGACTTGCACGAAGTGTTTTATGTTCACATTTTAAGAAATCTGTATGCTTTCCGTTAAAAGAAAAACATTAAATTCTTAAGTTATTTGCAAAAAGGGCCACGTGTGACGTTATCAGCGACGAAATTTAATATTTGCTGAACTTCGAAAACTAATAACACTGTGGAACATTTTTGGGATTATTGTCTGGGGGGTGAGAAATTCCAAATCAGGGTGATGGTACTAGGTCAGTATAGTAAAACCCTCAAAGGGTTTGGCGTTCGTATGTGTCAGTTCTTTTTATGACCTTTTAAATTTTTTCCTTATCTTGATGTTTTTTCGCTTAGTTGTAACATTTTGGCAAAAACGTAGTTTAACATAACTCGATATGTCTCAACACATAAAAAAGGGGAAATTTCAGTACTGATTTTTTTCAACCAAAATGTTATGGTGAAGGAAAATCGGGTACCAAATATAGTGTGTAAAAGCTGCTACAACCGTCTAATGGATTGGAAAAATAGAAGACATGAAAGTATGCCATTCGGTATCGCAATGACTTGGACTAATCCTGGCGAAGGTCACAATCCATTGAATTGCTATGAATGTGCGGATAAAGGAGCCGCAAAAAGGATAAGAATAAAAATTTAAAAGGTCATAAAAAAAACTGACACATACGAACGCCAAACCATTTGAGGGTTTTACTATACTGGCCTAGTACCATCACCCTGACTTGGAATTTCTCTCCCCCCAGATTAGCTGTTGTACTGTGTAATGGATGGCTTAAAGAATTCAAAAAAAATATTCGGCATTCGAATTCAGCTGTATGTCGCAGTTTTGATAAGAAAATGTAAAGTTGGAAAACTGGCGAATTACGTTTTTGTGTTGCTCAAACGCCACTAAGTCTCATTTACTTATAATCTTAATAATTTGGAAGGCAAATAATCCCCTCTGCTTTGAAATCAATACAAATGAGGAAGCTGAAACTTTTAACAAATCGATATAGAGGGCTACTGAATAAGCCGTCGAAAATATAATTTGAATGAACTGTGATCCCTAAGGGAGAAAGCTGTATTTCAATTATTAGAAAAACAAAAAAACTTTCACTTAATATCCTATCTCTTGAGTTCAAATTAATATCTAATAAAACAAACAACAATAAAATGTGAATTAAAATGTGTAAAAATATATTAACTTATACTTCTTAAGTATTCGAACACCCTTGGTTTTAATTCGTTAATATTTTCAAGCGTGTGCTCTACTGGTTTGTCCGGAAAGTAATAGGACTGATTTTCTTCCGCCGCCAAGTTTTACTTGGAAGTCCTCAAGGGTTAATCGGGTCCGACAACACATCGCAGCCGATTGGAAGTTGCACCACGACAATGCCCCAGCTTACACCGCCTTTCTTGTGAACAGCTACCTAACCAAGGCCAGCATCCCAATGCTTCCGCAGCCGCCCTACAACCCAGATCCCCCCGGACTTTTTTTTTGTTTCCTTGCCTGAAAAGACCGATGAAAGGCAAGCATTTTGAGACGACAGAGGGGTTCCAAGCAGCATGCACCTAGACTCTCCGAAAGAGCCTATTTTGAAAGTTTTTAAAGAATTGTAACGACTGATTCAATACATTTTTTTAAATCGACTCAGTCCTATTACTTTCCGGAAACCCTGTATTTTATAAAATAATTTTATTGTAAGGTTTCAATGGAACATTTTTTCACATTCCTAATAATTTAGATCTGTGAAATGTTCTTCATATCAAAAATATATATATATCAGAAAATCCCAAACCGCTTAAATGTTGAACAATTTTTATTATAATTTGAACAATTGGGATGGTGTTCAAAAGACTTAAGACACAAACTTTTCTTGATAATAATGACAAGTGAAGAAGGATTAAGAACTGTCTGAGCGTAATACTCTCTCAAATCGGAAGAGTACATATAGTGTAAATAGTAAATAGTTAATGAGGCATGCACAATAATCAAGTAAAAACCAATGTTACACACATTATTCCCTTATGTGACCATCCGCTCAGGGGTTACGGAAATTTTGAAAGTATTAGGATAAATAATATTCTACCAGCACTTAAAATCAGATTTAAAAATGAAATAGAAATATAATTGATTTGAATTATTTCTTCGTTACCATGTTCATACTAAGTTTTTATATAAATTAGCTGTATGGCTGTTTATAATATTATTTGAAATGAGAAACAAAATTTAATTCCAAGCAAATTTCAGTAGGAAATAAGAAATAATAAGAAAATTAACAAGTTTTAAAGTCTTATTAACCACTTCCGCTTCACAACAAGTAAGCAGACATTTTAATTGCATTTAAACTAGCATAACATTATATTACAAAAATATGTACGAAATTATATATGACACAAACAAATATTATCCAGCACAAATTAGTTGTTCATAAACTTGTAATGAAGTAATAAGGAGTTAATATGAAGTAATTAACAATTTAATTAAAACAGTTTTTTTGCCAATTAAACAGTAAACAATAAAACGCTACCATTTATGGCAACACCATATTTGCAGCTACATTAATTCGCAGTACATAAAAGGTACGGTGTAAACTCTCACATTACAACACAACAACAATTCACGCCAGCGTAGTCAGCAGTACGCATATTCAAGCTACTGTGCAGCAGCAACGCAAGTTGTTACAACCATTAGATCAATTCAAACAGCACGGATCGTTAAGGTTATGTACACTAAAGCATACATTTAATTACAATCATCAAGGGCGTGTTGTCAAAACTTTAAAGCGGTTTATTTGACTTGCATTATCATTATTATTTATGGCTGTCTAAGGAGTTGCAAATTGCCAAAATGCGTGAAGTGTCTTTGTAAAATGCTCATCACTCAAAATGTTGATCATTCATTCTCTTGTTATTTATTATGGCGCACGTTTACACCCTCACACACAAGCATATCAAATTGGATTGTGGTTTGATGGTTAGTTGATGCCGTGAGAATTTCGTTAATGATTGCAAACATTGGCTGCGGCATATTTTCTTAACCTTTTGAGAGAATCTTACATTTTTAAGTGGAAATATAATGGTTTTCAATTATTTTCGATATAAGTTTTCAAGTGATGGAATTATCCACGAAGCAGTAATGACTTTTTTTTGTTTGATATTTACTTATAAACGGTGTGTGATTTTTGTACATTAAATAAATAAATTATTAAGAATTGTTAGAAAAAAAAAATAAATATTTTTCGAGCTACACGCGATCTCCTAAAGCGCTCCACTGATGCAGTGTTTTCAGCCCTCTTCGTAAATAAAACCTAAAAACGAAAATTATTGACTGCAAGGTATTGTCCGTAGGATTGACAAAGAAGCGACGTTTTTGGAAAAAAATATGTATTTTATTCAGAAGTTTAGTCATTTTTGTCCCGTCAAAGTTCGATTTTTGATCCGATCAAAATTCTTGAAGGTTGTATGAAGAAATTTGTATATACAGAATCCCCACAAAAAGATCGAAACATATTTTTTTCTAAAAAAGTCCTTAAATTCACACTGATTGCACGCATTGATTATTAATGATTACACTTTATAAGGCTGTCTCTTCAAAAACTGTTAGAGTTGTTCATTTAAAATTTGTGAATGTTTTTTTTGAAGGCATAGACTATCGATATATGCAGGGAAAAATATATCGAATTTTTCGAAATTTCATACTAGCAAAAGATTACACCACACAGCGGCTTATAATGCAGTAAAATTTCCAAGAATTATTATGTTTATGCTTTGTATCCCTTTATTGGTAGTCTCATAATGAACATACATATGTATGTTCAAAAAACATTGAAAAATCAACAATGCTGTTAAGAGGTTACATAGGTTTCCTCGTGTAAAAAACAGCGCTTCTCAACAATTTTCTTGTTCTTTTTTTCTTGTATCTCAAAGATCTGAGCAAAATTTCATGAAGATTGGTTGAGTAGTTCTCGAGAAATCTTGCCAGCCATCTTCAAAACACAGTTTCGAGAAAAACGCGCCTAAAGACGGCGTTCAGCCTAGCTAGCCTCGAGCACACAAATGCTCAAGACTTTATCTCCGAAACTATTACTCTGATGAACTTGAAAATTTAGGACAATATTCTAGAGGTGTGAATTTAAGAAGTCAATAAAAAGTTACATTTTTTGAAACCCGTAAACTCATGTAAACCCTTAATACAATCAAAAGGCCAAATGTTATACTAAAAGATTGCATTTCTAACAATATTATTTCATAAGTATACGAGTATATTGGTAATAATATGATGCACACATGTTCAAAATAGTAAGTAAGGCTCAACTAAAGGGTTAATGTAGTCATTTTGCAAGTAAAAAATATATTAACAGATTTCATTTTAGAAGCTTATAGTTAATTAGTATCATCATAGTTTTATCGAATAGTCATTCTAAGGGTTAAGCTGTGAAAAATTATTCAATAATTTCATAAACAAATATTATATTTATTTTTGCTATGTAGCCATTGCAAGTATTATACGTTATCCTCCCCAAGATATTACTTCTCTAGGTTTCGTCATTAATTGTGCCGCGTGCGAAGGTCATTTGCATTTGGTCATTCAAATAAGGTGTTGAGTTGCTATAAAAATGTAGAGATTTTTATCAAAATTTTCTTTTGTAGTATTTACCAACTACGGTACGAGTAATTAATAAAATGAATTACGAATTCACTCTTCTACAAAAATACTATTCAATTGCTTGTTATTCTTCTTGCTTAGAATTTGATTACCACCGTGTGGCATTGTTTTATAATTTTTTTGTTGTGTAGTAGAACTATTAAAGCGCCATTAGCACTGTAACAAGAAGCTGACGTTAAATTAAAAACAAAAATTACTGCTAATGATGTTCAGATGGCAAACAGAAGTACTTTGTTGTTGTTATTAAAGGTACGCGTGGTATTTCATTCATTAAATGCGCTTCTTAGAATTAAAACTTAAAATGTAGTATGTATATGAATAAAAGAACAATTTGGTATGAAATATGTGTATGAGCATGGCTATTATAAAATTAAATAATAATAAATTATATTCATTGACAGAAATGTCGTAAATATTTAATTAGAATAACGTACAAAATAAGTTTATATAAATGTCGGATATAAAAATACGAAAATGTGTATGTATGCGTGGCCCAGTCCTCTAATAAATTGAATGTACATATCTCCTAAACCGCTAAAGCTACAACAACCAAATTTACTCAAATATTATAAGAAGTGCTAAAGACGGTGTGAAAATTGATGAAATCAGAAGATAACCCCGCTCACTCCTCATATAACCGTACTGTTAATATAAATACGCCAGGGACGTTAAAATTTACCTCCGTGAAATTTACCATGGTGTGAGAAGTCTTTATTGGAGCCGGAGTAAAAATTGGACAATGGGCGTGGCACCGCCCACTTTTCGGTGAAATCGCATGTCTTGGGACCCGAACGACCGATTTCGACTAAACTTAGAACGTAACATTATTCTTATATTTCTATGTCACAGTGCGAAAATGAGCGAAATCGAACTACTACCAGCCTACTTACCCTGTAATCTATCTATGGTTGACTTTTGATCGAAAATGACGGTCAATCTGTGATATACATATGTATATAACTGAAATTAAGGGATAATTCTTCTCTTATAATGGTAAGACTTTATGTCAAAAATGGGTTG
The DNA here is from genome assembly GCF_016617805.1 of Bactrocera tryoni. Classification (NCBI taxonomy): domain Eukaryota; kingdom Metazoa; phylum Arthropoda; class Insecta; order Diptera; family Tephritidae; genus Bactrocera; species Bactrocera tryoni. The sequence goes on along the minus strand of NC_052503.1, from coordinate 21,066,189 downwards.
AATCGGACCAATATTTCTCTTAGCCCCTATAAACTTAAAATAAAGATTTTCGAATTTCCGGGAGATTTTGTGCCGCATTTATCGGCCAATATTTGAGTTATCCCAATGAAAACAAAAGAGCGTATTTTACTCATAACAGTGTATCCTTTTACCTAAAATAGATAAATTTTAGCAAAAACTTGGCCTAGTCTCTATAAAATTAATATCAGAATTTTCGAACATCCGACTGACTTTACTCTACATATGTATATGATTGGTTTTACAACTTAGAGTATTTTTCTGGCTTTGATTTTTATAAGTAAGCAAGAGTATAAAATGTTCGGTTGCACCTGAACTTAGCCCTTCCCTACTTGTTTAATTATAAAGTTTTGGATTAAAAATTAACCCTTCAGCTTTCAATACTGATTTTGGAAATTTTATTTTTAAACCAAAAAGTCTCGGTGAAGCTCTAGTTCCAAATGGCTGTACACAAGCACAGAAAATTTTAAGTTCAAAATCAATTTCTTTAATGTTTAACTCAAAACTTGGGATTAAGACTATTTTAATTTTTCATTAAAGTAAATGGGACACATTTCTTTTTATTCCGAATAAATTTTGTATCATAAAAAATGATTATTTCTTAAATAAATAAATTGTGAATTAGTAAATATATATTCTTTTCAAATACATATTTGAATATGTCTCCATAATCCGAGAATAACAAATTTCAGTACATCCGAAAAATACGCAAAAATTAATTATAATAAATGCTAAAAATAACTTTTAAGCAAAATAATAAAAACACTTAAAATTAGATCTGCTTTTGAAGGTGAAACAACAACAATTGAAGTCGTTGTACGCAAACCAACGTCAAATAACTGCAAAAATTATATATTGCTGGCCTTTCGTCAGACAGCAATTGCAAATCAGTGCGGATGTACTTTGCTACAGCATAAATTTGTGCCACTTGGATCCGCCATTGCAAGTCCATCTTCAGCTAAATTCTTATTTCTTGGTGTTTACACAAACATATGTACCACCACATACATGCTTGACTGTGTAAGGTTCTCCCTTCGTGTGAGCAACCATGCAAGAAACGGATGCAGCGCCTTCCACCCAGCGTCGCATAAGAGTTGCATTGCGCTTGCACAACGTCGGTGTGTGGCGGCGGTGGCAAACGGCACCATAGCTGCGACAAGTGGCGGATATACGCTTATATACATTCATTAATTTACATCAGTGTCTGCTGTAATTGTGGTAACTGCAGCAATTGTCGCCAGCGCCAAGCATATTGCCAATAAATTTTCGCATTACAATGATAGCAAGACTTCAGCCTGCACACACACACACGTACTCATACATTGTAATGTTTGTGTAAATACTGCCACGCTGTGTCGTTGTTAATGAAAAATGCAGCAATCGTAGCTGCGGTAAGAAAAGTTTAACAGCAACATTTCGCATTGCTGCTGCTTAGCATATTCTGATCGCTGTTCAGTGATAAATAATTCAGAACGTACATGCATACGAGTACATATGTTTCTTTATCTCTTGCAGTGCCACACAAGCAGAAATGGGTACTTTAAAGTGGCACATATATTAATTACTTATATGTAATAGTGGGTGCCATTTTGGGGTTTTCCATTCGAAATATGTAAAAGAATGAAAAATTTTGTTTTAATATAATAAATCTTTTTTTAATAAAAAAAATCCTAGTTTGGTACAATCTTTTTTGTATTCGTGTGAAGCTTGATATCCTTATGTCAATTAGTGTACGAGTATGTTTGGCAGCCGTTTCTTTACGAAGGAAAGGGTTTGTCTGCCGATTTTCGTAAAAAGAAATTTAACAAGGAATTTTCTTAAAGCTTTGTGTTTTTATTGAAATCACGCCTTCATCATCGCTGATAGTGTTTCATAAGTGTTTCGGGAAGTTGACTATATCCCGAACTCAAGTTTATTTTTAGTTGTTTAAAGCATCCAGTGGAAGGTCGTGAAATCCTCAAAAATTTTCCTTATGTGAATCGTCCATCCACCTCTGTTAATGACCTCAAAATCTCTTATGGACTCAACTCAACACAATTTGGTTAACGAACATATGAAAATGTTACTTCTTTCTAAGTTCTGGTCAAATTTGATCAGATGTAAACATATATGTATATGTGCATAAGTGATGTACATAAGTTAATTAAGTTGGAAGTAGGGTTAGACGGTTTGAAAGTTTGATTTTTTTTTTCAAATATTGCTAATATAACTATTGAAATTTCCCAATGAAAATTTCGAGTGACTCTTCTTCAAGCTTGCGTACACCTTAGTATAAAAGTTTGACATCGTTTTGAATAGTAACAGTAGCATAGTTTGCTAATATGAACTTAAAATCGGACGAATATTATCACTTAATTTTCGTTTTTTTTTGCAAAAGAGCTAAAAACTGCATGACTTTTAGGCATTTTTGTGGTAACCTTTGTAAAAAATTAAATTTCTTGAATGAATTTAGGTACATATAGAAGGGATTAATATATACTTACATTATAAGATAGGAAGTTTCCACCTCTTTTGATTACAGATGAAAATTGCGCCTTCGACAATGTACTCTAAATGTTGAGTCTGATTGTAACCTAAAAAATGAGGTCGCTTTTGGGTTTTTGCGACTTCCCTAGTTCGACAATCTAGGCGATTTGTGTTTGTTACTAACCGTTTTTTTTTTCAAAAACTTGATGGCACATACATATATGTTTAAAACTATATGTAAAATATTTTCAAACTTTAAATAAACAACTTTTAATAAGAAAGTGCTCTCTTAACCTTATTATCCTTCTCAAATAAGCGAGCCATTAAAAAATTCCACTAAATTATAGAATGCGATCTTCATGAGATACCCTTTACACTCATATGCAATGCAAACAAGTACATACAAGTATGTATGTTTCAAAATCTTTTGCATAAATAAAGTAGTGTCAAAGCAAAAGATTTCAATATCAAAACACTATAGTATAAAATTTACTGAAAAAAATCCATATTTATTGTAAAATTATTTAATAAGTGATCGACTAACTGCATTTTATACATATTGAACTACATTTTTCGACTGCTTAAGTAAGGGTACAATCGTTAGAAATTATATAGTATTGCACTTGTTACTGTGACTGCTCAGGCATTCTTTAATTCACACACTCTTTGAGTGGCGTAATAATGGGTTTAAAAGTGTTAGGGGTGTTTAAATATTCTAGTTCGGAAACATTATATTATTTTTAATATTATATTAGGGGTATTTTTATTTCATTTTAGCACATTAATTATTGATATACATTAACAGCATACCTATTTGTAATTATTAATAGTAAAAGGACGCATTTTTATAATCAACCAGTAGCTATATTGGTCAGCAACACTCTCATACCACGGCTTAGTTGAGCTCCATGATAACAAAAATGCATTTTTTAATAATAATAGGATAGTCATACCAGAAACCGAAAAAATACAAGTCTTCATATTGAAGAAAATCGGCAAGAAGTTTTTAAAAACCCCTTACACTATTTTTCATCGATTGTCAATTTGCATGGGTTTCAACCAACTGCGGAATTTACGAATAAGTTCTGGTGATTTATGAAAATTTTTACTTAAAGTATAATAGTTCTTATTTTGTCCTCTTGGGAAAGCTGCTATGATGTAAAGAGCGTGTTTCTGATGCTGCTGAAGACTTATGTGCCGTCTTTAAACGCGTTTTTTTCTCGAACCTGTGTTTTGAAGTCGGCTGGCAGGATTTCTCGAGAACCACTCAACCGATCTTCATGAAATTTTACGCAGGTCATTGAGATACAATTCTTAAAGACTTGGATGCAGAATTTTTTTTTTATAACAACTATTTGAAGAAACAAAATGTCGCGAAATCTTCACTGAAACTTTCATGTTTTTGTAAAAGTGTCTGCCAAAAATTCAATTTTAGGTTTTTTTCATTCGTCCAAGTTCTAAGTTAAGGTTTTAACTAAAATACATATTTTTTCACTTTCAATGAACCTGTAAGGAGTAATCCTGCCAACGCGATCGCATATTTTTTCTGAGGGGTCATCGGAAATGGCGTCACCATGGCCGAATTTAAAATATTTTTTTCCAAAAATTTCAGAATTTCTTTGTTAATAGAGTATGATTGTAACAATAAAAAATTTTAATAAAATATTTAATTTTTTATATGAGAAAAACTTGTTGAAAAAAAGCTGTTTTTTACGCGACGAAACCCATCTAACCCCTTAATAAAAATATTTTAATTAGAACACCCCTAATGCCGCTACATGTATGTTCTATTTCGTTAGTTACAGCTCCATTTAATGCAAAAATGCGCAATTAGCATGCAGCACAAGAACAATGCATTAATGTACTTTAATAATTTGGTATTGAAAATTATTCCGAAAATTTGCACAACTTCCCCTGTGTCAAATTGGCGTTGCGCTCTGTTAAATTTTGAACATTTCGCAGTCAAACAAAAAGTGAGAAAGAATTCAACATGATGATTGCATAGTTGCTCTTGTAAATGCAAATGTTTTAGTTTTTGTTTGTGCCCAATGCACACACATTTGACATGATTCCATTAAATAAACATGTGAATTTGATTACTTACGATTTAGTTAAAGTGTTCCCAATATTGATGAACATTTGCATACTTATTTACATAATTCATATAAATTATTATAAAAAATTCTGCAAATGCTTTCTAGTATACTAAAAAGTTTTATTGCCTAATATTTTTGCATATACTGTATCTTGTTGACATTATAAAATTTGCTCTTGCTTTGTTTAAACTTTATGTGCTGTAACTTTAGTTGTAATAAAATTACTTGCTCAATGGCTGATCAAAGAAGCATAATTTATAAATATAATGGCAGGGAAAAATTTTAGTTACTTTTTTATGAATTAATTTGATATACTTAAACAAATACTTTCCAAAGCTTTATTTGAATTTTTTTATTTTTTTTTTATTTCTTAATATTAAAAATTATATTAAATGTTTTAAATCTGGATAAAACGAAATTATAAAAATATCTATAAAGTATAAAAAAAGCAAACAACACTGATCTCCAAATCTTTTATATGTAGTAGACATATGATATGAAAAGGAGCTGTCTTAATGCCGCGATGACTGAATTTGGTATCCCCGCAAAATTAACACGGCTTTGTAAACTGACGTTGAGCAATACCAAAAGCACCGTCTGGGTCGGAAAGGACCTCTCCGAGCCGTTCGATACCAAACGAGGTTTCAAACAAGGCAACTCCCTTTCGTGAGACTTCTTGAATCTACTGCAGAGAGTATTCCACGCAGTGCCTGCCGGGGTAAGCAGATGAGGAGGATGACCTTCTCCCCGTTGGAGAGATCAGGTGGAGAAAGACCTGGCCAATAAAGAAGAAGAATCCAAATGATAGCTGTATTAGACCTTTAGGTCTTTTAGGCCTTTAAAATTGTTATGAACTGAAAATATAATAACAGGATGGAATTCCTTGGAAAAGGAACAAAATTGAAACCAAAAATAATTTACGGACTATGTGAGGTCAGGTTGTGGAAATAGGGTCGTCGAGTTTTTAAGGGTAAAAAATGCTTTATCTCGATTTCCAAAAACCGACAAATCCTATGAAAAAGTTAAAGACCTGCAACTTTTGTATTAAATTCTGAAAACAAATAACCGAGTTTTCAGTATATTATTATTTTAAAAAAATTATTTTCATTAACAAAGTAGATACATATATGTACACTTGTATTTTTATATCCCAAACTCGCTATAAGTTTTTTGATTTAAAGTTTTAATTTTTTTTCTTATTTTGTCTTAATATCGAGAAAGGATCCTAATGTTCAAGAGAAAATTGTTACGTCAAAATATCTATTTTTTAATTCGATAAGCTCTTTTATTGTTTTCTGACGAAGTAAAAAAATATACGTTACTAAGTTTTCTCAGAAAATTCAAAATTATCCTGAACAGGATACATATATACGTAATAAATTTGCCACGCCATACAAACTGAACAATCAAAATCAAGTTCTCGTGTGGAACCTACTTTAAGGGGTTACATGGGCTTACGGGTTTCAAAAAATTGATTTTTTTTATTACCTTACAACACCTCTAAAATATTGTCCTAAATATTCAAGTTGATCGGGTAATATTTTCGGAGATACGGCCTTGAGAACTTATCTTTAAACGCGTTTTTCTCAAAACTGTGTTTTTGAAGTCGGTTGGCAAGATTTCTCGAGAACTACTCAACCGATCTTCATGAAATTTTACACAGGTCTTAGAGATACAATTCTTAAGGACTTGGACGACAGATTTTTTTTCGATTACAACTATTTGAAAAAAAAATCGTGAAATTTTCGCTGAATTTTTAATTTTTTTGTAAAGATGTCTGCCAAAAATCCAATTTTCAATCTGATTTTTCCGAGGGGTCACTGGAAATGACGTCGCAATGGGCGGACTTAGAATATTTTAATTCCAAAAATTTCATTTTGTATGTTTGAAACAATAAAAAAAATTCTAATAAAATATTTCATTTTTTATGTGAGAAATTTTTTTTGGAAAAAATGCTGTGTTTCCCTTAATTGTAGCGGGTATTCTAGCTACGATGCAAACCGAAGTTACTTTTTTTCTTGTTTTACCTTTCATTTTGGTTATATTATCTGCCTTTTCCAATCTAGTTTCATTCTGCTATTATATTGGTTTCAAAAATGATCCAGTCAGGTCTTTATATATAATATAGTATATGTAATTTGAATACAAATACCTACTTCATACTTACAATAAGTAAAATCTTTTTGCTAGAACTTCAAAGCCGATTCCATTCTAACAACGGTCATTTAAATTCATATGCAGCGCCATGTATCTTTAAAGTCAACCGCTGCCGCAACCAAAACCTCAATGAACTACAATTGAGTTTTATCATTATTTAAAAAATGCAACTATGACATCTGCGACAAACACACAATACACACATACACATATATATGTATATTTACACAACTCGAAGTAATCAAGTGCAGCATATATAAAGAAACCACTTCGGAATCACAAAATCAGAGCACGTTAACAAAATGATAGTGTCCACAGCGGCGATAGTTGTCGTCGATTTTTATTGTTTTAAATTTGCAATTCTTTAACAGCTTATGTCTGCAGTTATTTTGCTTTGCCGCGTGTTGTTGTTGCTGTTGTGTTTGCACTTGACAATTTGATGCAATTGAGCGGCAAGTTTGCGCGCATGCCACTCACTCGTTGCCACCGGCCAGTCGCGACGATGACGTTGCACGCGTTATTGCACCACACTACATGCCAACAATCACAACAACAACGCTATCGACACTTGATAGGAATGCAGTAGTCATGTGCAGCTTGTTGCAACAGTGATTACTTCAGTCACCAGCAGATGCATCGCGCCGCATGTTGATCTGGTATAAATACATATTTACATATAGTGTAATGTACTGAGTGCGGCTCGCCAGTTGACCCTGTGATTTAGTTCAGTTTTTCGCGCTTCGTTGCAAAAATGTCGATATGTAAATATGTATTTGTTCTTATACTGTCTTTTCCACCTGTCTTTCGGCAAGTTCCGACTTCTGCCAAACAGCATGCTATTCTATGCTATTCTATGTCCACAAATGCTAAAATTTTAGCAATGTTTTTCGTTGCATGCAAAATGCTAGTTTGTTTCTTATAACCAACTTGACCTTAGGTAAAGTCGATTGTGTAAAATATTATAGATTTTTGAAGATATTTTTTCGAAGAACTGCAAATTCATGAAATGAATTTTAATTCAGAAAAAGTCTATGCAGGAAAAATTTTAAAATAGTTTTACTTTTCACAGTTTTTTATATCCTATAGGTATTTATAATACTATTAAATAATCGAGATAGATATATAATATATTGTGACAAAAGAGTACCCCGAAATTTTAAATAAAACGCAAAATATTTTGGGTGGTTGATCGATAAAATTCATTGCATTTTAGGCTTGAAATTCGGTCACAATCCTACTCTGTTTGAAAAAAATCAGCTTTATCGGGACGAGGCAAGTAAGTACGCGTTTCATACCCAAAATATCCATCAAAACAAACACTTGCCTGACGATTTTCAAAGAACATATTTCACTTTTTTCATAATTTCATAAGTTAAAGGGGTCGAAGGTCGTCGAGAACGTGGCATGTTTTCAACGAGCTCTCGACCTTCTTTCAAGCTTTGTGCCACTCGTGTGCTTGTGTTTTTGAGTAGACGGGTGCTTTTTTGCCACAGTGAGAGTTATTAATATTGTCAGTCAATGCATGTCAGTTTTACGTGGTTTCTTTTTTTGTATTTCCTAAATAATATGAAGGAATGTTCCAAATAATATTAAGGAATTTTACCAATTTGACAGAGCTTGGACAGGTCAAAATAGAGGTCCGTTCCGGTTACGAGCTTCCACTGATTTAGACCTTGAACTGTAACCTGAATAAAATTTAAAAATATTGATGAAATTTTGTATAAACGTTCCTTGCCACTAGAAATATATATTTTTAATGACCCTCGTTACGCCCACAAATACCATCTGATCAATTTGATTTGGACTGACAGAAGAACTACAGACAGTAAGACAGATTTTTATTATCGCCTTCAAAATAGGCTCCTGAGTTAATACAATCATATCAACTATTAATTAAATTTTGGAAATACTTGTTATAAGCCTGGGCTGGAATCGTACCTTCGCTGGATTTTGGTTTTATCGGCTTCGGCTCATTCTTGGAGTAATGTTGACTTTGATGAGTTTAAAGTTACGTCGTCAAAAATCTCTTTTGCGACCTCTACATGACATCGTTTTTGCAGAGGATTCCGATCTTTTGGTACGTAGCATTAACACGCTTCATACCAGGAACATTATCCAAAATGTTTTGAGTTGATCCTTAAGAGATGGTGAAATTTTCTACAATTTCTCTGATGTCGAAACGATGATTTTTCAATATTGAATGCTTTTGCTCATCAAATAATTATGTTCATGATAAAGTAGTATACATATTTCCCAATACGTTACTGTAAGATTTTCAACGATTTTGTGGCCAAGTTTCCATTGAAAATAGAAAATTTCAGGCGAACTCGTTAGAAATTTTTTGCCTTGGTAAAAGTCGCCAGCCTAACTTTACACGTCCTATATAAAGAAATATGCAATAATTGACATATGAAGATCAAACTTCACACGATTATAAAAAAGGCTATAGCAATCTTCTGCTTCTTTACTTGCGTACACACCGCTTGTGCGATTATAGCCGAGTTAACAACAGCGCGCCAGTCGTTTCTTCTTTTCGCTACGTGGCGCCAATTGGATATTCCAAGCAAAGCCAGGTCCTTCTCCAGTTGGTCCTTCCAACGGAGTGAAGGTCTTCCTCTGCTTCCCCGGCGGGTACTGCGTCGAATACTTTTAGAGCCTAGACCTAGAGACCTAGCCAGCGCCGTCGCTGTCTTTTAATTCGCTGGACTATGCCATTGTCGTATATGTATATATACCAATCTAGGAACATATTTTTATAGATTCAGTTTGCACTCTTAGTTTAAATTCAGCAGTCCCAGTCGTTTTTGAGTCTATGATATACATAATTATATTATATTATAACTTATCTATACATCTGCCCATAATATTTCATCAGAAGTTTTAATTATATAATATATAATTCTTCTAATTATAAACTATAACCTACATATATCCACATAACATACTTCTAACTAATTAAAATACCTTGTGCAATAATCAACGCTTCGGAATAAAAATAAATGGCTCTCAAATGTCTTTACTATATCTGAAGCAGATCTCAACATTTTTACTTAACTGATTGCGAGATTGACTTTATGACTCATGCGCTTCAACTACTTGCCGGCTGCAATGTAAACATAATTCAAGTTTGAAGATGGCACCGTCATGAAGCGCAGCACAGTGTCTTGTTTTACGAATTCCATGAAAAAGTTTAGTTTTTATATTAATGCATAATTTCGGAATCAAAACTAATGTAGATGAATAGAAAGATTTGTGGTATAATGGATACATATTATACAAACATATGTTAAACAGAGTCCAAGAGATAGGGAAAGTCTGGGAATTTCAAAAAATTATATATAATTATATTAAATTATAAGGCCCTAGAAACAGACTACCTTTTTGAAATCGACTATTAATAGTACTTAAAGACAATCGTACTTATCCAATTGCAATTTTTTGTGACTTCACAGTAACATTATCGTGTAAATCACATAAGCAAATTTGATGTAAAGTTAAAAACACACAAACTTTACTAGTCAGTTTTATGTAGATATCCTTTTTTTGTTTTATTTCTGATAGCTCGAATTTCAAAACCATTTTATATCAACTGTTAATATAAATTTAATTATTAACTGTAATATTTCTTTAATAAATCCTAAAAGATAAATTCGATGGAATTTAAAATCGATTTTTTTTTGAGAAACCGCCATTTTGTCAAAATTTTTTATTTTCCTTATTCCTTTAATTTTTTACTAGATTTGACAGTACTTTAACGAGATCTGTTTGGTTTTTTAATTTCAGAGAATCCAGTTCAGAGATTTAATGATCAACGCAAAGCATATTTTTTGAGAGAAGCTCCTGGAGATCAGCTGTAGTTCCTTTCCAAATAAATACTTCTACTAATACTAAGCCTTTAGATACTGTTAAAAGATACCAAAATATGTGTAGACATTTTTGGATCAATAAATTTTGAAGTTTTCTAAGAAAAAAATCTAGAAAATTCGCTTTTTTGAGCCTTCTAATTGTATGTAACCCTTTAACTTTAGACAGGCCTAACTCCTTTTACCATATGAAAGTGTGCGGCTAAAAAAATGTTGTTTCTAGTATTAACAAGAAAGATACCACTGTGTGTAATTTCGGTGCAAAATCCAGATTTTAAGACTGTCTCCCTCGTAAGACAACTACAAAGCGACCAATACAATAACGCTTGACATACAGCATGTCTCAAGTTACTATTTATATTTTTTTACGCTTCCTTCACTGCTTTAACTTTTCAAAATACATTTTGATTGTCTATTATAATATTGGTTCGTCTTTGCGTGCAGTCTTTTCTGCAAACCAATTGTTTCTTTTGTTGTTGTTGTTTTTTTGCTTACAAACTGAGCTCTGAAAGAATTATGATGAATTGTTTTTTAATTAAAAAAAAAATCGTGGGAATTCGTTAATTAATTGTTTACTTTTTATATATATAAGGAACCTATTAACAAATATCGCCGAATAAACACCAATCTTATAATATTAGGAAATTGGAACCCTTTCTAAAATTAAAGACAATTTTATGTAAATAGACAGTATGAAACAGTATATAATATTTGTATATACATATGTATACATATATACATATATATTAGGGTGCTTCAATATATTTTATTATTATTCTCAGAAACTTTTTATTGAAAAAATTCCAAATTTCAAATCACTATGTTTAATCGTCTAATTGTGATAATCAAACTTTGTCGCAGAAAGTTTGAAAAGTGAACTTTCTGAATATGTGATGGTTATTTTTGAGAAATGAAAATTAGTTGGTGAAATTTTAGTTTGAATGAAAAAACGAAAATTCCTATGTTAAATGTATGGGAACTTAAAAAAAATAGCGACCCCTTAGAGTTAAGCTACAGGGCCTGGCTTGAGGGAGGATTTTTTTGTTAGTCAATCACTAACATTTGAGGGGGTTAGAGTTGAAAAAAAAATTAAAAAATTTTTTTTAAGCACCCTAATATACATACAGTATCCGACAAAACTATGTATACCCCAGCACATTTTATATTGTTCTTTGAATATTTTTTTCAAAACTTCAACAATTAAAAAATTGTATATGTATATATTTTATATCATTTTTTTAATTTATTTTTAATTTACTTATATAATTTATTATATAATATTTACATTAACCCCACACTATCAAAACCGAGTAAGCAGTTCCCCAAAAACCCAAAAACTGCCTCTGTGTTCTAAAAGAAAAAATTAGTATTACCCATTGTCCACTCATTGTCATTTTGAATATGTAATGAATTAATAGATATGTACATATGTACTTCACTATTTTACAAGAATTTTTTAATGAATTTATAAGTTGTATATAAAATGAAAGAAGATATAAAATGATAGGCACATACACACACACGTCATGTATACATATGCATTGGTTAATTCGCACATTTATCTAATGTCGAATAACATTTCGAATTCACATAATACCGAAATTTCGAACAAATAATACTAAGAATAAATATTATACAGAGCACCCTGTGAATTTAACAGGACGCTTACTATTCGAAGCACAAATAAATCATAAGCGGCGATTAGCGGTTGAATAGACCACGCGAGCTCTATATGCGAATTTCTTTAGTTAAGCCAGCTAACAGTCGCTAGGTGACGCTGTTATCGTCAAATATTGCAACTATTTGCTACTTTTAAAATATACGGTAGATTTGAATTTTAAATAGCTGAAAAGTATTTATCCAGTTTTTATTTCAACAAAAGGTAAAACATTCAAATATTTGTAAAATTTGAAAAATATGAATATACATAAATATTTCTAGTTTTCAGAGTTGGTTAATTTTTATATTCTTGCAAGATGTTGCTACGGAGCACAATAGCTATTTCACCTAACGATTGTTTGTATCAACTGAAAATTATCGAATTATACAAATATACGATAAATATTGTATATATAAATTATCAGAGTGAAGATATGTGTTAAAATCCGGTTGACTGTCTGTCTGTGTATGCGAGAACTTCAGTAAAAATTAAGATATTTTATTGAAACTTGAATTCTTGGTAAATGGACATCTGGGTAAGCCTTTTTGATCATTTCAAACGTCTCTGTCGCAGATTTACCAAGTTTCACACAGAATTTAGTCGCGTACCTCTGCTCTGCATTTTGGGCTTGCACCACTCACAGAAACACTTCACGCGAAAATGCTTGTCCTGACTCTCCATGTGCTCAGAGACAATTGACCAGCCGCTCGTTAGCTAGGAACGCCTTTTACCGAACTCAGTCGGTGCGCGCACGCTCCGAAGTGCAGTCGCGGCGGAAGAAACTATTTGTTGAAATTAAAATTTTCTAGTGGGTTAATTAATTTGTGTTAAACCGCCAAACTACCCAAAAAATATTAAAGTCTTTTTCCATTGTGCGAGCAATACGGAATTTGGTTGCGCTTAACAATTTCGGTGCAATTGAACGTTTTACCACCATACCAGAAGTGGTTTCACTTCCAAAGATTTTCTCCGTTTTAAATCTCACTGCTGTTGGATCTTAGCAATTAGATGATATTTATGTAAGGAAGCGTTTAGCTACTGCTTTTTATTCTAATATATTGTTATTCTGATTGCTGTTATAAAAGATGATAACAGCAATTTCTTCCAGCAATAAAATAATTATTTCGTTATAAAAATTTCATGAGCATTTACAAATGTTTCACTTGCCAGATGATTTCAATTGCTTGCCACAAAATTTCACTCTTTATTAATTGTTTATTACATATTTCGTACTCTCTTACTAAACGACACTCTTAAACACGCTGCACACACATTTCTCCAGCATGCATTTTATTTAGTGCTGGTGCTGCTGTTGTTGTAGTTGTAGATAGGTATGCTACCGCCTCTGAACCATGACCCTTGCCAACATAAATTGTATTGTTGCAATAAAGTTGTTGCATTGTTTTTATGTGACAATTATTTTGAAGGCTTCCTTGCAAGATAACGGTAATAACAATAATAGAAGTGCAATGTCATACAACAAAATGTCAACGACTTATTGAATTAGTTAATTGCAAAGGCAAAGGTGTTAGTGTGGGCGACTCCTCGCTCTGGAGGGTAAGTAGTCAAAAAAGCATAATAGTTCTGATGACAGCAATAACAACAAGAAAGCAGCTGGCACCTAACTATTTATGCGCGTATATATGTATGCATATCTGCTGTACAGTTATCTTGGCGAAAGTGTGTGCTCAAATTTGACTTTTATTTATGACACTCTTATTTGAATTGTTTGTCAACAATGTGGAGATTTATCGCACCGAAAGTAGATCAAAGCCTATATCTAGGAGCTTATTCGTATGCACTTTGGATTCATATATTATTTCAAGTGCACGTACTCGTACATATATAGATATGTATGTATATATGAGTATTTATGGTATCTCATAGGAAATTGTCAATGGAGAAGTACTTACAGCTATGTATTCGTCAGTGATGTTAAAATGTGCGCAAAACTAAGTAGGGAAGGATTAAATTCCAATGTAAAAAATTTTGTAGAAAAAAATATCATAAATATAAATTTCTACTAAAAAAATGTATTTACTTTGCTTAATAATCCACTCAAATCATAATAACTGTTATATTAAGTATCTAGTAAAAAACTCCTAATTTTTGTATTAAATTACGTTTTCTTAAAATGAAATGGTTGCCATTTTGAAGTTTATTTAATAATGCCATTCTCATAGTAACCCTATTGGCAAAATAACGGTCGATTTCCATAAACCTCTCTTGAGGCGAATTTTTCACCAGCGAAATCAATTGGCTATGTTCCACCTAGGAACTACGGGAAAATATATATATGTATATACAAAATCAGGTGGAGCAGCTACAAGATGGCTGCGTAAGAACCTCTCAATAAGCTTCCAGACCTTATGGCGCATCACTATCGAAATGTTGCCTTATGAGGTTAGATGAGTGTCCTCGGGTAAAAAACAGACTTTTTTCAACAATTTTTTCTGATATAAAAAACGAAATATTTTAATAGAATTTTTTATTGTTACAAACATACACTATTAACAAAAATATTCTGAAACTTTTCGAAAAAAATATTTTAAACTCGGCAATTGCGACGCCATTTCCGGTGATCCTTCGAAAAAAAGATGCGCCTCAACCAATGATACTCGTACAACATTGGTACCAAACTTGAGATATTTGAAGAGGCCTTCGGTTGAAATAGTTTTGGAACAGAGCTTTCTCCTCTTTCTAAGGCAAAAATGTACTATAATCTGTCTATTTCAATTAAAGCATAATAACCTTCATCAAATATACGTCCGTGCATGGTAAACAAGATAATTTGAAAACAATCAGATGTTTTTCCCATTAACTAGCAAGGCGGTACGAACCTAGGACGCATAACGATATTTGACATTGTCACAAAGTTCAACAACTCAAAACACATAGCTAAATACTTTTAAGTGTATTTTAAATGACATTGTATTTATATTTCATTATAATAATCAGAATATTATTATTCCAATATATAGTTACATATGAATATATAAGAATATCATCCTTGTTTCCGTTGTCTATGTGATATTTATAATTGCGGCTTTTCATTGTTTTGCAATTTCCTTTTTAAAATATAAACAAACAACAGTAAAAACAACGCTAAAAGTGGTTACAAAGTAACATATGTGTGAATATAGACACTCCCGCCACAGAGGCATATACGGTAAACTCGCGAGCATGCATTTATTTTCACACACCCACACAATTACTCGAGGAAACTGATTTAAATAATACGCGACTGCGGTCAACTAGTCAAAACGAAAACCAACGAAAGAAAAATCATTACAAAGTGCAGAGTAGCGATTGTTCAGTGGTTGAAGCGGATTTCACAAGCAGCACTCTTCACTCTGTGTCTTCGCTGGCAATCGAAATTTTGAAGTATCCACATCCTTCATGAACTCCGAGAGTGTCTGAATGTCAACAGCCAAAAATTGCATGGTCGCCCCCATCGCCGGAAGTACTCGTAAGTATGTGTTTAGTAGTTAAAATTATTGCTAAACTGATGGTATAAAGGTTGGAGCTAGATGTTAAGTCTACTGGCCTTTGAACTAGTACTTGTAAATGAGGTTCGCGGATTTGTAAATTTAGTGAAGAAATAAAAAAATCTTCCATAAAAAGAACTCGTACTGTGATCGTACAGCTTGTAAGGCAGCTATAAGTTATAGTAGACTGATATCGGTGTTTCTTAAAAGTGACTTCTTGGTGAAAAAAGGACAGTTGCAAGATTTCAGATCGATTTCTCAAAAACTGAGCAGCTAATTTGCCATATGTATGTGGTACAGACGGAGAGATGGACAGATGAAATACTGACAGATTATTTATACATACTTTAAAATACTTAAAAAGGACTCCCTTCTGAAGCTATAATTAAAGATCGACTTTTCACATCATACATCTTATCACTTTACAATTATAATATGCTTTTAATATTTCTTACTAGCGTCACTTATATCTCCAGAAACAATAATTTTCCGATTAGAAGTAGTCATTTCACTACTGGGTCCTTATTCTACAAAAACAACCAACTATTATATACATACATATGTATGAACGCTAGCTTGGTAATTTGTGAAACAAACCGCAAGCATTTAAATCAAAATGATAAAGCTGCCTACTTAAGCAAAGTTATTCACAGCAGCCGCAAAACGAAAAGCAACTATGATAAGTGACACTGATGAAAGCGTCAGAAACAAAAGTTCAGAAAAACAAATTAATTCGAAGTCACCACATTTCAATTCTAAATTAAATGCATGAAAAGGATAGTTTTTAATTTCACGTACTAATACTATTACTTATCTAACAAAAAATCGTTCATTAAAATATATTTTTAATTACACAGATTAGTATGCACTCATAAAGGCAAATTTTATAATAAAACCAAAAATGTTTACTACTCGTATATTATTGAAATTATTATTTTTTTAAGGGGTTACATGGGTTTACGGGTTTCAAAAAATCGATTTTTTTTATTATCTTATAAAATTCTATAGCACCTCTAGTCCGAAATTTTCAAGTTGATCCGAGTAATAGTTTCGGAGATACAGTCTGGAGAACTTGTGCGCTCGAGGCTAGCTAGGCTAAATGTGCCGTCTTTAAACACGTTTTTCTCGGCAAGATTTCTCGAAAACTACTCAACCGATCTTTACAAAATTTTACAGAAGCCTTCGAGAAACAATTCTTAAAGACTTGGATGAAGCATTTTTTTCGATTACAACTATTTGAAATAAAATATCGCGAAATTTTAATTTTTTTGTAAAATTGTCTGCTAAATATCCAATTTTCATTTTTTTCCTTCTTTCAAGTTCAAAGTTAAGGTTTTAACTTAAAAGAGTTTTTTTTCACTTTAGATGATCATGTAAGGAGTCAACCTACCAACCCGGCCCCTTTTTATTTCCGAGGGGCCACCGGAAATGGTGTCGCAATGCCGAAGTTTAAAAATTTTTTTTCCAAAAATTTGTAAAAATTTGTATGTTTGTAATAATAAAAACTTCTAATAAAATATTTAATTTTTTATATGAGAAAAAAATTGTTTTGAAAAAAAGGCAAAAGGCTTTTTATCCAAGTAAACCCATGTAACCCCTTAAGTAGGTAATAACAACAATTGAAGTTTAGAATAATAAGCTTCGTCGGATGAATATAAACTTTAAACTTTTTAACAAAAAAATACCATTTTTTTAAACCCTTGACAAAATACAAAAATCAAAATTTAGACTAATTCTTCTATCATTATCAGTATTCATCTACAGTAAAATAACTTTTAGTTTTTGAATTTTTGAGGTAATTTTAGACAGAAAAATTAATCACCGATTGTTGATATTAAATTTGTAAATGTAAATTATTTGTATTTTATTATTAAATGAAATGAATTTAAAAAAATTTCAAAAAACGTATATTTTAAGACTAGCAATTGTTTATGACGCCACGACAAATTTCCACAATTATATTTTCACAAACATAAATTAAAAAATGTACCATTTTCAAAGTTTACAAAGCAAAAATTATATTAAATTAGTTTTCCAATTAGATCATACATGGCGTATGAGCAACTTTTAATTTCCTCTTCAAAGCAAAGCGGCCTAAGTTATACACCCAGCCTATATATTTATGTTATCTGCACCGTTATCTATGGACACAAAAAACGACAGCCGAAAAAATTAATTTAAAAAGTCTAAACCACTTCGTTGCGAACGATTTTTTTGCGCTTGCTTCTGCTTTCCACAGGCATATGCTTACCTGCAACTGAACATGTTGAGGTTGTTTATATGCTTTTACTTTGTCGCTGTTGTCTACCTCAACGAAATGCATTATATGCACTGTTTTTATATATTCACTACGTTATAAACTTTGCTCAAAGCAAACTAAATATAGCGAAAACATCTACAATAGCGAAACACCAAGGAACACAGCGCAATAATCACCTTAGCTCAAAATAACAAGCGATAATAAACAACCAAATTACATATATAAATAGGCACACAAGTACTCGTATACATAAAAGCAAATTAGTTTTACTCCTCCTTCTTCCCTATTGACGGAGACATCGCTTATGCGGTTATAGCCGAGTTAAGAACAGCGCGCCAGTCGTTCTTCCTTTTACCAGAGTTTTATTCCACCACTTAAGAATGCTTTTTAATGGCTACTTTATCGACGATATTTAGGAGAAATTACGAGCATGCAATGCTTACTTAATCCTTAAAAATATATAGACGGAGCCATTATTTCAACAAAAATTTCAACCTTAATGAATTAAGAAAAAATTGGTGATTTCCTTCAAGGTAAACTTTAAAAACAAAGACGGGAAAGTTGAAGGGAAAATTGTATATTCTTTCTTAACTAAGAAACTTTATACTGAGAAAGATATATCATTCTCTTACCACCTCAACCTTAAAGACACCGCACATAAGAACAAGAAACAAACTTCGTTGCAAACTTAATTTACCCTGTTCAGGATATGAAATTAGAATTGGCCGTAGCAAATTCCTAAAGAATACCTAAAATCGCCCATAAACTACATATGTACTCAAAAAATGTAGAGAAAGAAAATTATTAACGAAAAGTCTCAACACCTCCGAAAAATTAACTCCGTCAGCATAATATATTAAGCCTATCCGATACTGTTCGCTGATATTGAATTCATAATTACAAATTTAGTACTGGTACTAAAAACTTTGCTACTAATTATATGGGCTGCGAAAAGTTTCAGTGCCACCCGCCATGTAATTTTCTCAAAATCTTTTTCAATAATACAGTTACAATAAATAAATTCCATTAACGCAAGGACTTAACGGGTTACATGGGTATCCTCCGCTAAAAAATAGCCTTTTTTCAAAATTATTTTTTCATATAAAAAATGAAATATTTTGTTCGAATTTTTTACAAACATACAGTATAAACAAAGAAATTCTAAAATTTTTTATAAAAAAAAATTTTAAACTCGACCATTGCGACGCCATTTCCGGTGACCCTCGGAAAAACGATGCGCCCGCGTTAGCAGGATAACTCTTTACAAGATCATCTAAAGTGAAAAAATATGTGTTTTAGTTAAAACCTTAACTTAGAACTTGGACGAAGGGAAAAAACTGAAAATTGGACTTTTTGCAGACATTTTTACAAAAAAAATTAAATTTCAGTGAAAATTTCGCGACATTTTTTTCAAATAGTCGTAATCGAAAAAAAATATTCATCCAAGTCTTTGAGATACAAATCTTTAGTCCAAGTCTTTAAGAATTGTATCTCAAAGACCTGTGTAAAATTTCATGAAGATCGGTTGAGTAGTTTCGAGAAATCTTGGCAAAAACACACTTTCGAGAAACACGTGTTTAAAGACGACGAACTTAGCCTAGCTAGCCTCGAGCGCACTAGTTCTCAAGGCTGTATTTCCGAAACTATTACTCGAATCAATTTCAAAATTTAGAAAAATATTCTAGAGGTGAAAAAGAAACAAGGGTATACACTTTCTGAAGTTATCTTGGCAAATAAGAAGATTTTTCTATGCAGGAACTTGCAAATTAAATAAAAAACTTTTCTATACAAGAACTAGTGGTCCGGTATCGACCATTCCGACAAATAAACAGTTCGTTAGAGAGAAAAGGAAAATTTTCATATTGATATCAAACAGGCAGACTAATGTATGTCCGAGGTCTCTAAATTATGAAGGAATTTTATTTCATTTCTAATGTGTTCAAGTGAAATCCATAGAAAGTCGGAAATAATGTAGTAAAATCAGATAGAATGCACGTGTGTGATCAACCATCCCTAATCTAACGTACTACAAGCATGAGCTTTATGATAAGTGAGGGTCTGTTATAAGATATTAGTACTGCTTTGCAACAGTACAAATTTAATGCTGTTGAGAGTGTAGTTATCGTCTTATATTCATCCGTAATATCCATCCATTTTGAAGGTTTAGTTTTATTCATCAATATTTATTTTACCGCCTTCAATGTAATCCCCACCAGATATAAAGACTTATGCTAAGATTTTTCCAATCCTCGAAACATTTTCCATAAGCACTTTTTAGGATGGCCTTCAGCTCATTCGACGAATTTTGTTTTATTTCTTCAATCGACTGAAGACGGGTTTCACGGAGAGGCAATTTCAGTATGAGGAACAAGAAAAAATCACATGGAGCCAAATTTGTAAATACGGTCGTTGATCGGTGGTATTCACTGCGTTTTTGGCTTTACGAGTCGAGCAAAGACGAATTTCATTCCCAAAATATTCACCACAATCATGAGAACAGACTTGCGAGAGATGTCGAGATCTCTGAACAGTGAGCAGCATTCCGGTACAACTAATTCTGTCTGAAATGCACTAGAATACACAGTTTGCCTCAACTTTAAAGCTAACATCGTTCTTTAAAATAGATTTTTCCAAGGAATAACTTTCTCTTATGAAACCAAGACCAAGATTTTGCTTACTCATTTGTAATTTATATTTACTTTTGCCCGCAATTGCTGCAGCACACACTCTCCATTCGAGTGATATACGATGAACATAAATATGAGTTATTGCATTCAAGTTTATTAGTTCTGGAAAGCCAACGGCCGTGGCAACAATTGCACTGCGATAAATAAAAAGCATTTCAAGTTAAATTAACAAAAGGCAAAGCTGCAATTAATTCTCTGCGAAGTATCCGAGTGCTGAGTGCGACCACGAATAATTCTTAAAGAACGTGAGTTTTACGCGTATGTTAATGAGATGATTAAATACAAATTATGGAATTGGAACAGTAGGTAAGTCGGATTTACGATTTCACATATGTAAGGTGCATTTTTCTTTTTAATTTGTGTATTCATAGTTTTTATGCGACCACATATATCACACTTATTTGTCATGCACCTTTTTTGGTAAAATGCCTTTATAAAATTCGTGGCATTTAAAGTTGCCTGTATTTATATATATTGTACATATGTATAAATATATAAATATATACATATGTATATGTGTGTATACAGTACGTCAGTAAAGTCAAAAACCCGCACAGATGACAACAAAACTCGCTGAGTTAGTAACAACGCTGGGGAAGGAGTAACATAAAAATCCCGCAACAACAATAGGACTAGACTAGTACAGAATTATGACAGCAGCGCCTGTGGCAACATAATTTTCAAAGTGAAAAATAACTCTTGCCAGAGTTTATGAAAAAGGTATGCACCACATAATGAGAACAGGTGGCACTCAATGGGTTGCTGCTGCTGCTGAAAAATAGTCAAAACAAAAGCTGCATGAAAGATTTGATATTTAATCTGGGTAATTAAAGTGCCTTTTATTCTCTAAGGGAAATTTAAGTACGAATAAGAAAATTTTGGTTTTGCTTTGACTTTATCATAAAAAAAGCATAAAAATTTTCAAAATATTTATTACACTTCAAGTAAATAGAAAACAAACAAATTAATAAGGCATTAGAATTTGTTATTGGCAGAGTATTATTGGATATCAATTGTAGACCGGAAGAAATTTTAAAATTTTCGGGTTTTGGAGAGCCCAATTGTAAATTTTTATACTCTTGCAACGTGTTTCATCCATTGTCTTGGCCTTTTTGAAACGGATTTCCACTTAAAGAAGATCACCGGCAAGATTAAAGACGTTGGAAGCATTTATTTCTATAATTGTAAATTTATAATACAGAAACAAATTACATTTTATGGTACTTATATAATCCAGAAAATTTGAATAGACGCCTTCCATCTTGAAATATCTGGTATATTGAACAACAATATTAAGAGTATTATTATAACTTGCATTTGTTGTCTAAAGAAAATAAGTCGCGAATACATCGTTGACAGCTTTTTGGCCACTTTTCTTCATCGTGTGTTGAGTGTACGCTAGTTGGCAATAATAATAACTATCAACACCTGCTGCCGCATATCACAAACATCCTCAAAAGAGTTAAGAATTCTGAAAGTTATACTAAAGCAAGTGCCATTTCTACAGTTTGGAACCCTGAACAACAGTATGAAAGTAACTTGAAATTTTGCCAATGTGCCAATGACAACACATGGAAATAAAGTATATTGGATTTACAGCGAAATCGTTAAAAAACTGTCATTGTATCTTTATTTATATGTTTGCAATAAAAATTTCATATTTTACTTTTGTCATTGCGAAATTCTCCCATTCAAATAAGCGTTAAGCAACAGCTGACGAGCTACCATTTTTGCTAAATGGTTTATAATAATATTAATAACAATTTTTATACATCTTACGTGCAGACTTCAAATATTATATGACTCTTAGCTAGGCATGCACCGTATAATTGCATTTGGAAGGTTAGTCACGCATTTTTTTATTTAAGCGATGCCTGAATATACGCAAGTCGCCGAAGACTCAAGTTTAACTTAAAACAAGAAAAAACGTCGGTGCATTTATTATAGCAATTACATATGCATTATGACAAAAAAGTACCCGGAAATTGCAAGTAAAAGGCAAAGTACTTAATTATTCATCAATATTTATTTTGTCGCCTTCAAAGTAATCCCCACCAGATGTAATACACTTAAGCCCAGTCATCGAAATACTTTTCCTAAGCACTTTTTGGGATGGCATTCAACTCCTTCGGCAAATTTTATCTCTTCAATCGGCTGAAAACGGATTCCACGGAGCGGCAATTTCAGTTACGGGAACAGGAAAAAACATATGGAGCCAAATCTGGTGAATATGGTGGTTGATCGATGATATTCATTTCGTTTTTGGACCAAAAAAAACTGTTTATGGTACTCTTTTTCAAAAAAATTCTGATTTTTCGGGACGAGTCGAGCAAACCCCAAAAAAAACCAAAATCATTCGAACGGACTGACGAGAGATGTCAAGCTCTTTTGACATCTCTCTAACACTTGCCTGACGATTTTCAAGCACCATATTTGAATATTTTCATGAGTTGAAGATGTCGAAGGTCGTCCAGAACGAGGCATGTCTTCAACAATCTCTCGACCGTCTTTGAAGGCTTTGATTGGAATTCAAATGTTCTCACGGCTGTGTAAACTGACGATAAGCAATACTAAAAGTCAAGATCGGAAAAGACCAATCCGAGCGGTTTGATTCCAAACGAGGTTTCAAACAAGGCCTATTGTGTGACTTCTTCAATCTACTCCTGTAAAAAGTAATTCGAGCTGCAGAACTGGATAAGTAAACTAAGCAAGTGCGTCTGATAGTGAACGAAAGTAAAACGAAATATTTTCTGTCATCAAACGGTCGTCGCTTTCGCGACTTAGCTCCCTCCTCATTGTTGACACTCGTAGTCGTAATAATATAATAATTCCATCTATCAACCAACAATAATGTCAACCTCGAAATCCAACGCAGAATAACACTTGCCAACAGGTACTACTTTGGACTGAGTAGGCGGTTGAGAAGTAAAGTTCTCTCTCGACGAAAAAATACCAAACTTTAGAAGTCACTCACCATTCCCGTCCTGCTTTATGGTGCAGAGACATTACTGATGACAACATCTGTTGAGTAGGCATTACGAGTTTTCGAGAAAAAGATTCTGCGGAAGATTTATGGTCCTTTGCGCATTGGCAACAGCGAATACCGCATTCGATGGAAGGATGAGCTGTACGAGATAGACAACAACATTGACACAGTTCAGTTCAATTAAGAAACAGTGGCTGCGCTGGCCAAGTCGTGTCGTCCAGCTCTGAAAGTATTCGACGCAGAGAAGGACCTGACTACACTTGGTATCTTGAATAGGCGCTAAGTTGGCTATAACCGCGTAAGCGCTGTCTACGCCAATAAAGAAGAAGAATAATACACATATGACGATTTCTATTACCGTTAAAAAATTTCGTCGACTTAGTCTTAATACCATATTGTTTCCAACTCAAAAGTATGAAGCATATTTAATACTTTATAGAAAAAATCTGCAGCTTGCACAAAAATTTTATTTTAATTTTGTAAAGTTTTATGAAATGGCCTTAAGATAATATTATAATTAAAGCACATACATTGTTTTATAAGCCTTAACTTCAAGAAGATTAAGAAAAAAGCACAAAGACTAATTATTAAGATTATGGAGAAAAAGAATAAACGAATACAGCAAGATAATCAAAAATGCACTGCATTGTTTTCGGTTAATTGGTAATCAGATAAAGTTTAATTAGTTGCAGAAATATTTTTTTTTTGTTTTGATATGGAGTAGTGAAACCTGTCATTGAGACCGCAGGAGCCTTAAATGGCTCTGAGAAACAAAGTTAATTACACCACTATAAAATTCAAAACGGGTTTCTTCGTTTTTCAAGTTGCTTCAATTACATGTAATGAATCACAAATGAGTGTGTACATATTTGCATACAAATATACATATGTAGTGCACACTCGGACATATTTGTAGACCAGCGCTGACTGTGTATTTCATCAATCTCGCTTAAGGATTATTAGTAGAGCTGCATTTTATAGCACTTTGACAGTTTTGAAATAGGAAGTGCTTAATGAAACTAATTATTATGGGTAGTCGATTTGAGAAGGTAAATTGTGGATTCCATCCCAAAGAACTCGGCGGCCAGTAATGAATCAAGCCAATTTTTAATAACCACTTCTTATGTGAACCGCATTCTTTTGGGGGCGTTGTTTATCGAACCGAATAAATGGTAGTTTGAAAGGGTAAGGTAAGTGTAATGGTAATCTGTTAGGTGGAGGAGACTTCCCAGCCCCTGTTTCCCAAATATGGTAATAATGGAAAATTATTGCCTCGTGTCTAGTCCCAAATTCCACGCGTTTTTCAGCAATCGCTCGCCGCAATTTGATGAGATGTTTTAGAATCTCATAATACAACATTTGGAGATCTCACCAAATACAGAACATAACCTTAACATCATAGTTATTCAGCTTTTCGGTTGAATGAACTTGTTCTCCAGGTTTCACATATGATTTTTTGTGTTCCAGGATATCATAATGGCTAAAGATTTTTGGACCAAGCAGCAGATCCACACTTTATATCATATGAATTTTAGGTAATCATTTCGTATTGCCGAAAATGATACTGGGTTTTCCACTATTGCTGCCCTGGTGGGCCCTTTTGAGCATGTCAATAAGTTTGAAATGTTCATTAAATATGTAAGGCGTTTAAAAATATTATATGTGCGAATATTGACCTTCATTTTGGCCATTGATTACTTTTTTCGCTTAACTTGAGCATTTCAGGCCGCACAACAATTACACAGCTTCCACACGTGCATGCGAAAACAATGCATTCAATACGAAAACGACTATACGAGTGTGTCCTACAGATGCATACTAATAAAAATTTTGCAAGACAAAAACTCGTTTGCCCTTCAAGCACAGAGTAGCACCACTACCCATCTCGCAATAAAAGCTGTTGTAGGCATAAATCGAAACAGCTTTTTGTGATGTAAAGCAGACTTATGAAATGGTTTGTTCACACGCCAACGAAAAAACATCATCGGTCAGTTCGACAAGTCGCCGCGGCGTGGACTTTATACATAAATATCAACGCATCATATACATATAAATTGCACATATGGATACTACTCGCTTAAGCATAAATACATATGCATGAATGTCTGAATGGAGCATAAGTGGTGCATACAAATATGCCGGCAGTGGAAGTGTGTTTTATTGACTGCCATTGATGCGAGCTGCATAAGAAATACATATTTATTTATCTGTAATCATACATGTGTATATATCATCCCAGCGACCACGATCAAAGGTTGCGGCAGATACGGTGCTCCTTTTATTTAATGCAGCAAAGAGGTGCGTCATTGGGCAGCAAGGTCATTGATTCAATTACCCCTTTGAATTTTAATCTTTTTTTGTTTTAAGTAAACTTTATATAATGTACATGTTTATTTTGACATTTTTTATTGCCAAATAATTGGAGAAATAAATAGTAAATACGAGTACATAAGGGAACCTACCGCACTGAAAGTATAAAGTGTTATAATATTAAGTCACTTAATATTCCTGAATTAAGATACGAGGGTGGTAACGGAAATACTTGACTTGGCAAAAAATAACACTCAAGAAAGATTAAAACCTGTAAAGATAAGATAAGTTAGGACGCCGATAAACTTTGTCACGAAATTTGTAATACGTTATGGGAAACGACAGAGACTATACGAAGTATATACTATTGAACTTCCCTACCTCGAATCACCGTAGTGCACAAAAAAAACTTCGAGTTAGAGAGACATCGAGTTACGAAAGGAAATTTGTATGAAATTTGTCTTTTATTACCAATTCAAGAGTTCGGGTTAAGGAAGATTTCGAGTTATAGAAGTTCGAGTTACGGAAGTTCAACTGTAAATGATCAGCGGAACAAAGTGAAAGTTGAGCCACGTAAGTCTGACAAAAATTTTGCACATATCATTTTCTTCCCATATAGCTGTCATACAAACTGACAGATCCAAATCCAGTTCTTATTTATTTTTTATTTGACAAGATGTCTTAATGAAATTTGGCATAGATTATTGCACAAAGCAACGCTACAATTTCTCAAAACATTATTTAGATCGAACCAAACTGACCGATCAAAATTGATATAAAGGTCTTTTTATACAATTTTACGCTATAAGAATAGAACGAAGGTTATTACAGCTTTGGTGAAGACGAAGTTAACGTTTTTTACAATTTTTGCTATTGTATTAACCGGTTATTTAAACAAAAATGTTTACATTATAGTCGATCGAACGTATGAAAATCAGTATATTGTACATATGGGGTTTGTAAATATCTCTATTAATCCCTTTTATTCTTGGTACCATATCATAATAAAAAAACCTTCCATTTTTGATTCTAACCCAATTTTACTCGCTTTTTGATTAAATATATTCCGCCTATTGTCCATTTAGGTATTCTAAATTACATGCTACGGTAGTAGGTGCGTATTTTTCTCATTTTCAAACTGTAGGAGGAAGTCGAAATGCGACATGCCTCAAACTTCCTTCGAAATGATCAAGTATTTTGTGAGTTATGAAATATTAAACAATGAATCGTCTATTAAAAGCCTATTGTATATATCACTCTTTAGGACTAATTATGTATGCCTCTGATAAAAGGAAATCCAATTTTGCCACTTTCTTTCATGCAATACTTCTCAACTTGGAGGAACGTATATAAAGGCATATGTATTATATATGTATAAAAATTCGTCTCACCATCGAGATCATTTGATATATATATTGTCTCAAGAGTCCATCAACTGAGACAAATTTTAGTCTTCTTGAATAGGTGCAATTGAACAAAAAAATCTTTCGTTCAAGACCTTACAAATTACATCTCGAAAACATGGGTAAAATTTCATTAAGATAGATTGAGTAGTTCGCAAGAAATCTTGACAACCGATTTTGAAAACATAGTTTTGAGAAAGTTTTAAGTAACTATACAAATATGTTACAAGCAGCTGGAAATTTTAAACAAAACACAAAATATTTTATTATTCCTCAATATTTATTTTATCGCCTCCAAAGTAGTCTCCGCCAGATGTAATACACTTATGCTAACGATTTTTCCAGTCCTCGAAACACTTTTCATAAGCACTCTTTAGGGTGGCCTTCAGCTCCTGCAGCTAGTTTTGTTTTATCTCTTCGATCGCCTGAAAACGAGATCCATTCCGTTGATTGTTGACTTGTTTGCATGTCAAACTCTTAAACCACTGTCTCATCGGTAGTTTTAACGCTCTTCATGAATATAGGATCGGAATTCGCACGATCAAGCATGTCTAAAGGGACCTGTTTGCGGTACTCTTTTTGAAAAAAAAATCAGCATTATCGGGACGAGTCGAGCAAGAACGCGTTTTATACCCAAAATATCCACCAAAATCTCGAGAGATGTCGAGCTCTCTTGCCAACCCTCTAACACTTGGCTACTTGCCTGACGATTTTCAAGCACCATATCCTTCACTTTTTTAATATTTTCATCAGTTGAAGAGGTGGAAGGTCGTCCAGAACGAGGTGTACCACTCGTAGGATTGGTTTTCCGACATTTGCAATGATTCCGCACATGAAATTTGGTTAGAAATACAAAATTTTAGACAAATTCTTAGTTCGATATTTTAATCCATTGTAAAAATCGTAACACGCCACTGAGGTGTATTGACTTAAGCAGCTGCTGTAAACAAACTGGTTGACAGGTCGCGCTCATATTTGTCGTAGTAATTAAGGGCAGTCCTACCAATTTAACAAAATACATTTTTTTTATAAATATCATTTCACTGGAGAATTTAATAACAATTTCCGAGTGCTTTTATGTCATAATATATAGCTGACCTCGAGCGTGCAACTATTCATGGCCGTAAATTAAGAAAAACTGTTTTGAAGCCGCGGAACTCATGTAATCCCTAAAAAATGTATCAAAACGAGTGTATATTTAAACAGGAAGCTATTCATGGATTTAAATTTAGTGTTAGATTCTTCTGTATATTTTTTTAACGTTTGTTTAGTACAAAGTCTATTAAACTATCAAAAAACGTTCCGTCTTTACCTACCAAAAACACTTTATGTGCATATTAATGTGGCAAATGTTTTGATTACTAATACGTACGTTCCCTTGATAGGAGTAAAATCACAACAACCGAAAAACTGAAAGAGTTATAAAATTTGTAGTAAAATTTGGCTATATTTTATATCGTTTTTCATAAATTAGCTGGAAAAAACGAGTTACGGTAAATTCCCACATTATTTGAGTATAAAAAGTGTTTGCATAAATTATGCTGTCGAAGTTCGAGAAAATTCGAAACGAGAAAGATTTCGGTTTTTTTATACACAAACAAAGACTACATTATATACATATGTATAAAGAGTTCATAGACTTCTGTATATGCTAATTCATTTACGAGATGAATATGTACATATATACATACAGTTACATGTCTTTACCGGCCCATATAGACAAATCTTTGTTATATACATATGTATATACACCTCATTGTGTGTATTCTTTTTAGCGGTCATCGATGACATTGCTCAAAGTCCAGCGGCACAACAATGTATAACACACTAATGCAGTTGTCAATCTCGACCACTCTAGTTCATGGTCAGTTTTGGCTATTTTATGGCTATTGTCAGACAAAGTGGCGACACGAATTGCCGACGAAAAAGGCATTTACTCATAAGATGAAAGACCAGCACATTCTCATATATACATATGTACGTAAATGCAAGCTTAAACGCATAACATAATATTTACATATAAGTATACGCAGACGTGCTTACTAAGTTAGGGTGTAACCATTTCGTATGCGCGTTTGTTGCTTCTTTTGTTACCTGTAATTGTCGACTACAAAGCACAGGTTCGGCAATTAGACACTAACTGCCCCTGATCGTTAAGAGATGACGTGTTCGTATGCATTACAACAATTACTCAGTTTGCGGCAGCACGATCTACGCATCCATCATAAGCCCCTATTTTGCTAATAGATTTGTCTGTACAAAAGCAACGATTAGTTTCGTTTATGCATACCCACGCGTTTCGGCGATCAGATAAAACACAACACTTCACATTACATGTAATCAATTACCGAATACCCAGAAATAGCGACAGATGATAGGCAAGGATAAAGCTTTGCAATCTTCAGTTCGCAATTGTTGTATAAGTTACGAACTTTGATGTATATACCTCTACATACAAGTATATAAATTCTTAAGTACCTTAACGACATGTACACTTTACTAGCCAATTGATCAAATTTGACCCGGAAAGCATAAAAAAAAAAACAAAAATGTCACAGGAAGCAAAATGTGGCGAATATCGTTTCGCCAAAATCAAGCTAGAATGCGCCGGCGTGTAATCGTGGTGAAAAGTACATGAATTTTCTGCCTACAATTCCCGTCGTTTATGGCGAATTGCTTCACGCAGACGCCTTAAAACGACCAAGTAGTACATATACCTTACTGACTATTTGACTCTGACTCTCGGAACGAATTCATGGTGAACCACACCACAAGAAAACAATGAATATCACTGCGATTCTTGACCGATTTTTTCGATCTCGACTCCTTTTTGGAGCACCATTCGCTCGTTTCATCATTCGTTTCTTTGAAAGTTTCGACTTCATATACATGAGTCCACGTTTTGTCACTAGTAATGAATCGTTTGATGTAGCTTATCTCTAAGATTCAAGTCTTTTGGTTCGAGTCTAACATTGACATGCTTCACATCCAAAATTGTTGGGCGATCGATGTTTAGATTCTTTGCTATCTCTGAAATATTTTTCAACTTCTTCCACGTTATAGTCGACTCGCACGAGACAAGCTTTCGATGATTTCACGACCTTCACTAAATAATTTGTTCTACTGAAATGCTTATGTTCGTGACGACGATTCCGTTGCCGTGATTCTATTAAAAACACAAAATTTCAAGCAAACTATTTGATAAAGTTTTCCATGGTAAAAACTTTACACGTCGTTAAGGGGTTGGATGGGTTTACGGTCCGAGTAATAGTTTCGGAGATACAGCCTTCAGAACTTGTGCGCTCGAGGCAAGCTAGGCTAAATGCGTCATCTTGAAACTATGTTTTTGAAGTTGGCTGGCAAGATTTCTCAAGAACTACTCATGTGATCTTCTTGAAATTTTTCACAAGTCTTTGAGATACAATTCTTAAAGACTTTGAAGAAGGAATTTTTTCGCGATTACAACTATTTGAAATTTTTAAAATTGTTTTGTAAAAATGTGTGCCAAAAATCCAATTTTCAGGTTTTTTCCTTCGTCCAAGTTCTGAGCTAAGGTTTCAACTAAAACACGTATTTTTCCACTTTAGATGACAAGGCGGGCGCATCTTTTTTCCGAGGGGTCAAGGACCGAGTTTAAAATATTTTTTTTTTTAATTTCAGAATTTCTTTGTTAACTGTACATGTTTGTAGGAATAAGAAATTCTAATAAAATATCTCATTTTTTATATGAGAAAAAAATTGTTGAAAAAAGGCTGTTTTTTACCCGAGGAAACTCATGTTACCCTTAACAAAAGATTATACCAAATTTAGAAAAAAACTGTACAGGTTTGTCGCGCGCAATATAAATGGACCAATTCGGATCAAATATGTACATATATATAAAATATACAAGTGAGACTGTAATTTTTTCATAAAGAATTATCAACAAAAATCACACTACAATCATCAAATAGATATGGAAATCCACTTGGTGCTGATTTTAAGTCAAAAAATTTATTAAAAATTCAATACTCTAATTATTCCATTACTTATGATGTCTACAACATCACCGTCCATGATTCCAATTTACAATATTTTGTTAAAAACAACGTGTACCTCGGTCGGTCGTAATTAACCGTTGTTAAGTAGGTGCGTCTCGAATTCGTAATAAATTGCCAATTCAAATGGTAGCAAGTGACAATAACCAGTGTCAAGCACGTGTCTACACTGATTATTCAATTGAACTTGGGCAAAATATATCCGCCTCAATATAATACATTACTATTCAAGTTAAAAAATTAAGTGTAAACAACTGCGAAACCTTTTTACAGTTACATGCATGCATTTTAATTAAACTTATGTTTACGAAAAACATTCCAAAGGAAATTCGTAAAAACTCTATAGTTGTAATATGTAAATAAACAAAATATTTATGAAGAAAATGATGTCGAAATAATAATAACACCACTGTCAGAGGCTTGTAATGAATTGATTATTGTTACTTAATTCTAAATTCTAAGCTCCTCAGCTTGTAAGTTCAATAAACCAAGTCACGAAACTATGTATTAGGGCAGACTGACTTTTTATGATTCTTTGCGTAGCAACAACTTTCGTTCATTTAATACCTCATATGTTCACATTCTCATAATTTAGAGTAGATTCACAGCTTTGGCATAGATAAATTCAACGTTTCAAAATTAAGGTGCAGAATTGATCACAAACCGTTAACCAAATAAAAACCACGATTTTGACATCCGAGGGTGGTTCATCAACGACTATGGACGATTCACATACAATTATCCGAGCTTTGCATGACAACTCATATGTTAACAACGAAGCGCAAAAGGATAATGACCGCTGTCTTTCCGTGCTTCTTTCTAACAAAAATGTTAACCTTTGATTGAAAAAGCGAAAAAAAGAGATTCTTCCAACATTTTGCTTTGCATTGCCTCTATGTGAACGATCTCATAAAAAATCATACATCGAACTTATCTGTCAAACTAAATTTCTGATGCAAAGCGAATCACAAGTTGTATATGAATCATTAACCTCATCACCTGACGGCGCTACTATCGTATAGTATATGGCTGTAAGCGACTACTGTAGAAATTTCAGCCGAATTGGGCTGAAAGGTGGTTTTGACCACCTTTGGAAGAGGTCGTTTGGCAGTTTTAAAAAAATTGGAAAAAAACAATATCAGTCGGTGAGTCAATTCTAAAAATCTCTGGATGTGTATGGTGGCTCCGCTCCTTCAGTGACACATATCATAACGAGTTTCAAGGAGGTAGAGTGGTTAAAGTCAAAAAGCTCTGAGCTCACCTTAATAACGAAAGGTGGTTAACTCATTTCACCAATTTTTTATTTACAAGAGTCACAATTCTACACAAATTTATTGATAAACTTGCAAATTTGTTAAATCTAAGTTGATGAATGATGTTTCTATACAAATTTACTTATAAAGTTGCTAATTTTTTAACCCTAAGTTGATGAATGATGTTTGTTAACCTTTCCCTTCAGAGAAAAATCCTATATTACTCGTAGCAACTTTACGAACAAATGGAAATCAAGTTAGAAAAGTTTAAGAACTTAGAGTACTGAACTCACTACATCAAGTTCAGTACACTGGATTTATGTCCGAATTTTTTTTTCGTTTAGAAAATCAAAAAAGTACTAATATATTCAATTTCAAAATACGGATAAAAATACTTTTATATATAAAGTATTTATACTGTGATCAAATTGAAAGGTGAATTTTGTCCATTTCTTTACCTTCAAAGTAATCCCCACCCGCTGCAATACACTTATGCGAACGAGTTTTCCAGTCATCATAGCACTTGGAAAAATCCTCTGTCGTGATGGCCATCAGAGCCTTCTTCGATTCAGCTTTTATATTCTCAATTGAGTCAAAACGGTGTCCTCTGAGTCGTCATGTGAATTTATTGAATAGCCAGAAGTTACACAATGGTAAATCATTCAAATGGGGTGGTTGCGGCACGATATTTGTAAAAAATGTGGCGGAATGATCACGAATAACGAATGCAGTATGAGATGGGGCATTATTGCACTTCTTTGTTCAATAAATTCAAAGCATAATAAAAATCGAAGAATTCACTTTTAGAGCCTCACAAAACGACGCGTATCTCAAATACTAATGAATATTTTGACGTGAAATTTAGCATAGATGTCACTAACAGTACCACCAACTTACAGAAAAAACATTTACGGATTCGAAAAACACGCGAAGTATAAATTAAAAGCCTTTCAATTTAATCACACGTGTATATTTCAATGCCATTTGTGCATTAGTTTATATAAATATAATATAATACTTCTGTTCTGTAATGTGTGTATTTGCAAATTTTAGTTTCTCCTCTCAACTCTTTCCCTGTTTTGAATAAGTTTTTTTTAGTTCGTATATTAAGCGCCACCCTAATATAAGTACCTGTTCACCTTAAAAATTTGCCTCGTCATTTTCTATAATTCTCTCCTTGAAATTGAAGAATTTTTCCGCTTAACCGCTTAAATTTATTATCACGTCTTTAGCACAGCCATAAACACACACCTCTTGAGAATCAATATTTGTTTAAAAGATTTTGTGTTGGAGGTGATGGTAATGCCGTTGCTTTAAGGTAAGCATAGCACATTATTATGAATGAAAATGTTTGTTTAATAAAAAACTGGTTTTAAAAAATATTAAAATGTTATGCTCACATTCATTTAGCACACAAAATAATTTTTACGTTTTATGCATAAAATGTTTCAACTGCTTATTTAAATTTTCTGCACAATAACGGTGTAGAAGATAAAAATATTGCACTACATATTGAAATGAATATATTTTGAGTATAATGAATATGTCGAACTTTGTGTCTGAAACAGTAATTAATTCAATATGAAGAGGACTTCACTCGAAAGTCATCGAATTTTGCTGGAAATTTATAGTTGACTAGGCTTGTAAGATGAAAAACATTCTGGGCGACCAAAAAAGTGTGAAGATGAGGAACTGAAAGCAATATTCGATGAAGTAGAAGAGCTCGCAAAATATTTGGCCATTTTAAAACCTTTAAAACCAGACGAATATATTCATAAGCAAGAAAATTGTGTGTCATCTGAATTGAAGACTAGAAACGTTGAAAAACGATTTTGATTTTCAGAAATGCTGCTTGAACGCAAGAAAAATAAGTTCTTTTTGCATCGAATTGAGACTCTTCTTCCTTACTGGCGTAGACAACGCTTACGCGGTTATAGCCGAGTCTACAGCAGTGCGCCAGTCGTTCTTCGCTATCTGGTGCCAATTGGAGATTCCAACTGTAGCCAGGTCCTTCTTCATTTGGTCTCTCCAACGAAATGAAGGTCTTCCTCTTCCATTGCTGCCCCGGGCGGGTACTGCGTCGAATACTTTCAGTAGAGTGTTTTTATCCATACGGAAGACATGACCTAGCCATAGTAGCTGCTGTCTCCGTATTTGCTGAACTACGTCAATGTAGAAGTATAACTCGTACAGCTCATCGTTCCATCAAATGCGATATTCGCCGTTGCCAATGTGCAAATGGTCATAAATCTTCCGCAAAAGCTTTGTGTGGCACTGTTGACAATCATGATTTGGAAGTCGTAGATAATTTTGTCTATTTCGGAACTAGTATTAACATTAACAACATAATCAGCGTCGAAATAGATAACTGAGCAGTAAAGCCTTCTCTCGACGTCGTTCACTTCCAAACCCTTGTAAAGCCTCAACCAAATCAACGAAAAGCTGAATGTCCATCAAGGTTATGTCTCTGTATTTGGTGGGATCAGAAGGGAGTGCTGTATTATGAATATCTATAATTGGAGAAAATTATTTATGGAGAGGGTTATCGACAACCACTCATCAAATTAAAGCCAGCGGTTGGGATTGCTGTAAGCCGCGTTCCCGCGACTGTCGGATCTGGAGAAGCACTGTCAACTCAGCGGAATTTTGCCGCTACAACAACAAAAATAACAACAACATTGCTTAAAACCGGCCGGTATTTACGACCTGGCATGAGACAATAATTTTCGATCAATGACAATGCCCGGCTTCATGTTGCAAGGCCGGTTAAAAACTATGTGGAAAACAGCGGCTAGGAAGTTTTGTTTTATCTGCCTTACACCCCAGGCTTTGCATCCTCAGTCTACAATTTGTTCCGGTAGTTACAAAAGGATCTCAATCGATTGATGTGCACTTTATTTCATGGTATCAAAAATTTACTCGATTCATTCTTAGCCGCCGAGCCGGCACAATTGCTTTGGAATGGAATCCACAAATTACCAAAAATATGGGAAAATGTTATAGGAATGGGCAATACTTTGAATAATACTATTATACATGTTTTTTTATTAAACGTTCAAATTTTTTAGAAAAAAGACAGGAATATAAATATAGAATATTCACCAATATTTTTAATTTAATATAC
Organism: Bactrocera tryoni; assembly: GCF_016617805.1. Taxonomy (NCBI): domain Eukaryota; kingdom Metazoa; phylum Arthropoda; class Insecta; order Diptera; family Tephritidae; genus Bactrocera; species Bactrocera tryoni. Next base: position 21,030,381 of record NC_052503.1, on the reverse strand, counting down.
ATATGTATGTATGAATATATAAGTTTGTATAATTTGTTTAACATTACAATACCGATTTATACATATACATATATAAATCACCATAAATAAAATTCTTTGGAAACGGGTCTTTCCAATTATAACTTTCTATCTCTTTTCTCTATCCATCTATGATTTCATGATTAACATAACTGAATATGTATATAAGCATACAACTCTTTTATCCCCAATTTCGTTGCTCTAACCAATTAACGACCGAAGATCTTCATTTCTTACATTTATCAAAATTTGTATATATATGTACATATGTATGTATATTACACTGTCTGTATATAAGTACATCTAAAAAATTCTTAGACCCTTCATTCTCTTTAAGCAATATGCATAAAAATTTGCAATATCATTTGATTTTACCTGTTGCAGGGATTGCAGATTGTTGTTGTGAGCATTTGCAAAAATCGAGAATATATTTAAATCACTTCCAGACTCTTCTGGGTCGTAGCGACATTTCGCTTTCACATTCATTAATTTGGTCACCTCACCAAATAGCTGTACCAGCTCGACTTGTACCCAATAAATGCCACGATTAAAATATAGCGGTATCGTTTCCATTCTAACCGTGCCGTTCTCCACATAGTAAAAGCCGCGCGTAAACGGGCACGAATTGATGAAGGTACTCTGCAGTATCGTTTCGTTTTTATACTCCTCCTTCGTGAAATTATGCATCATTTCCATGATTTTGCAAAAGTCCAAGTTTTTGTGTTTAAATATGTTCACCGATTTCTCACCCAAATTTGTGCCGATTTTGCGTATAAATGCGTTGAAGAGTATTTTCCCCGGGAATGACTGTAGCGCTGTGATATTATAATAGACGCCGATATTATTTTCCACACGATATGAAACCTGCAGAGCGTTCGGCACAAACGATTGCGAATAGAACTCTTCAAATTGTAAAAAAGTCTAAAAAATTGCATATAAGAGTTAACTCTAGTTATATATGTATATATATTTAGTTGTTGCGTAACTATGACTTACAGAAGTGACACCAAAACTTTTGCCAGTCCATGAGTTGGCTGTGAAAAGCGTCATCAAAGTAAATTCCCACAAATATTGCATTTTACTGAACAATAATGTCACATCTTTTGCTATTCATAAAAGTACACATATTCATCGTTTTAGTATTTTTTAACTCATTATACCTCGATTTTATGTTGTAATCTGTCTGATCTAGCAATTATAGATATACGTACAGTAAACATTCGCTTTTGTGAACAAACATAAAAATATCTCAAACTATTTTAGATATTAAAGAGTTGTGTAATAAAACAAAACACAATTTTCAAAACGAACTTAAAGGAAATTTTTAAATCGAAAGTGGAATACAATGATATTTTCCGAGTTTCCACCCAATTTACCGACTTTCGGATCTAATGTATTGTGCGCCCAAACACCTGTATTTGGAAATTTGTGAGTCGGGAATGATCCGATAAGTACTTAGTCTACATTAACATTTTGAAAACAGGGTGGTTTATTTGGCTCAATACTCTTAACCCAGCAATACTCCAACTTCTTTAATGCGTGTAGAAAATAAGTTTTCTTTAGGTCAGATCCGCTCGCCGAGTAACTTTTCATGTTTCGAAACAAAAAGAAATCGCATGGGTAGAATATGATGGAGGGGTCAGCAATTCGTAGCCTAATTCGACCAAGTTGGCCACGTTACCAAAAACCGTTGCCAAATTGAAACTCGTTAAACAATTTTTTGACGATCGCCATCGAAAGAAAAAAGTCACCGAACATAATATCTAAAAGCGAAACTTGGAGCACTGACCTACGGGTACATTGAAAGATAAAAGTCACCAAACTTTGTATCTAAAAACGAAACTTGGACCACTAACCTATATTGAAAGAGAAAAATCGCCGAATATAATATCTAAAAACGAAAATTTATATTGATATTCCATTTTTCTACAATCCGGGGTGCCAATACAAAACTACGATTTGGATTCGATGAAATAGTGTTTCCTGGTTTGAAATATTTTTTATACCTCAACATGTCTCCATTAGGTATCATTTTATTAAACATATTTTGCATAAGAAATGAAATAGGTATTTTCATGAAACAATATAGTTTTGATAAATAATAAAAATTGATCCCTTCCATCTGGCATATACTATATGCACATAGTATATATTTGCATATGTAAAAGATGCCTGTTTCTATGATTTACTATATACATATGTATGTTTATACAGTACGCTCGTATTCAAAACTGAGAGTAAAATTTAAGTATCACACTTTCGCTTTTTTTAATTATTTCACATTCGTGTTAAATGAGCATCACGATGAGTATTTAAATGGCGAGATGTTTAACCGCTGATAGTAATTAACTAATGTCTAATTACACGCTAGTCAAAATAAATTTATGACTAAATTATTATGTTTATAAAAACTAATAATTTGGCTACTTATTGTCCAGTAGTAACTGTGGAGTATTTGGAAAAAAAAAAACAAAAACAACATTCATAAATATGAATTTTGTAATTATTTTTACTGTTATAGGCTTATTTTGGGAAAAATATATTTTCAATAATCTATCACACGAAATGTAATCCCAGTTGGCAAAAATCCTTCCATTTGGTGTGCGCTACCCAAATGATTTGAAATCTGTAGTAATATTATTATAGTACAAAGAGGTAATGATTATGAGTTAAAATGTTCTAAGAATCAATTTTATAATATTTCACATTAAAAAATATAATTGTTACCGGTAGTAACCGATTTGGAGCAGATTAAATTGCGTATTTTTTTTAAATAAATTTCAAAAATTTCCATTTTTTTAATTCATAACCACAAACAGCTTGTAAACTTCAACCTCATCTTCATGGAGCGAAAAGGTTAATGACCTAAAATGAATAAAATACATATATGTACGCGTATAACTTATCCTATACAAAGGAAATTATTTATAAAGATACCCAACTTAACTCAAAAACGCCTAACTACAGTATATAAAATATAGCTTTTTAATAAAAAAATAAATTGTTAAAAGTTGTAACTTTTTCAGACATACTAAATCCTATGCATTAATTAAAATATATGTATATATTTTTTTCCAAGAATTTCAAAAGAATTCGGAATCCAATGACGATCAATCATGAGTAATGTAAAACCTGTAAATGTCATCACTTTGTATCCGATGGCAGCGTGGAAAGTAAACACACATCGATTTCACTAGAAATTTAATAGGATTACATATGTATATACACATAACTGTGTATAACAGTACCAGGCAAATGTTATCAAAAATCATTAAGAAATTATTTAACCTACTACTCTATACATCCATCGACATCGATTATTTTTCATGCAAATTGATAGGAGCAAACAATAGGGCGCAAATAAAATCTGCATCGCCAAGTGGTGACTCAAGTTGCCTTGTACGCCCATTAGCTAATCTTGAGGCAAGAATCGCATGATTGCACTGCGACAACAAAATCAATCATTCAAAAAAACCAAATAGGCATTGATGCTCAAATAAATGTACACCAACAGTACATATATACAGATGTGTTTATACATACATATGACTACATACATAAGTCAGCAAACTGTTGTTTACTAAAGTAATTCATGGCACTCTTAATCAAACTCATAAAGCTAACACCTTGAAATCCATGAACAATTTTAATTAAATGAGACAAAGCAAGGCATGCAAACTGAGCAGTTCATTCAAATATAGAGTTGTAGATTTAATATTAATTTCATAAACATTTAATATATGAACTCATAAACAAACATATTAGCAGTACTTATTAGCTTTTCATTAATTAAACTTAATATTTCTGTTTGATCAATATTTTTTTTATGTATATTCAGCAAAAATCAAGTATATATTGGGTAGTCGAAAAAGTCTTTTCGTATTTTGTCAATAGATGTCGTTGCAGGTATATATCTCCGGTGCTACCAATCACATTGTGTCATACCATATAGTCACGCAATATATGTATATTTATAAAATATATAAATATATATACATAGTTAAGAACTCATATTGGTAAATAAATATGAGCTCTTAACCTAAACAAATTTACCAAATCCATTAAAATCTAACGAAAATATAAATATTTTTAAATTTTTTAGAGCGTTTGTTCTGTCAACAAAAATGCATATAAAATATTATCCGACAATAATGAAACAAGTAGGGAAGCGTAAGTTCAGGTGCAACCGAACATTTTATACTCTTGCAACTTGCAAGAATCAAAGCCAGGGAAATACTTTAAGGTGTAAAGCGTCAACCAGAGGATCGAAATCCAAATAATTGGATTCCATTACACGATTTCGACACATGAAGATTGCGAAACATACGCGATTCAATAATTCCGTTATCTATGGCCATTTTGCATGTGCTTTGGGCTGCGACTGTATATTGATAGCAAAAAGAACGCCGACCGATATGAGCGCGACCTCTTCGTGGCATCGTAACAAATTTCGATCTGTAATTGATCACTTTGTATGAAACACACATAAATATTTCACTAAATAATTTTCAATCATTTATCTTTTGAATAGCCGAAATAAGGAAAGCAAACGACCGAAATTGAACGATTCAAATAATTTACAAAAAAATCAATTGCAAAACAAAACAAAAAAAATTTGTATGGAAAAGTCACTTTTTGGAAATTTTGGCCGTAAGTCGCTTAAAATATAACATTTTCTGATTTTTTTTACAAACCAGCCTCATTGGATTCCCTTCAAAGAGGTTCATTCCATTTTTTATTTCATGTAACGGTTTAGTCAGCTACAGCGAACCGACAAAAGCCCAATTTATTTTTATATGTAAGACATACTATATATAGACTGACAGACACATAAGGTTTTTTAGAAAAACGAAAATCATTATATGTGACCTGGTCTACGGAAAGGGGGCTTAGGTGTCTAAAAAAAGGAGAACAATTAATGAGATAACGAGAAACTGACAATTATTTTTAACAGCTTTTCCCAGAAAACTAGTTTTCGCACGTTAGCTCCCTTTTCGTAGACCAGGTCACATATGTATTATATGCGAGTTTGGGTAATATCGACCCGATTTTATCTATTTATCCCAATACCGCATACTATTAACATGCCACATACTAAAAAACTAACCATATACAGTGAATTCACCCGAACATCCGGGTTAGTTATATAAGGGCTAGGTCAAGTTTTTGCACAAAAACACACTGTTATGAGTAAAACACGCTCTCATATTTTTATTGAGATAAATCATATATTGGTTGATATAACCATGGGTGACTTTATAACCCAGAAGTTCGAAAATCTTTTTATTAGGTATATGGGGCTCAGGGAAGTATTGGCCCAATTCAAACCATTTTTGATACACAGAGTTGCTATTGTCAGAAAGGGATTCTCTCAAAATTTCAATTAATATATGTATGTATATCAGACTGGAAAGTGAAAGGATCAAGTGGAATTTAAAATTGTGGTATATGGGAAGTAGGCGTGGTTGTTGTCCGATTTCATCCATTTTCGTACTTGGACATAAGAATGTAAGATGAAAGCCACTTACTAAATTTTGTCGAAATCGGTTGGTCGGGTCCTGAAATATGAGATTTTACCAAAAAATGGGCGGTGCCACGTCCGTCGTCCGATGTTCACACCGGATAACTCTCCATTAAACTCTCTCATAGCATCTCGGTGATAAAATTTAATATCTCTGGCGTATTTAGTTATTAATTTATCGCGCTTTTAGTAGTTTTTAACACTACTGTTATATGAGGCTGAGCGGGGCTATCCTTCGATTTCATTCATTTTCACTGTCGGCAGAAGTTCTTATTAGATTCGCACCCAGCAAATTTGGTTGTTGCAGCTTAGGAGATATGTACATTGTTAGAGGGCGGGGCCACGCCCACTTTTTCAAAAAATTTACCACAGGAGCCATTTGCAACTGCGATTCTCTGTGCCAATTTACAGCTTTATATCTTAATTTAGTGCTTTTTATCTTATTTTAGTGCTTAAATATGGTCCTTTACATGTTTTCGGTTAATAGCCATTTGTGGGCGTGCCAGTGGTCGGATTGCTGTCATCTACAAACTTGTAATTTTTTTGTACTAAGGAACCGCCATACCAAGTTTCATCGAGATATCTCAATTTTTACTCAAGTTACAGCTCGCACTGATGAACGGACGGACAGACAGTCAATATGATTTCACCTTTTTTTGCCATCCTGGTCATTTATATATATTATATATAATCCTATATCTATCTCGATTAGCTCTGGGTGATACATACAACCGTAAGGTGAACAAAACTATTATACTCTGTAGCAACAGGTTGCAAAAGTATAAAAAAAGTAAAAGTTATGGAAAAAGGTCCCCTTTTCTGAGTAAAAAGTGAGAAATTTATTTGCTCTCTACAGCAGTCAGGAGGTTCAAAAATAATATATAATCATGATCCCGTTCGGTTCCAATTGGAAATCTGTGATTTTGTCCAACTTAAGAGATTTCTTACTCGTTTCTTAACTAATCATTAATACAGATTTCATGTTCCTTCTTTCACTTTTCCTAGTAATAAAAGAGACAGCGCATTGCACTTTTTTAAGTGTTTCGAATAAAATTGTGCAATAAGTCATTTTTGTGTCAAAATTTTAATTATGGTTCAGGAAATGACAATACTTTATGCACAAATTTTCAAGCTGATTGAATCGCATTTTCGATAAATACATATACATACATATGTATGTATGTTATATATGAGGTATAGTTCATTTTGTCAGTCTTTGCATATTGGAGTTTTATTTTCAGCTTTTTCCTAGTAATGTTTATACCTTTTTTGGCGAAAATAGAGATTTATTTATTTTGATTTGGGTTTGCCATAACTTGCGGATATTACTTTGTAATCGAGCTAATCGACTTTAAAAATAGTTCAGTGAAATTGTTTCGCAAACACGAACAAAGGGCGCGGTATGTCAACTTATGAGCTTAGCCATACATCAGTACTCACTTCCATGTATACATAATTTTATTTGCGTATATGTATGTATATAATGATGTGTGTTGCTGACCGACTGACCAAAATTCATTGAGCCTCTTCAACGATCACTGCAATATTATACGACACACATACAAAGGACTACTTAAAAACTTGTACTTGCTACCAAATATCGCGTACATTACTGTATTTAACTGTAATTACATACATATGTATGTATTTATGTATGTGTAAGTGCAATATCTCAAGCACCTGCATTTATATGCGTAAAAGCAACTACTGATCTGGTCAATACATATTTATGTTTATATATCCGTGTGTACATATGTATATGTATGTAATATCCATTATAATGGGTCTGGTTTTGCATTTCTTGTTGACGCTTCTTCTTCTTCTGTCTACAATACTGATTTAACAGTAAAATGCAGTTAGCAATATATTTTAATATATTATGTACATACATACTTGTACATACATCGTGAATGTGGATATACTTCTTCAGCATTTGCTTATAAACTTGGGCGTAGTGCAATTTGTTTATAGTTTTTATTTATTTTGTTGGATTTACATTTGTTTATTTTATCAGCAGTTTGGTACTAAACGACTTTGCCTTTTTCACTTTTGCTTTTCATATGTCATTTGAGGCATAACGACAATTTAAATTTTGTTTTTCGGCCGAAAATCCATCGCAATATCGTCCATCGAAATGTCCGAAACGTTCGATGGTGTAATTTATATGTAGATACGTGTATATTATTTGGTTATACCAAGTAGTTGGCGGTCATTAACGATACCCTTTCTGTAATATCTGCGCATATAAAAGCCTGATAGCCACTGCAGTCGCCACACAGTCAGTTGTGAATTGAACCACTGAGGCAACCAAAAATTGCAGTTCAACGGATTTAACCACATTTGAAGAAGAAGAAGTGAATAACAAGTGCTTAAAATGAAATTCCTCGCTTTGGTACGTTACAATCAGTGATAGAGATTTGCGTGAAAAAAAATTTAAAAAAAATAATATTTTTAAGTTTTTTGAGTGAAAATATCAAATGCTTATTTACGCGAGCAAAATAATATTGGATCGTGAATTTAGCAACATATGCAAAAAAGACACTAGTTCTTAGCATTAAGTTGTATAAGAAGAAAGGCACAGATAAAGCCAATATTGAGCCGAGCCGGAGAATTCCAAGTAGAAGATTTAATAACAATTTTTTTTAATATTGAAGTAAAATAATTTTGGATAATTTTTAACATCATTTGCAAGCTACTGATCAGCCTTACAACCTAACCTCACCTAAATACAAGTAATAGATACCTGTAGTCAGTGTTATTAATTTTGTGACAAGGAATTAACTAATATCCGGGAAGGCTGGTATGAACTGATAAACTCAATTTAGAGCCGAGCTAGAGAATAGAAATATTGTTTGCTTTAATCACATTATTTTTTTTCTAATATGGAGAATAGTTTTTCATATGTTAGAAATGCTGAAAATATAATCAAGCTTTAAGAACTTCGTGAGCAAAAGATTCCCAACAAAAAAAACCAAATTCAGTTTAATTATTTGCTTAAATTTATCAAGAGACCATTATATTGTTTCATGGATTTAAGAACGAATATTTAATTGGTTTTTAATTACATACATAATTTTTGCGATTTTAGTCGGAAACTGATACTTTTCTGAAATTTAATTATTGTTCAATGCATAAAATCATAAATGAGAATAATAATTAATTTTTTTCTTGGAATTCATATCGTTACAACTCCGCAGCAAAGTAAGAACTGTTCCAAGATTTACTTTTTTCGGCATTGTTTCCGAATTGATATTTCTATAGATACGATGTACTTGTAAAAATACAAGTTTATTTTATTACTTTTTGTAAATCAGTGGAGGTGGGGCACTTGGAATCTCGCCACTTCGTGGATCTTTTCAAATCCACTACAAAAGTTTTTCTGGAATTCTCGCTTTTTCCTGCGCACCAATTTCTTGTAGTCCCTCAAGACTTCCAACTGTTCTCGCTTTCTGCTTGCTTGGCCCAGTTGAAGCAGAGTCTTACTTTGCGTCTGCAAGACCGAAGCTCCTTGTTCCACCACGGGAGCTTCGTTTTGTTCTTGAGTCGCAGCGTAGGGAATGCTTAGTGAAAAGCTGTATTTAAGGCATTCGTAAATGCAGGCGCGCCCTTTTCAAGGTCTTCATGTGAGTTGTACACGCAAGATCTAAGTCTCTTGCTTAATAGTATCTGCCTATAGAGTTCCCAGTTTGTATTCCTGGGATTTCTCCTCATTCCTGATCCTTGCTTCTGGTCTAATGGAGAAGTAGATGTATCTATGGTCAGAGAACGACGCTGTGCTTAGCATCCTGCAGTTTTCTACCAATGCATTTCTACTTGTGTATAGTGTTATGGAAGTGGGTCCTATGTAGGTAAGTTGAGTTGAGTAGTGACTCACCTCGATGACTGATATCGGGGTTGTCCCAACCGTATGATGGGCATTTGCATCGGCGCCCACCTCCAAAGCCTACATCTTTCTGCTGGATGTAGCCGCCAGCCTTTGGAGCTCTGCCGTTGGCACCTCGCATTCATATGGCATATAGCAGGATGCAAGGAGTAGAGACTCATCCTTGGCACTCGTCACTGCCACAACCGTCAGATCATATGTGGAAAGACTGAAGTCAATATGAAGAAATAGATTTTTATTCATCAGTTCGGGGTGTATTTTGCTTAATTTCGTGGCTTCAGCCCAGCGACCTCGTTACCCGATCCAATCTATGCTCGAAGCTCGGCGTAAGCGATCTTTCTCTTGTGGAAATTCACTTCGAGTACCCTCAGCTCTTGGTTTTGGACCATCAGACTGCTGACTGGGTTCTTTCACCACCTCCACCTCCTATAGGACAAGTGAAGTAGGCATGATCTCTTCTATACATCATCACCCATCTCCAGCGTGTTTCTATTGCCGTCCACATATTTGTATTTCGCATTTTTTTAATTATTAATTTTTCTGACTAAAATTATTCTGATACAACTAAGGATTTTTGAAGGGTATTTTGGGAAAGTATAAGTAAAATTTGTGAATTTATTCGTTATTGCCAAACAATTCTAGAAAATGCCGTAATAAACTTTTCAAAATCTATCAAATTGCTAGAAAAATAAAATAATTGTTCGAAATAATGAAATTCGCAATATGAACCATATTATTTTTTCTGAAGCAATGCATTGTAAATTTAGGCTTCAACTTCTCAACTTAAGTTTAATTATTAATTGCTAGTTTTAGTTATTATTTTTTTATATTTATTTCAGTGATTATTTTTTTATTTTGACAGATAAATTTATTTTAGCAATAAAAGTAATTCAACAATTCTGAAGAAGTAAAATTAATTTTGAAATTTAAATAACAAAAAAATGTATAATCAATAACCTGAAATTAAAATTTAAAAAATATATTTTTTTTATTTGAATTTTATTGCTGCTGGGTGTTTAATGCTAACCTAAAACATTTCTTCTTTTATGAATTTTAGACATTGTTCGTGTGCTTGCTGATGGTTGCGCTGGTAGCAGCCGCACCCGCTGAAGAATCCCTACCGGGTGGTATTTACGAACAGGATGAGCAAGGGCGGCAAAACTTCTTCAAACTGAAGAAGATCAAGAAGCTGCTTTTGGGTTAATCAAAAACCATTTACATACATATATGCAGCATATATGTGGCATGTGCTTAAATTCTTATATTAGGTTTTATCACTCGAATGTGTTCATAGTTATTTTTACAATTCGCTTTTTTTTTTTTATTATAATTTGTTGAATTTGTTTAGCAACTAATTTTCATACTTAGACGCTGTTAAAGACCGCATAAGCTCATCTTTTTATTTGTACAACATAAGGAAATTATTTTTGTAAATATCCCACACACATACGACTATAGTTCTGTAAATATTGATTTTCAATAAATATAACAAAAATGGAAAAAACAAATTTTGACAAACAATTAAAGTGAAGGTGTTAAATTCAAGCCAAAAAGCGCTTAAGCGGATATTTGGATATTCGTGCGAAACAGGTTTGTTAAGAATAAAACTTTTCGATTTTAATGGGTTTACATAAAATTTGTTAAGCGTACGAATTTTGCTTGAAAAATATTTACATAAATTTTATGTTTACTTTTTGTGTTTCCAAAAATATTTATGTAAATGGATTGTTTGTAAAGAGTTTAAGCAGTTTAACAGTAAAATTTTGGTAAAGAATGCCACATAGAATATTTTCATAAACCAGTTTTAAGATTACTTTGATAAATATTGCGCTGTTAATGGTGAAGGGGAGATTGTGGAATGGGCAAACATTTACATTTCTCTTCGAATTTTAATGAATGGGTTTTTGCATAAATTTCACCACGCTTGAACCTTTTGTTGGTGACATTAATAGCTTTCTTATTCTAAAATCTATCGGTTATTCCAGAATATCACCTTCTATAGCTCCGCGTGCGCATTTGAAAATAAAACATTAATAAATTATATTTTTTTCTAGTTTTATTTTGTAATAAAATTCGAAATTTCATATCAAGTAAAGGTCAACAGGCTAGGACAAGCAAGCGCTTGAGTACCTTTTTGATTTTTTTTTTTTTTGATTTGAAGAAAAAAACTGCTTAGTAAAAGCTTGAAGTACTAACTCAGAAATAAGAATAAAAAGAATAGAAGACATATACATATACTATATATTATACGAGTATATGTAAATACAGCGATTCATTGTTGTTGTGTAGACTATTTTCGAACCAAATGGGTTTGGTTTGCATGTAAATATGCCCGGCTACATAGCATGCCAACAGTTTGTCTTTGGTGATAGAAATTCATAGAAATAGAAAAAACTCAATTTATTTATATGTGAAGACATAGTACAGACATACATACATACGCACATAAATAAATATATTATATATAGTTAGTGGAAACGCAATTAAATATTTACACTTTAGTAATAAATGTAATTTATTAATTTATTTTTTTCATCTTAAAAGTAACATATTATTTAGAGTATTGAAAGTTATGAGCTGATATTTTCTTATATACTTTTTTACTTAGTGTTAACATAAATTTTAAAATAAACGACGTGAAAATACGACGTTTATGGGTTTAGTATGGCGGAAGTTTTTTGAATAACGGTAATGTGATGATTCGGCATGTCGTTAGAATTAACCCAAGAACAACAATTTCTTAAGCAATTTCAACTTCAACAGAATGCTCTTATCATCGGTGGCTTCGATAGTGTCGTGAGCACCCTCAATACCTTCGGGAATGGCCTCCTCTACGGGCACGGCGCTAACAGCCATGAAGAGCGCGCAACAAACAAAGATAGCCTAAATAAGTTTGAGAGCAAGCGAAAAAATATTTATTAGAAATTTTCAAAATTTTAAATATTCTTTTTGCATTTTTTAAAGACTATTTTTAAACATTTTTTGTTATAGCTTTTTATATCTACATTTTTTTAATTTTTTCTGTTAATGTTTTTTATATCTAACATTTTTTTTTAATTTTTTTTTAATTTTTTCATTTTATTTTTTTAATTTTTACTTATTTTTTATTATTATTATATTCGTTAACACGTAAATTTAACTTATACTTTAATTTTTGTAATTTCATTAATTTTACACGCACCAAAAGCAGGAATTTCATCTTGTAAATGTTTTTTGTCGAAATGTCTTTAACTCGAAACCGCGTAGGTCAAATGGTAAACTTTAACTGATATTCAGTTTAAACTTAGTACTACTATTTATACCTAGTCTACTTGAGTACGCTGTCGACGTTGACTGCTGACAGCGACGCTGCTGCGGCTGACACAGCGAGCAACGCAAAAATCTGCAGCACCCACCCTAGCAATAAACGTGCGGTATGTATGTATGTTTATATGTACGAAAACCTATGAATGTATGTATGTATGTAAGCATATGATGCGCGTACTACCTTCATTGATTTAAGTCATATTGGGGGTGCCATTAGTTTTTTAACACATTTTTGAGCATTTTGTTGCGGCTTTTTCTCCTGTTCTTTTAACTCTTCCGCTGTCTTGGTTGACGCTTTCCGTTTAACGAATGTTTTTTTTAAGTGGCAGTTAGTACTCGGCAGAGACGATTCCAACACATCTTTGTATTTGATTATTGTCTCTAGTCTAAACATTTTTTTACACAACGAACTAATTCTTTTGTGTTTTATTTGACGGTTAAGTCACGTATGCACACGCGCTACATATCTTTTCACATACATATGTACATGTAAATAACTTATCGCCAAAAATATATCAAAATTTAGTTTATTTGCATATTGGCATCTTAGTAGAGATATTTTATATATTCTAATATTATTTCAAAATTTATGGAAATACATAAATAGAGCCATGAAATTAATTTTTGAAAATCATTCTTTACCTCTACACATCATAGTCCGCACACATTTTGAGGACATTTTTTTAAGTGTTATCAAACTTAATAGTTAGAAAAGACAACAATATTCTAAGCAGAAGTAGAAGTGAGAGATGATTTAAAAATATGTTTAAGACACAATTACTTACGGAGTAAAGAAACGGGTTACTACTTAGTTTAGTCATAAATTCTTTCATAAAGTTTATAATGCATACATACAACGAGGACAAATTCGTAGAAAAAATGCCAGGTGATGAGAGAAAAAGAAACGGTCGTCCCCTCGAGCCATAGAAACTATTCGTGAACGCATTTGCAGAAATTCACACAGAAAACAGAAAATTATGTCAAGCGATATACATATTAACCAGATCAATGTTAAGACATGTTTGAGATGAACTCGACATAAAACCTACTGATGGACAACTGGTCATCTACTGACAGCACGCTTGAAGCAAATTGAGCTCAACAGATGCAATCAGCATCTCCGGTCAGCGGCCACGAAAGTATAATATTCAAAATTTAAAAATTGTTCAATTTTTAAGAATTTTTTAATAAGCAATATAAACACTACTGTGGTCCGGTAGTGTAAGCTACATTAAGCTCCTTACAGAAAAGTACCCCTCTAACCAACGGTTTCTAATGTTTTTATTTTTTCTTTGGTTGAGAGCATGTATATAAATATGAAAAAAAGACAAAAAAAATCACATCAATAAATTTTCAAACTTCTTCGCAAATTCATAGGTGTAATATAAAGGCGAAATTTACATAATTACATAAAAAAATTTAAATTGATTTGTGTATTCCAACCGAAAATGCACTGATCTCAAGCAGGCAACTGTGTACATAGTATGTACATATCTAAGACATTCCACATATAATTATGACACTTGATTTCACTCTTCAAGCCTATTTGGTTATGTAATATATGTAGTTATGCCGCTATATACTTAACCTTTACTCTAAATGAATACCTGAACATATAATAAAATGAAACGAAAGAGAGTTATACCTTGGTTATTAAAATAAATATAAAAAAATGTCAGCACAGCAGTACGAATAATTAGTAAGATCAGCGATGACATTGTCGAAAATATTTCAGTTGCCATAGCATTTGCAGCCGATGGTGCTTCAGATTGTGAATTAAGTAATGAGCATTTATATATTTAGTTCGCGAAACAATTCAAAAGGAGATGGGAACACGAAGAGCAATAAGAATGGTAATTCACGTATTTTTGCATATGCTTACAAATTTTACTTCAACACACCAACCGATTCATCCATATAAACTAAGAAAGTTAAAAAAATAAAATGACAAGCATAAAAAAGGCGACAGAAAGCGATACCCTGATTCACAGTATAGCTTTATATTGATTTTGATACATGAACTACTTACGTAGATCCATCCACCAAATACATTTGGCGATCGTATACAAATTAATGTATTAGGAACTATTCTCTACCATTACTAGTATATGCACATATGTATGCATATGTAAATATTGCACGCAAATATGCCAAGTCGTTGCAGAAAATAAAAAAATAAAATTACTTACCAAAAGGCTGGAATATATGTAAATGTTAATTTATTGTGGGAAGAATATAGACACAGAGTTTGTAAGTAACTAAATCACACTTTCAAATCAATTATAATGGATTATATGTTTTTTTTAATTCTTTCAAAAATCACAATGTCATGAGAAATTCTTATCCAAGCTTATTTAAATCAGTAACATATGATTTGACGACCATTTCCTGTCAAACAATCGATTTCCGAGTATTACATTGAACATACCACATACTGATATAATTTTTACAAAATTTGTATAAAAAAGATAACTAGAATGATATTACAAATACAGATTTGAAATATACCAGATCTTTCGTATTAAATTACAACATCCAACTAAAATACATAAATAAATATTTTAATAAATATAACGCTTTTCATCACCTTAAACGCTCTATTATAACTCTCCACATATTTAGATTCTTGACAATTCTTCAGTGTATTTCAATCTGGAATGGCAACACTAGTGTAGTCCAGAGGAGAAAAGTAAAATCAGCATAAATCCAGAAAATTTTCTTTATTTTTCCAATTACAACAAAATTACCTCATTGCTAAATACTAAACGTTAAGCTGAAAAACTTAAAAAATTCTAAATAACCGTGTAAAAATGACTGGCTCGTTTAGTGTTAAAATAAAATCGAAGAACGGCCAATTCATTGTGAAGGACTTGACTGCTAAAACAACGATTGGCGAATTGAAAGCAAAAGTTTCACAATTAACTGAAGTGAAGGAACCACAATTGCACATACTCGCTGGTTTTCCGCCTCGTCCATTAGATTTATCGCAAAATGCACATTCTATATCGACGATAGGAGTTAGCAGTGGTGAAACATTAATTGTCGAAGAGAAACCAGCAAATACAGCCGCTTATTGCTTAGAGGATGATGAAGCCCTTGCGCGTAGATTGCAAGCCGAAGAAGAGGAAGAGCAACTACGTCAAGTAGTTGCTGAAGCTACAAGGACAGAAGGTGCCAATGGTCCACAAGCACCCGTTGAACTTCCAAGTGGTTCCAGCGGAAATTTTAATGGAATTTTACTCAAAAAGGTTGTACCGGCAGATAATTCTTGCCTTTTTACGAGCATACGTTTTGTGTTAAATGGCAAAATCGACAATGAAGGCAGTGAAATGATGCGACATATTATTGCTCAAGTTGTATCTGCTGACCCACAAGAATTTAATGACGCTGTTTTGGGCAAGTCAAATTCTGAATATTGCACATGGATACAAAAACCCGATTCGTGGGGAGGTGCAATTGAAGTTTCAATACTCTCCAACTATTATGGCATAGAGATCGATGTTGTAGATATACAAAATGCTATTATTAATCGTTTCGGTGAGGATAAAAATTATGGACTACGAGTCTTTCTACTCTTCGACGGTATACATTACGATCCCTTATACATGGAAACAGTAGGTGTAAGTAATAAACTTTGAACCGATCGACACATTTCATTTATTTAATATTTTATTAATTTAATTTCAGGGCGGTGCACCTGCAACAATATTTCCAATCGAAGAATTGGGTGTATATCATCAAGCGGAACAGTTAGCTAACGAAGCAAAATCATCAAGACAATTTACCAATGTTGATAAATTTTCTCTGCGTTGCTTGCAGTGCGATGTTATGCTGGTTGGTCAAGTGCAGGCACAGCAACATGCTAAGTCGACCGGTCATACTAATTTTGGGGAAATTTAATACGCCGTAATATTTAGTTCGCTCTATTTCTTCGCTTTCTTCGTATTCGCCTATTACGTACTCACATCCTAAGACTTGTGATTCACAGATTGAATAAAATTATATAAGAGAGACCAGAGACAAACGAAGGGTCGTCCGGTTTTCTTATAATTTTCACAAAATTGTCATCATAGCTGCGTTAGAACTTCACATCTCATGACATTACTTATTATTTTTAAATGAAATTGTTAATTTCTGGATATTTGTTAACCCAGTTTAAATCTGCAAAAAAATAATAATATTTTGAACGTTTCATATAACGTTCTATAGTAGCTTAGCTAATCCAAAAAGTAGCATAAATTGCTTCAAGCCAGAATTTTAAGTATATTTAAGATGTTTACAAATAGTTTGAAATTAATAACAAATTACTCTGGTTTGCAAATATGTAATACCCAAATGTATTTATGCTTTATTTAACTAAAAATCGTTATTCTCCGCAGCATCAAACGGTTTTATATTTTCATGAAAATTTTTATGCATATACATATGTATGTATATGTAGTGAACTTAAAAAAGGGAATGCTATTCTGCCCAAATTCGCTATGGAGCAGGTGCCCATGGGGGTGTCATCGGTGCAGGATTTTGTAAATATGACATCACTACCGCGCTAACGGATAACATAAAAGACGAGAGAACCTGAACAAAGAAGATAGAAAGTAACTAGGAGCACAATCTTGCTGATTTAACCTTTATATTTTATTACCTGTTTTGCGTCATCACTGACTCTTGAACTAGCAAAGCTAATACAAGAACAATATAGAGCAAACCAAGCACACCATTTAAGCTTCATCATCAGTCCACACATCGAGAATATCATGCCTAAAAAATAAAAACTTTGTTGCAATTGTATATATGGTATATAAATATTGCATGTAATTAATACCCAAAATATTCATATAGTCAGGCATAAGATCTTCGCTGGAACTTCCCGCTTGACCTTGGTTTTGTGGGGCCTTATAGCGGTTGACCTTTTCTTTACGGCGTGGATCCACTTGCATGCTCATTTTATCTTATTTATTAAAATTACTTTTTATTTGTTACAAAAAGGTTAATCACTCGTACGTAAAGTCGTTGTCAAATAAATGTCATAACTGAAGTGACAGCAAAGACACAAACCGATTATTTAAGACCAATGTAAACAAATTGCTTACAATTATTAAAAAAAAGGTTTGAGATTAAAAAATAACCAGACAGAACTATTAAAAAGTGAATACAATCAAAAATTTATTGAGTTATATTAAATACATTATTTTGTAATAACAATATTTTTTGGAAAAATAACTTTATAAATTTTATTAACAAACGTAGAGCAGGTAGCCCTAGCAATTTGTGCGTAAACAGCTGATTGTCTTATTTATGCATATATTTTTGCAGCGGTTTCTACAAATTTTTTAAATTAATTTGTGTATTTTTGACTTGATAGATAGGTAATGGAGATTTTAAAGCAAGGCGCAGAAGGTCGTCTTTACCTTGGTGTATTTAAAGGGGAAAAGTGTTTAGTAAAAGAGCGTTTCATTAAACATTATCGTCATCCAGAATTGGATACACAGATTACAAGACAACGAATCAAAGCAGAAACAAAAGCGGCTACTCGATGTCAAAACGCTGGAATATTAGCACCACGTATTTTGCATACTGATCTAAATGAACGTAAAATTTATATGGAATATTTTGGAGAAGCCATCACAGCCAAAGAATTAATTCAACGTGTTGTAGCTGATCATTCAGTAGAGACAGCGGAAAAAGTTTTGAAAAATCTTTGCACACAAGTCGGTACAATAATTGGAAAACTTCATGCAAATAACATAATACATGGTGACCTTACAACTTCTAACATACTTATCAATCCCAAAAGTGAAAATAAGGATTTTAAAGAGTACGACATTGTTTTTATTGATTTTGGATTAAGTCATTACAACCAAGGAGCGGAAGACAAAGGTGTCGATTTATATGTATTGGAAAGAGCGCTTCTCAGCACACACAGTGAGCAACCATATCTATTTGATTACTTGCTCGAAGCTTACCGCAAAGAATGTGGCAAGGATGAAGGAACTATTGTTGCTAAATTTGAAGAAGTACGGGCGCGCGGACGGAAACGTACTATGATTGGCTAACCAGATGTGTGAAAAGATTCATTTCATTTTTTTTATTACGATAAGCTTAATTGTGACTAGATCCTAATTTACACAACAAAATACAGAACATAGTGCATATTCGACTATTCTATCCGCTGTTGTGCGTTTTTTTCGTTGGGTAAAGAATTCTGTAAATCATCGCGTAAGTTTTCAACTTTAATCTTTTTTATATACTTTCGAACTTTTTGTTGTTTTGAAAGCTTCTGATTTTTTAATGGCTCAACGCCTTCAGAGTCATCGTCCTTATACTGTTGATATGGATGTTCACGAATTTTTTTGATTGCATCCTCTAATTTCAAGCCAGCAATTCCCTGTTCTTCATAGTAGAGGCGCAGTTTAGCACAAAATTTTTCGTGTCCCCTTCTAAATGACTTCGTTTTTGTTGAAGGGTACTACAAAATATTGAAAATTAAAATAAAATTTAAAAAATATAATTATAATTAAATTTACCCTTGCATCAATCGTGCGCGCACATCTATCGTAAAAATTGTGAAGATGTTTGAGAAAAACCTCGTTTGGTTTGATATTTTCATCCAAACTTATTTGTAAAATTTCAATGACATATGGGAAATTTCTGTTACCAGTTCCTTGTCGCAACATTGCACCCAAAATTTGTATGTTCATGCTGTAAAGTTGTAAATGTAATACAAATGTACTTATATACCTCGATATTACTATAATTGCCTCACCGTATGCCGTTTTCTTTCATCTGTTGCAATAATTCTCGGGATTCCACTTCCGTTTGACATCCTAACGCTAACACACCATAGGTAATAATATCAGGCTCTAAACCGGCTGTCCGTATCATTGATATCACTTCTTTCGCTCCTTCGTAGTCGAAACGCATAGAACGTTTTTTTATTAGAATATTAAAAAAGTCAATGTCTGCTTTTAGACCAATTTTTCGCACGTATGTTAACAACTGTTTTTCGGCTGCATATGTTGGCGGTATGACCTCCAATAATGTTGTAAAAGTTTCAATATCAGGCGTAATTTTACATTCTTTCATAAGATTCAAAAAGCCCGACAAGCCGCCCAAAAGTAAAAAACGTTCGTGAGGACGGGAAACTTCCGCTAACGAAACCAGGCTGCCGAGATGAGGTTGTGCTGCCAACAGGTTAGGCATTTCTAACTGTTCTGCATTATTTCTAATTTCTATAACTTGGGATTGCTTATTCACATCTAGAGCGTTAGATGATGATACTTCTTTAGAGAGTGATGTCTCTTTTTCTATAGATGTAGCCGTAGCTAGAAATTCTTCACGTTCTGCACATATTTGATGTAATACTTTTTCCATAGTATTCAAGTCACCAAATCCACAATCTCTCGCACAACGTAAAACAGTGTTGAAAGTGTAATAATCGGGTTTTAGTTCATACTGCATCATTTTGTGCCAAGTAAGAAGACAATGACTGTCGAAAAATTTCAACAAATTTAAATGAATAATGTTTACAATCGTGTTTATAAAATGAGTTCTTACCGGAATCCATATTCTACATCGCTTGCGCAGGCTTGCAACAAGAAATTAAATGTTTCAACATTCAAAGGCAATTGTTTCTCCATTAACTCATCCGCAAGTAAATATGCCGTCTTTACGTCACCACATCGTCCAAAAGCTTTAATCATTGCATTATAATTTTTTACATTTGGTTCATAACCCTTCTCTATCATTATTTCACGTAATCTATTAGCCTGTTCAATGCCGTAGACCGTAGATGGAGCATTCGCACAAGCATTAAAAAGTGACGTATACGTACCGCCTTTCACTTTTAATCCCCTTTGCCGCATTTTAGTAAATAAATTAAATGCTTTACGCGTGTAACCTGCCTTTGCACATCCGCTTATTAGTAAATTATATATGTATGCATCAGGTTTGGCGCGATCTTGCTTTAACATTTGTACCTCGAGTACCGCAATTGCATCTTTTAGTCGTTTCTCGGCTAGATGGGATTTTATAAGACGTGCGTAATCAATTGTTCGCAATGCTCTGCTTTTAGGATTATTTGTATATTCATCTTCCATAACATCTCCAGCATCTTCTTTGATCTCAGATGTTTGATTGTTACCAAATATATCAGCGTCGTTCAATTTTTCCACAAAATGGTCTAAATGACTATTTAGATTATCTTCTTTCGACGAATTCTCATTTCGAAATGGCTTATGGTCTGGAAGAGTCTGTTGTTCCTTGTTAGCTTGTCGTTGCTCTTCCAAACCGGCATCTTTATCATATGTTTTAATATGCAGTTTACGGACACACTTTGACTCTTCAAACAAACTGTAAATACTGTATTTTAATTTAAGGCACTCATTGTGACGAAATTCCTGCGACACCTTATTGCTCGTATACCAGAACTGACGCAAAGCTCCAACACGGAGCAAACGAATGGCCATTTTATTTATTTCAAAGTATCTGTGTTATATTTATATAAACTCTTTCAAATTACATGCTGTTTTATTCATTACTGATTAGAGTGGCCAGGTTACAGCTAAAATTAGTTGCTCAAAATTTTCAATCTTATTATCAACAAAAAAAAACATTTAAAATATGTTTAGAACTTTACTATCTTCATTGATGTATCCGATTCAATGTATTCTTGAATTCAATATTTCATTATATTTTTCAAAAAACTTTAAATTTTTCCCAACAAGGCACATACAAATTTTTTGAAATGCGCCATGAATTGATAACGTCAGAGTTGCCAATCCTATACATATAGGCTGTCTCAGCTGTACTGTATCAACTGTTTTCTGTTTGTTTTCATTGTCAATTCCGCATCAAATGTTTTTATTTGTGAATGTCGTTTGGTGACTCACACGCGTCATAATTTTCAACCAAAAGTTAGATTAACTTAAAAATGTTTAACAATTTATTTGGCAAAAAACCAACTGTTAAAGAACAGCAAAGGGAAAATGACAAAAACCTACGAAAAGCCAATCGGGACATAGAGCGTGAGCGCCGAAAACTAGAAGAGGAGGAACGCAAGCTGCAGCAAGAAATAAAAAAGGCTGCGGCACAAGGCAATAATGATGTATGCCGCATATTGGCGAAACAACTTGTGGAAATAAGGAAACAAAAGTCTCGAACATTTGCAGCTACCAGTAAAATTACATCCATTGGTTATCAAAATAAAAATATAGGAACAAATATAGTACTAGCTGATGCAATGGGAACCACTGCCAAAACAATGGGTGATATGAACAAAGTGATGCGGCCGGAAAGTATTGCTGCAAATCTTCGAGATTTCCAAAAAGCAAATATGCATATGGAAATGACAGATGAGATGATAAACGATACGTTAGATGACATGCTGAACGAGTCGGGCGATGAAGAAGAAAGTGATGCCATTGTTAATAAGGTTTTGGATGAAATTGGTATTGAGATATCAGGTAAAATGGCGAACATTCCGTCCACCGGCTCCGGAGATTTGGAAAAAAGTGCACGTAGCGAAAAGGATATTGAAGCTCAATTGGCTAAATTGCGCTCCACTTAGTTATTTCTGTAAGTCTATAAAATAAGTTAGTTTTTATAAATGTAACCCTTATGATCATGTGGATTTTAAATAAAATGCTATTGCTTAAGATATATATATTTTACTTATAACCCAAACGATTAACAATCTTTAAATTTCACATAAATGGATTAACTTTATAGTCTAGCTGACATACCACCACCAGCGACAATCGATTCGCCTGTAATATAAGAAGCATCATCAGAAACTAAAAATGATACTATTCCACCCATTTCTTCTGGGGCACCCAGACGTCCCATGGGTATATTTGAGACTGCTGCGTTATTAGCCGATTCGGTTTCGTGCAGCTAATGAAAAAAATATCTATGTTACTCTTTTTACACTTACTTTACATTTATCATACATACCGCACTTGAGAATTTGGTTTTAATAATTCCTGGTGCCAAGCAATTTACTCGAATTCCTTCAGGAGCCAACTCTTTGGATGCAGCTTTAGTTAAACCAATTAAAGCTGTCTTACTAACGGAGTATGCACCTAGCAACTATAAAAAATTCTTATTTAAGATATAATGATTAGATGATCTTATCTTCTTATCTTAATGATTAGAAACAAATAAAACATACATATACATATGTATGTATATTTATGTACATACATTGAAAGCATCGTAGCCCGCTATGGAGGACACAAAAACTATATTGGAACCTTGTTCCTTTCGTAAATAAGGCAATGCCTCTTTTGCAAGTAAATAGGAAGATTTAACATTCACGTCGAATATTTTATCCCAGACGCCTTCCTCGCATTCCAACACGCCACCCACTACTGGATTTGTAGCGGCATTAGATACCAAAATATTTAATTTTCCATAAGTACGTATAGTTTCCTCAAATAGTCGTTTCCTATCTTGTGCTTCTCCCACATGACATTTTAAACCAGTAACTTTAAGATTTAGCTTTCGTAAACGTTCAACCGCATTTTCAACATTTCGCTCCTTACGGCTACTGATTACCACAGCCGCACCATCCTCGGCCAAACGTTTAGCAATTGCAAATCCAATTCTAGTAAAGGTAATAATGTACACATTTTTGCCTAGTAACAAATACATTATTTATGATCAACATACCCATCCGTAGAAGCTGTAACGATTGCTACCTTTCCTTCTAAACGTTTCATATTTTTCTCTGTTGCTGTATGAATTCCACTACTTGATAAGCGTTTATGACAAATATTTAAAGTTACACCAGGTACATTAGCTAGTTGAAAAATATTTGCATTTAACCTTTAATCAATGAGATTGAACTTTAAACATTATGCACATTAACTTACCTCCAACGTAAACACTTTTTGCTTTTGTTACAAGTTGTCTTCTGATAAGGAACATTTTTTCAGATTCGGATTCTTATCCTTTGAACTGAACCTCACTGGCGATAAAAATTAGAGCGGATTAAGCTCCTTATTAAATCACGACCCGTGAAATCTTGAATTAATAAATAATATATATGTATGTATTTTAATTTACAGTACTATTAACACCGGTTTCTTAACCCTTAAAAGGTAACATTTCTGAATTTCATTTCATAATATTTATTTGACAAATTTCGTTGTTATAGGCCTTGGTTAAAATCAATATTAGACTTTATTATTTAAAAAATAAAATAATCTACTCAACAAAATGTTGTTTATCTAAATAACTGATACACTAAATATATTTATTATATACGTGCTATTTTTTAATTCAACTAAAAGGTACACAAAATGCAAATAAGTAATTTTTATTTCAGAGAAGTAATTTATTGCAAAATTAATAAATCTGTTTAAAATAATTTTTAAATGGTGTTGCGTTTATTTTGATATCGTTATGCGTTAGACACTATCGTGTCGTTGCTAGCGTTGACGTAGTAAAGTAATCGTTGTGATAAGCTTTTTTGTATTCGATAGAAAAAGCACATATCTATCAAACGGCATCGCAACAACTACAAAATAAATTTAATCCACAGATTTGTGTTTCAGCCAAATATTGCTAAATTTAAATGCAAATATCTCAAAAAACATAAGTCAGCGTCAACTATATATTTATATTTTCTTAATCTTGAGAACTTCGTCTATCGCTACATACCCATTCGAAATCCCAGCCATTATTTACATATGTATAAGAGTGCAAGAATCAACTCAACTAAATATTGTTTATATGATCGATCGAAACAGGATTAAATAACTA
Organism: Bactrocera tryoni; assembly: GCF_016617805.1. Taxonomy (NCBI): domain Eukaryota; kingdom Metazoa; phylum Arthropoda; class Insecta; order Diptera; family Tephritidae; genus Bactrocera; species Bactrocera tryoni. The sequence goes on along the minus strand of NC_052503.1, from coordinate 21,005,890 downwards.
GTATAAGACTAAAGAATCCTCAATTTACAAAAGCAATAGCCCTCTCCTTTATTAGTAGATTTGAACTACTTTAATAAAAGTGTAAATGTATCTTAAATTAAATTTTCTTATATCATGTTCCCGCCAAAAATTTTAAGTGATTGATTTGAATTTAAACTAATCTAGACTTTTTTATTGCTTTTGGTGATTTATAAAACAATTGTTTTTGACATTAAAAAATTCACATCGTTTAAAATTTATTAAAAGAAAACATTGTGATGTCGTACTTTGTTATAAAAGTTGTATTTTTTTTTATAAATATTCTCCATTCAATGGAAATAATGGTGGAGATTTTTGATTTTGAGCGCCTAGCAATGAGACGTTTGCTGCTGGCCCATACAATGCTCAAAATAGCTAGTCAATATGGAGCAAATTCAACAAGGTCTATTTGGATGAAGGCATGTACATAAATATTGGAATTACATGTATTACAATGTCGTTCGTTTAATTAAAATACGTATATTTTAGGCTCGTAGGCAAATGTTTTGGGAAGTCGATTGCCAGGTGAATTCAGACGAGTTTTTTAAAAGCAACTTCCGAATGAAGCGCCAATCATTCAATAAATTGTGTATTATGTTGAAAGGCTTAGAGAGGAAAAACACTAACTACCGAAAGTCCATTCAATTAGAAAAACGTATTGCAATTGCTGTATATGCTTTAGGGTCTTCTGCCGATTACCGTACAATTGGAAATATGTTTGGAATTGGGAAAAGCTCTGTTTGCACAATTCTAATTGAGTTCTGTCGTGAAGTCTGGCGATGTTTGTGGCCTTTATATTTGAATAAATTCCCAATGAACGAAATTCAATTGCGGGAGTATTTAAATGGTTTTGAGTCATTGGGTTTTCCTCAAGTGTTAGGAGCTATCGGTAAGAAGTTCAACTGTTTACAATTGATTGTTTTTTAATTTTTATGTTTAAGATGGATGTCACATAGAAGTTCATCCAACAGCAGAAGATGCTATGGATTACTATAATGATAAGGGCTGGTATTCCACAGTTCTTCTGGCTTTAGTTGATGCAAGGTAAGTTTGTTCATGAAGCTCGTTCGAACTCCTGGCGTATTTCTTTAATATTATAGATGTCGCTTTATATACATTAACGTCGGTAGTCCAGGCAGTTGTAATGACTCTTCAATATTTGAGAGTTCATCTTTAAAATGCCAGTTAGTACAATCTAGCTTATTTAATGACATGAGTAGGCAAATATCGTCGGTTAATGTTCCAGTCGTTCTGTTGGGTGACTCTGCGTTCAAACTTGATGAACATTTGCTGAAGCCATATCCATTTCGCAAAAACCAACCTTTGAATGAGAAAAAATATAACAATGCACTCTCGAAATGCCATAGAGTCGTCGAGACAGCTTTCGATCATTTAAAGGCAAGGTTTAGGCGAGTTGGCAAAGGCTTTGAAAACCACATGGCCAACACAAAAGCTGTCATTAAAGCGTGCTGTGTATTGCACAACTTTTTGAATGAAGAGAAAGATGAAATTACTGAAAGGTGGATTGCAACACAACAAATCGAAAACCAAAGTCGGCAGTTGCCAGAAAACGAACCTAACATTCCTGGAAATGTTAGCCCAAGGGCAGAGGAAATAAGACAAGCGTTCGTTTCATATTTCGGTAAGTGGTTGCATTCATCTTTGAAATATTTTTGAACCCCTACATACATATGTATATATTTGTAGTTTTATAATACTATGGCTTATGAGTAAACTACACATAAGAGCGCTCAAAAAAATTATACATAAAATGAAAAATGCTTATAAAAATTAACATAAAACAGTCTTTAAAACTAATTTTGGCGGCGAAGGAAGTCGATGAAAGCATCCTTCATCTCGCTAATGTCTTTGGCATATTTTTCTAAAATAAGTAGCCGTTTTTCATCGGCATCATTCATCGCCTGAGTCGCCTTCAAAAAATCCTTTCTCATTTCCTCCATTACTGACACTGCTGTTTTCTTTTTAATTTTTCTAGCGTCTCTGGATGAGGGGAGATTGGAAGGGTCGGAAGACGATGCGGCAGGACTCCGAGGAGCGAATGGATTCGGAGATTCGATTGGACTCGGTGGTTCGCCAAGACTCGAAAGTGACGATTCTGCTTCGTTTTTAACCTCTACAGGAAATGACCCTATTTCGTCAGTATCCACTGAAAATAAACATACATATCAAAGACAATGACAACAAACAAATAAAGTCACTGAGAAATATTCCATAAAACGCCGTTTCATTGAATTCTGACGCAAAAACAACAATAACATCAGCCAATGCAGAAAAGATTTCGACGCGAAAAGCTAATAGTTTTTTAAAGTGTTTTTTACTTGGGGTATTATTTGTTTTCTTTATTTGGTTCCTTAATAAAATATGTCGATAAGGTAACATTGGTTATTTGCTAGAGTGAGAACAAAAGTTAAATATTGAATTAAATTTTTTAAATTTTAAAAATTTTGCATTATTTAATATAAAATAAATTTGTAGAACCGAATTAGTAAAGTGTAAATGGATATAAAAGTCAAAAATACAAGTGCTAAATTCACTATAAATCGAAGAAACGTGCATTTTAAATAGTAAAATTTTTTAACATTAAATTCAAATATCTCAAAAACCGTAAGTTAGCGGAAGCTATATACTTATGTATATATGTTCTTAATCTGGAGAACCTCATCTATCAGTACATAACCTTTTTAACTGCGAATTCGGGGAAGGTCATTTTAAAATTTACCTCTTGCATTAAATTAGCGATATAGTACAAACTAATGTTTCGTTATATTTATTAAAAATATACGGCGAATTATGGACTACTCCAATATAGTTACAACTTACCCATAATGCTGTCCTCGACAAGCTCGTCGGAGCAGAAGCTTTTGTAGCCACCTATCGCTTGGTGGACCGCAGCATAATGCTTCCAAGCCGAAGACGAGCCACCGAATACACCAACTTTCCGTTTCTCTTTCCTAAAAATATACAACAAATTATTTATTATAAAATTTTACTTCTTCACTTATAACCTACTTGTATTTGTTAGTAAAATTATGCATTTTAATTTTTATTTCTGTGGCCGTATAATTGTGGCCAGCTGTGTTCATTTCTCTGGACATCTCTTCGTAAATGTGGCTATTCTTTCTAGTTGATTGAAATTTTAGCATTTTTTCTTGCCACAACTGTACTAAATCGGTTTCGGCAGCCTCGTTCCACACTACCCGCTTTTTTTTCATAACAATATCCCCACTTGCCATTTTCACTTTTGCAAAATTATTACACTAAATTTTTTCACTTTATTTGTTTGTTTAGTTTATTGCACTTTGAAGCTGTAAACACACATTCTTGAGCATTTTGGAGATGGCAGCGACGTATCAAACAGCTGATCTACACAATTTCGTTGTTGCCGTACTAACGATACAGATATACGGTCAAAAATTTTGGTTTCAAGTTGATCACGCAAACTACTTGTCAAAATTTATTTAAATGCATAGACGTGACGTAAGCTACAAGCAACTTGATAATCAATAATAATTTCTATATGCTGTGGTCATGGAAATCACATCTAAGGGCAATAAGAAAATGTTTTTTCAACATGTTGCCGATAAAGTTCTGGTTAGCGCTTAACAGACATTTAGATAACGGCTCTGACTTTGACATCGTTAACGTGAACACGATATGACAGTTACTTGCGTTGACGTAACAAAGTAATCGCTGTGATGAGATATTTTTGATGCGATAGGAAAAACACATATCTATTGAACGCCATCGCGACAAACTATTGTATATTATAAGTTCAATTCACTGATTTATCTTTATTTTTCTGATATTATTCTTTTGTTCACAAATATTTGTGCATTGTTATGTAGAAACAACACAAACGTAATTAATTTGAAAATAGTTCATCATAAATAAAATAATGAAGTCATGTAACACAAGCAAATTTCCTTTTCCCGTAGGAAGGATCTAATATCTACAACCAACACATTTCGTAAAAATATCATTTAAGGCAGCCTTCAACATGAATTCCAACACTCCAAAACTGTTTGCAACATCAAGCAAAATTCAAATTAAGCAACATGTGCCCATTGGCTCAATTAGGAAGGGTCCTCACGCTATAGAACGCAGTTTAGTTCCAGACGAAGTTGTTATTAAGCGTAGATTCGGTAATTCTAATTACTTACTAAATATAGTGATATTAAGAAATGCTATCAGATCTTGAGGCGAACTTAAATGAGACAAGGTGTTAGCTTGCTCAAATGACGCACCAATCAACATACCAGGATAATTTGGAGCAATATGGAAAATATTCTTGCGGAAAAACTACAATCAACACATGCAACTGGTATAATAAAGTGAGTATAAACTAGAAATAAAGGTGCGGTATTATATTTTTCTCTAAAGTATTAAGGTAAGTTTTTAAAAATATTGAATAATTTTTCAGAGTGTGTAGTATTAGTGTCTAAAAGTATTGAAATCTTAGTGTTAACGTATTTAAAGTTTGTATAGAATATACAAAAAATTAACACTAAAAAATTTTGTTAATTCAAAGATCAAAACATTTGTGAGAATCGCACTCACTGCCTCATAGTGAGTGAAAAGGCAAGGATTGGACGATCTGCTGTTAATAAAACTATGTATATATACTTTTTTTCAAATAAACAAAATTATTTTCTAGCCTTTAGAAGCAGCCGTATACTACAATCAACAAACCATGAAGTAATACTCCCTGCAAAAATTACAAAACAACACAAACATCAATCAACATTCCATGAACTCAGACAATTTGGATATTGATATCTTCTGGCACATGCGGATTACAACAATCAACTCAAACCTATTAGATGATGTAAATAAATATAAAATTTCATATTCTGTAGTTTAAATACGTGATCGAAATTTAAAGTTAATTACTGTTTAATCGAAATTTGAACGTCTCGTTTGAATTCACTTTAACGTTTGAAATATGATCTTTAAATAGTGACTGGAGACTTAAATTTTAATCTTTTTAATAAAACTTTACAAAGTTCTTTCTTATTCTAATCTTAGTATATAATTTTGTTTTAAAATTTGAATTAAAATATTTCGTTGAGTAACAATTAAATGATTTGAATCGTAAAAAATACCATTATAATTATTCAACAAAAAGCTGAAAGCTGCGATGAAAAATTGTTGATATATAAACCAAATTTATATTTATAAATCATTAATAGTGACATTAACCATATTCACAGGTGAAGGTTCAAAGCCTTTGTTTCAAAGAGATGATATCGTGGTGAATCCGGATAATGCTATAAATATCGCAGAAGACAAAAGCGAAAAGCAAAGCACCACAGAGGATATTTCAAATCGAGGGCGAAAAGAGCGCCACATTTCGACTGTAAGTGAATTATAAATATTTGCATATGCTGATATTTAAATAGAAACCAAAGTTTTTAATTAATATCAATTTATTAAGGATTCCAGTAGCCCAGAGCGTTATCGAAAATATCACAACAACCTAGAGAAAGAGACCACTCGACGCACGAAAACGACGAATCCTATTAGTGATGACAAATATGCAGCTCGACGTGACGCATCACCACCACCAAATCGTCGCCGAAAAACCTCTGAAAAAATTCCATATTTTGTAGACCAAGTAAGAGAGCGAGACAGAATTCGTCGTAAATATGGATCGACAAGAAATAAATCGCCTCTAGCGTCATCCAAATTTCGACGCAGGCGTAGTATTTCAAGGTCACGCTCACGATCTCACTCTCGAGATTCATTGAAAACTAAACAACGTTCACCAGCTCGTCGAACTAATTTTCGTCGTCGGTCAATTTCAATGGATCGTGAATGGGGTGACAATAGTAAACGCGAACGGGAAAGAGAAAAATCACGTGCAGATAAGGATTTGCATGGGACACCGAGGCACTATCAACATAGATCAGATGATCGTGGCAAAAATGTGCGTAGATCCCGAAGTTCTCGTACACATTCAAGATCACGCACTCGTTCACGTGACCGTTCGTCGCGCATAGGAACGCAAAATAGCGAACGCCATAAATATCGTTATAATGAGAATGAAGAACAGAATGGGAATGGCGAAAGAAATCTGTCACAACCGCAAATCATAACCATACCCGTGCCGGTTCCAGCGGATTTTATTAATTATGGTTATGTAAGTTAATTATAGTTGGGTTGTATAATATATGAATGACATCTTCCTAATAGCTATTACAGCTTAGTTCTTTGCAACAACAATACAATAATTTGTCTATATCTGTAAACAATGTTCGTAATAATTAAGAGTTTTTTTTTCGTTGATACAGCCAACCTGGCCAACTACAACGCAGTGGGCACCCCAGACATCACGATATGGAACACCCACTTATCCTATGCCTACTTTCGTGCCTGCTGTTTTACCACCAATGCGGCACCCAATGCCACCTTATGGATTACCTCCACAACCAATACGTTACGGTGGACCTGGTTATAGATTACCTGTACAATATGGTGCAACACGCCCTTGGCGACCCAATTTTCGATCAAAAAATACATAAATTATGGGTAATACACGTAGATTAAATTTGGATACTATATAGATATATCAAGCGTAAGAATTATTGATTTTACTCTTTTCTATTTATTGTACCACATTTGGTAGTTGTAGTTAAAATTTAATAACTTCTGGTGTGTAATTGCATATAAATAGAATTAAATTTTCAATTTATATTTTCTGATCGAAAGTGAAATTCAAGGATTAAAAAATATTTTTCGCATTCGTAATAAAATTTTATATTAGATTTTTTTCGATTTTAAGTTTCAAAAAGCAAGTAAATTTAAAAATACACTTATTTTTGTATTTGATTTTCTTTTATTTACAAATATATATACATATATATATTTATATATATATTTATATATATGAATAGAGCAATTATGATTATTTGACATTGTTTTCAATCTTTTGATCAAAAATACAGAATTATGGAAATATAAAATAAAATAATATAATAAAATAATAAATAGAATATGTAGAGAACAGCATATTTCATATTTTGATTTGAAAAATATTAAATAAATACACTAGTAAAGGAGGAGTTATATCTTACTACAAAATTTCTTATAAGAAATTAAATATTTAAAATGAGAACATTAATTGAATGGTAGGAAGTCACAAAATGTTTAGATTTATTTTGCAATGCAATGATATAAATTCCAACTTCCAAAGTTATACACAAGATCGGTAAAAATACGTTCAGAAATAATATCATTTAGAACCAGATCAAAAATTTTGTGCACTAGAGTATAAACACATACGGAACATACATATGTTAAAAGGAAGATTTGTCACCGTTATTAGTGTTTGCTATTTGTTTTAAATATAAGAAATTATTTTTTTCTTTTTTTTTTTGTTAAAACCTGACCTTGAAGCTTATAATGCCTATAACATTACTTTCACTTTTTATTACACTTAATAATTTTATTCACTTGCATACATATACATATGCATGCCTGAAACTCTTCTAACCTCCGGTTGTAAATATATTACAATACTTATTTCGATTTTTCTATCTTACGTCTGAAATTCACTTCGAATTTTAAACTTTTCTACAAAACTAGCGTTTCTGTTTTTGTCTAAGTTATATATATGTATATATATATATATCTTTGTTAACGTTAATTAAAAAATTAAACTGTTGCGTTGGTATTCACTTTTGATTTCACTTAACATTGGTTTTCGTACAAGTTTCTGTCACACGTTTGTTTTAAAAGCCTTCATACCAGGTCAACTCGCGGTCGAAACTGTAAGCGCAGAGGAGGATCTCTAAAACGCCAACGCGTCACATACACAAACTTTAGCGTATGATCTTTGCCTAACAATTCTTCATTGCACAGTATGTCGATCTAAAAATTGAGAAATTTTTGAACAAATCAGTAATATTTTTCTTAAAAATACATAAAATCAATACGCATTGATAATTTTTTTCTTTTTTTAACACAGTTTTTCTGCAAAAACAATTACCTCTCGATATTTGTCAATGCCATTTAAAATTTTCTTGGCAACCAATTTTTTCAAATGCGTTATAGTCGCTTGTGAGCTGCAGCGTATAAAACGCCGCTGCAAATTTTTAAAATTATTGCTCATACATTCGAGGCTTACGTTCACCTGCTCGTCTAGACGATGGAAATCAGATTCTGCATGTGCTTCGAGCATTTTCTCATCGTCATCGTGATTTTGCGGCATATCTTTGGGGCAGGGAATGTTTCGACTTTTATAAAAATCTCGTTCTCTTCTCATTTCATCTACATTAAAAATTTTATTTCATATCAATTTCATTCTCTTTTCAATTGTTTAGAAATTTTACCTTCTTGTAGATTTGGTACCAACTTATAAACGATATCCTGCATGGTCCGATCAAAGCTGATGTACTGCAGTGGGTGTGACTGATGGATGACCATGTCGCAAGTGGGACAGGTTTTCTTTTCTTCCAAATGTTTTACCAAACAACTTTTACAAACTACAATTATAAAATGGAATTTATAATTATACATTTATATATATATATTATACATATATTGTATAATGTATTACTAACATGTATGTAGACACTCAGTGACGGTTGTGGCATCAATAAAGTAACCACCGCAGATCTTGCACGTTATGTGCGGATTTATGGTCTTAAGCTTAACACGACGTTCCATGGTTTCTTTTAATCTTTTCTGCAGTATATAGATCGCAGGAGTACTGCCGAACTTCAGTAAACATTGCACTTGTACCCCAAATCCGCAAAGCAGTACAAATTACTAGTAGCTAATTTGGAAAGCCTTTTGTGACAATAATACACAGTATTGCATGTAATATTTTTGATCAGTTAAGTTCTGCAAGTTTACAAATATAATATACGCTGCTAAATTTATCTAGCTACACAACGGCAAACACTTCCAATTCACCTCGGGTATATTTGAAAGATTTTGATCGTCTAATTCATATCCTCTTTAAACATCTTTTATTTATCATTTGCATTATAAGACGACTATAACTATAAACAGAACATTGAAAAATATAAACACTGATTATGTTATTAGTAAAAACAAAGAAATTAAACAATTACGCGAAACCGAAAAATTGACACGAACACGGGTTTTTATAGTATTTTTTATTGAAGTAATGAAATAAATGATGAGGCGAATTGGAGGTTGGCAGCACTGGCTGTCAACTTGCATTTTTGTTTATTCTTTAAGAAGACCATAACTCCGAACTTACAACACAACTCAACAGATTGCAAATGTGATTTCATTCCCATTTAATATTGTTATCAATATTAATTTATTCGTTGTTTAATTAATAGAGTTGTAGTTAGTGGAAAAGATTCTCACAACAATAATTTCAAAGCATCGTGTTATTACATAAATTATTTCAAAGCGTTTTATATAAAAATGAAACCGATCTGGCAGGGCAGAATTTCTAATTGTATCAGCTGGACAATTAACAGTCGTGTGAATTTACAAAAAGTTACATATTGCAAATTTTTCGAAAACTTGAGATTGGTGTTTATATTCATTATATTTGTGAAAGGTATATTTTGTTGACAAAAATAAGAGTGTTCTATTTTAATAGTACTTGTTTTATTCAATTCGTTTCTTTCTAAAGAAATTGTGCATTCCATCGATTATTTACCGGCCCACATGCAACATTTTGTTGAAAGCAATATATGTGTGTGTAGAACTGAGTTGTTAAAACTTGAATAGGGTATTTTCAGTTTGCCACGATGTTTGCAACAACCAAACAAAAAAAAAAACCGTAGAAAACCTATAACCGCCGATATTGGGAGACTAGCAAAAATCTGCCATACAAACTGACCAGTAACTCTTAAGTTCTTATTGGGAAAACTCGAAATTTATCACGGACTATTGTCGAAGGCAACGCTATAATCTCCAAAGAAATTGTTCATATCGGAGAACTATAACAAATACATACATAGCTGTCATATAAACTGACCAATCAAGTTCAAGTCCCTGTATGAAAACTTTTTTATTTGGGAATGTATTTTCACGAACTTCGCTTTTTTTTTCAAAGCTAACGTTATAAGTTCCCAAGAAGTTGTTCAGATCGGACTACTGTATCATGTAGCTTTCATTCAAACTGATCGATCACCCGTGGAAGGAATTATAGCTGTAGTGCCGCACAAGCTAACGTTTTTTCTTGACCATTTTTCATTTCATAAACATTATTGATCTTATAAATTTAGTGGATAGATTTACAGTACTTTGTAATTTGCAGCACAATTTATTGCTTCAGTATGCATATCAATAACATCCAGAAAATCCTGTTCTCCTATTCTAATAAACAATATGACGAATATAAATTCAACTTAAAGTCAATGAGGGGGTTTTTAGAAAGAAAATCAAGTCTTTAAAGCTACGCAGTCTACAAAAGTACATACGAACACATTCAGCATATAATTATGCAGAGTAAAATAAAAGTATTTTTTTAAAAATTATTGACATAGAAAAACTTCAATGCCGCGATAATATTACAATTATTTGTTTAAGCTTGCATTTTTGTATACTTATGAATGTACTTATTATGGACAAAATCAAGTAACTTTCATTCTTTACAGGGCCATTGCCTTCTGTTTGATATAAAGGCAACACGCAAACGCACAAAACGGCAACAACATAAATATATACAGACGTATGTATGTATAACAACTGCAGTAGTACGAGTCAAACGTTGCAAAAAGTAGAAAAACTTGTATTTGCTTAAAAATCTAACAAGTGTTGTTTTTCCCCTACCCCAACAAAATCCTCTCACTACAATCTAAATTGTATGGTATTTCCTAATAATACACATACAAGCGTCATCAGTTTCTGATTTTTACTTGTAATTTTAATCTATCGGTGTTCGGACACAGTGGCGAATTCAGTAAAACAGTGTATCAACATGGTCGGTCGAGTACTGGTCTATGGCGGCAAAGGCGCTTTGGGCTCTGCCTGTGTTTCCCACTTCAAATCAAACAACTACGTGCGTATCAAGCGCTTTTAGTACTTTTCCCTTAAGAACTTGAGTTAAAATTAAATAAATATTTTACTTGCAGTGGGTTGGTAGTATTGATCTCAGCGTAAATGAAGAAGCGGACGCAAGCATCGTGTTACCCCGTGAACTTAGTTGGGAACAACAAGAAGCTGAAGTGTTAACAAAGGTCGGCGATGCTTTAAACGATGAAAAATTGGATGCTGTAATTTGTGTTGCAGGCGGTTGGGCGGGTGGTAATGCCTCCAAGGGTGAGTAATCTTATACAAAAATGTCTTACATCCTTTATTACATGTATGTTAAATTTTATTTTACTTAGATTTGGCCAAAAATGCTGATTTAATGTGGCGCCAAAGTGTTTGGACGTCAACTATTTCGGCTGCTGTCGCTTCCAAATACCTAAAAGATGGCGGCTTATTAACACTGACCGGCGCGCAACCAGCGTTACAAGGCACATCCGGCATGATCGGTTATGGTATGGCCAAGGCTGCTGTCCATCAGCTAACACGTTCACTGGCTGGGAAAAATTCTGGTTTACCCACTGATGCCATCGCAGTTGCAATCTTGCCAGTTACTTTGGATACACCAATGAATCGCAAATGGATGCCAAAGGCAGATTTTGGTTCATGGACACCTTTAGCTGAAGTTGCCGGGTAAGTCATATGACACAAGCTTAAGATATTTTATAACAAATGTTTTTGTTATTGTGGATTACAGACTTTTCCATAAATGGACTCAAGGCAAGGAGCGGCCAAACTCTGGTGCCCTAGTACAATTAATCACTAAGGATGGTGTTACACAATTGGTAGAAGCTAACTAAATATTGGCATGCATTATGGGAAACCGTCAAAATCCGACTCGTGAACGTTAGGGAAATAAGCATATGATACAAACGTACATACATACATATATATATTTATTGATTAACAGATTGCAAATTATAGAAAATAATAAATATGAATTCCAAAAGTTTGAATTTCAAGTTGATATACATATTCACCAACTCGCTTACAAATATGTCTACATTAAATGTTTAAAATATATTGTGTTGTATATATATATATTGAAAGATGTGCGGATGTTTCTTTATTGTGAAGGGAAGTAAAATTATGTAGAGATACTGAAAGTTCAATCATATTTGATAACCTATTACTGATTGCTTTCTATAAACAAGTAGATCTGCCCAATTTGTAGGCTACGGAACTAAATATGTATATGTGTGTGTTTATAACTTTATAAAGTATCAATAAGATCAAATTGTATTAGCACAACACATTTATAGAGTAGTTACAACAATAATGAATGCTTGAGTACTCTCTCTGCAGTACCAAAAGCAAATGAAAGAAGAGAACGGAAGTATATAAAATATTTTAGTTTTTTCGAATATACATAAATAATACTTAGGAATATACGAAGGCCAGCCCAAATATGCAAATGCCTAAACATGTCTAACAAAAGTATATTTAAAAAAATCAAAATTTCTTACTTCTGTACTTTTATGTTCCACTCATATTTAATTAATCAATTTTACTATATGATGAATTTATGAACAAAATAGCTTACTATATTCATGATATAAATCCTCAGTGTGCAACCGGCATTATTTGAATGAAATAATTCCTTATTATCTATCTGGCAACGCTCAAGCACAAAGCAAACGTGAGCTCTATCCAAAAAATAAATTTGTAGAAGTTTGAGGAAAAGGATTAGTATTTTGCAGACAAAAGCTTCTTTGTTTTGCGTGGTGATTATAGTTAGAGCAAAGTATAGTGATACAAAGGATCAAGGGCAGGACATTCACTTTAAAATCAGCATCGCCTTACTAAGCATCTAGTGTAAAGGGCCACTGTAAATTTTTGCCGTAACGATGAATAAACGAAATAATGTGAGTCTAAATTATTAATGATACAATCGTATTTCGAGTTATTTGTATACTAATTATTTGTGTGATTACAGATTCGCCTACCCCCTGAAGTAAATCGTTTGCTATACGTGCGAAATTTGCCTTATAAAATCACATCGGATGAAATGTATGACATTTTTGGCAAATTTGGAGCCATTAGACAAATTAGAGTGTAAGTGTATCAAACATATTTGTATAAAGCCAAATTGCACGTTGTTAACTATGGATTTTTTAGTGGTAACACACCTGAGACGAGAGGAACGGCCTTTGTTGTCTACGAAGATATTTTTGACGCCAAGAACGCTTGTGACCATTTATCTGGATTTAATGTCTGTAATCGTTATCTTGTTGTCTTGTACTACCAATCTAATAAGGCATTTAAACGGCTCGATGTGGATAAAAAACAAGAAGAACTTAATAACATTAAATCAAAATATAATCTAAAGACTCCAGAGGCGCCTTAGGTCCAGTCTTTCAGGAGATTGTGGGAGGGAATTGCGTTAATCTTAATATTTCAAATCGTTTTAACATTTTTAATTTAATTTTGTAAATCTCTTACATTGCTTTCTTAAAAAAAATGAAAATTAATTTATAACTTAAATATTATTTTTTTGCTTTGATAGGAAGGATATATTTTATTACATTTATTTTAAAACTGATGTGGTATAACTCATAAGATATCATATTTTGCCCATCAAAACTTTTTAATATTCTTTGTCTTCACAATATCATCAGAAATCATCGTCATTCATACAAATCATACTAATTGATTCTAAACATCATCATAATCTCATTATAATAACAAGCAATAAATGTAAAATCGAATTATATGGTCTTATTAATTTAGCATACATATTGACATCGGATACGTTATTGTAGGGTGACGATAAACGTCTCATAAGCCGAAGCTAAAGTTTGTACACATATTTTTATATACAGTCAGTTTTTTACGTATTTGTCAGTATATATACGATATATAGTTTTGAGAATAATTGTTTACCAATTCTTTAAATGCCTTTCACAATTAAGGCCCAAGTTTAAGTTCATACTAGTATGGCAACCACGAATCATGTTATTGGGGAAATTCATTGACAGATCAAGTATTTTCAGACTGATTTAATATTGTTCATAGATTGTAAATAAATGTAAAATAAGGGATAATAACAAATTGCAATGAGTAACGAAGCTCAATGCTGTATAAATGCACTTTGTCGAATTTGTTTGAAACAGTTGCAGGATGGGAATACTTACGATCTATTTGCTATCCCTGGATTAGCTAAAAAGTTATGTGTTTGTACATCGCTATCGGTGGAGCTTCACGATGGATTTCCTCGGAATATATGTGGAGTTTGTTATTCCCGTTTAAATGACATGCAAGATTTCTTAAAAATGTGCGTAGAGTCCGTAGCAAAGTTTCAGGAAATGGTAGCAAAAAATTTAATTAAAGACCAAGCAATTGCTCTGGCTGTATTGGAAACGGGGGACGTAGATACACAAAATGCGGCTGTTGAGGATGATGAGCCTACAGACTTTGATCCACTCTTAAATCATAAATTAGAAATTATAGACAATGCAGAAGATGTTTTTAAAATGTTGGAAAACGTTGACAAAGAAGTTATTGATAATGTGGTTAATATTAAACCCGAAGTTTCTGTTAATGATATAATTATACCTGACGAAAAGAATGTAAACAGTGATAATTCCGATTTTCATGATAATGATGATTCTGATTATGAACCGTTTAACGACGAATGTTGTGATGAAAGTGATGATGAAAAACCGTTGGCTGCACGTTTACGGAAGTCTCGAAGATCCAAAAGGGCACTAAGAGGTGAAGATATAATTGATGATGGACTTGAAGCAGATGACTACGAGGCGCCAATTAAAAAGAATAAGATTAAACGAAAATGCCGGCCTCGAGTGGAAGGTGACGACTCATCCGCCAATACTATAGAGTGCCATATTTGTCAAAAAAGGTTCAGAAAACCAGAAAGATATGAAGAGCATATGCGACATCACAATGATAAGTTACCCCACCAATGTACAGTAGAATCATGTTCGAAAGGATTTACTACAGCTAATGGTCTCCGTCTGCATATGGAACATTGTCACGCTGAAACATGTGAAAGTTTTCCATGTCCCGAAGAAGGTTGTGGTCGCACGTTTCCTCGGACACGTTTACTTAATTGGCATTTGCGCAAGGTGCATAAAATAGCGAAAGAGTTGCGGGAAGCCAAATGTTATACCTGTAATCAATGTGATAAAATCTTTCGTTGCCCCATGGCGCTCAAAAAACATATGTATAAACATGATGGCAAGGAGCTGCCGTTCCCTTGTAACATATGTGGTAAACGTTTCGTAATCAATAGTGCACTTAAAGATCATCTTATGAGGCATGCCGGAATTAAAAATTACGTTTGCCCTTACTGTGGTGTTGGAAAAACTACGCGACAAGAATGGAATACTCACATAAACACACACACACAGGAAAAAAAATTCAATTGTCCACAGTGTGCATATGCGTCACATAATAAACAAAATTTGCGAATGCATGTGAAGATTGTGCACGAAAAAATCAAGGATTACGCTTGTCAGTATTGTGGCAAGACATTTGGTAAGTCCAACGCTTGTAAAATGCATGAAATGACACATACCGGTGAGAAGCGTTGTGAGTGCAAAGTATGTGGGAAACGGTTTCTTTATGCCAAAGCTTTGACAAAACATCTTAAAACACATGAGAAGCGTGTATTACGAGCCATTGAAGTGTACCGTAAAAGACAAATAGAAAACGGCTTTATGCCGGCCGATGCGCCCGATATACCTATTCCCGAATTGCTTTCTACGGAATCACACACACAAGAGGCTCACCAAAAAGTAGCTGAAGAAATATTAAAAGTTTGTGCAGAATCTACCGCTACAATACCGAAAAATCCTCGACGTGTTGAACGCGTCGACATATCGGAGTTGGCAGGCACTGCTGTAAACCCCATACCATCTGTAGCTGTACCATCGTGGTCGCCACAAATCAATTTTATGATGAAAGAAGGTCCTTACATTTGTCCGGATTGTGGTCAAGGCTTCAATGGTCAGGGAAATCTGAAAAGGCATCATCGAATTGTACACGAAGGTGTTAAAGACTTTGCCTGCCGTTTCTGTCACAAACGTTTTGCAAAAGCACAAACACTCAAACATCATGAAATGACTCACACCGG
Source organism: Bactrocera tryoni (assembly GCF_016617805.1). Lineage (NCBI taxonomy): Eukaryota > Metazoa > Arthropoda > Insecta > Diptera > Tephritidae > Bactrocera > Bactrocera tryoni. The sequence continues at coordinate 20,989,737 of NC_052503.1, read as the reverse complement.
CGAAAAGCCACATGAGTGTAGCAGTTGTGGAAAGCGTTTCATCCAGTATGTGGCATTAAAGCGACACATGAAAATTCATATGAGTAAACCACCACCTGTCATACCTTCAAGCGTGTACGAGGCCCGTGAAGAGTTAGAGATGCAGGAGCGTGAAAAGTTGGAAACCAAACGAAAAAAGCTGGAAGCACGTGCTGCTATTGCCGAACTTGCCCGCGAACAACTTAATGAAATGGTAGTACAAGAGCCGGACGATAAAATGCCGCTGCAACCAGATCCGGAGAAACCACAAGTACTGAATGAAATTCAAGAATTTATAAAAATCGATCCAACATCGGAACTAGAAACGTCAAATAATTCAAACCTAATTGATTTCACGCATACGGAAATAAGCAGCAAGGATTCGTGAGCGAAAAATTTTACGATTTGGAAGGACTTGAGACAGCATTGCCTTTTCGTAGCATTCGTATACTCATATACTTAGGTATATATGGAACCAATGTTATATGCTTTCCCTGTGAAAGCTTATCGCCGATTTGAGTGGTCATTAAGAACAAGAATCGAGTTTCGTTACAATTTGTTTTTATAATTGAGTTAATTCAATTTTGCATATTAATTTGTGTGTTTTCAAACAAAGTTAAGGGCATTAAAAGCATTTCATTTTTTTTTACGAATCTTAAAAATTTAATACATCATTAAATGCATATGCATGTGCTACTTTAAGTGCCACAATCTTAACGCTATAAAGATTCGTAATGGAATATACATTTTTATGTATACGAAATAATGGCGTTTGCTAATTTACTTAAATATTAAATATATTTATAATTTGTTTTGAATTTGCACAAAAAACAAAAAAAAATAAAAAAACATGTTGAAAAAATTTATCACAGTGCGTTATAAAAATTTTTAAAAGATTATACAATAAAGAAACGGTTCGTTGGGATGATAACACAAAATTATAAAAAAAAAAAACGTTATCTTCGGTTTCAGCTTTAATACCCTTCACTAATAAAAAAGTTAGTTTGTGTGGTAGCTTTTTACGTACTATATAACATATTCCAATCTGAAGAAAATTGTTGGGAGATTATAGCGTTGCTTTAAGCAATTATAGATGCAAAATTTTGTGAAAATACCCCGTCAAACTAAATAGTTTTTTGACTTTGACTTTGATCGTTCAGATTTTATGACAGCTTTATTCTATAGTAATCCGATATCGACGTTTCTGATGAGCATGAGCATTTTCATAGTGAGAAAGACGTATGCAAGATTTCATATGGATATCTCCAAAACTGAGGAGCTAGTTCGTATGTACGGACAGACGGACATGGCTAAATCGGCTCGTCATTATAATAATTTTTGTTCAGGTTATAAATATGCCACTAAGGAATGTGAAGCATCCGTATTGAGTTTAGTATAGTATAAAGCAACTGAACAATGCTTGCTTGCAGTCCGTTTTTATTTTCTATACTAATTTTTACTTAAATAGTGTATATGTCAATGACTCTCTCCATTGGAAGACTTACTTATTTCAATTCTTAATAGCAATAATACAATTCTTAATAGCACGCGACTACTGCAATTAGTTTTTATTTTTTAATACCAATTTTCAAAACGTTTTATCGCCTTCATCCAATTTGTCATACGTTCTCTAATCGCCAATTGATACTGCGTGCGTGGTTCGAAAATGCGTTCGATTTGACGAAGTTTGTGTAGATCGCCAAAACTATTCCATAGACCCATATTGTAACCAACCATATAGGTCGCACCCAAAATACTGGATTCAATTGAGGTTGCGCGCTCAACCTGTAGCCCTGTAGCATCTGCTAAAAGTTGACAAATAAAGTCATTACGTGATACACCGCCATCGACTCTAAAGTGGCAAGTGACAGCCCACAAAAAGAGAATGAAGCATAAATTTATAAGAAATGGTTAAGTATTATGTATGTTTACCTCAGTAGTTTCAAAGTGTATTTGGTTTCCGCTTTAACGGTTTCACATAATTGCACTGTGCGGAAAACAATACTCTCCAATATGGCACGCACCAAATGCGCACGCGTCGTAGATAGTGTAATGCCAATAAACCCCGTTGCCGCTCTTGGATTATTGATGGGAGGCTGGAAAAACAACCATTATTTACAAATAACACATACGTATCCAACAATAAGCCAACGCTCACCCCCAAACCGCTGAAGGCAGGTATAAAATAAACACCATTCGTATCTGGAACTGTGTGAGCAATATCTGAAGTTTCCATTGGATCGTCAAAGAGACCACATTGCTTTGCCCATTCTATCAAAGTGCCGATGTCGTTTGATGCGCCCTCAACGCAGTAAACTGTGCGGGCTTTTTCTCTCGCGTCTCTGAATTGCCAGGCGACCAACGGATACAAACCCATAACGGAGGCATGACACGTACTTCCAGTGATTAGATTGAGAAAAGCGCCTGTGCCCAATGTTATCTTGACTTCGCCACGTTCAAAACATTGTGAGCCCCACATGGCGGCCGTTTGATCACTGATGGAGGCGCTTATTGATACGCAGGAGCTATGCCATTCGGGTCCTAAGGCATTTGGATGTATATTGCCGAAATCTTTATAGTCATTGTCCACAACTTTAGGAAGTATCGCAGACTGAAACAGTATAATATCATTTATTAGAATAAATCCCGTATCATATCCATTTTATTAGAATCCATATTTCATAACTAACAAAAGTAGTGACTTCCTTGATGAGTTTGAGAAAGTTTGAGAGAGTAAATGTATATATTTATATAACATCAAAAATCACCTCGACTCCGCAGAGTAACTTCGCAAGCGGCGTCCAGCAAAGCGTAAACGGGTCAAATAAACCCGTGGCCGTTGCAGAAGTTATATCGCTGATATGATCCACATTTGTTTGTAAGCCATTACCCGATCTATGTACATAGGACAAAACCAAATTAAAAGAAAAAAATATTGGTTGAATTTATGTTTTTCCAACCGCAATTTATAGAGTATCCAGGAGTCCAATAGCTCTACTCGTGCTTCTTTTCGACGCAGTGCTTCCTGAAGGCGTTTGTTGGTCTGTACCTCATGTAGAAGTCTTGTTGTGACCTAAACGAGATATAAAATATGTCAGGAATGTTATCTCTAGCTCAAACCGATGTCAAGTAGTTTTTGTGAATTATAAATACGGTAGCAACAAAAGTCGGACTGGTTTAAATATTTAAGGTGTTTCGGAAACTTGAATGATTTACTTTGTTGTTGAGCTTGTACTGCCAGAAAACATGCCTAAAGTAATTAGGAGGAATACTGTCGAGATGACAATCCTTTGACGGATAAAAATCGACATCTGTTCCAGATACGTAGACCCGACAGCCGTCGGAAAGTTGTTAATTTCCATCGGTTCCATAAATCACTATTCATTGGCATTAGATTTATGGAATTATAACGCATATAAAGATTATGTCACTAAAAAAGCTGGTAGCTTTCCGAAAAGACCTCACACCTCACCTCTTCTAGGTCTTGTTACAATTATATTTATTAATTAAGCTTAGCTTGCATGTCACTGGTATATTTACCTGTGAATTCATCATTTTCAAAACGCTCGCCGCTAAAAATCGATTACTTCGCGTAATCAAATAGAGTGCATAGGAAACGGTATTTAATGTCTTAACTATAAGTCCAGCATTCCATTGATCCACCAAAGCATTTGCGCGCAAATCCTTCCACGTAATGAAGTTACTATAGTATTCCTGAGTCTCATGATTCCAAGTAAGGAATGTGCAGCGTTGTGTCGATAAGCCAAAAGAATCAATGTCGGAGGGCTTTAAATGGGCTTCTGTATGGTTCAAGTAATCAAAAATATATGTTTGCATTATTATTATTTTTTTCTAATAATAAGAATAATGATAATACGAGTTTTAATCCGTAATTTACATAGTAATTACATCATTACAATAGTATTAACTTGCTTAACGGCTTACATGAATGTGCAGTTTACTCTGACCCTGAGTACGTAAGTCGAGGTGAACTTAAATACTCTTACTTGACAACTTTTGATATAAAAATAAACATTAAGGGGTTACATGGGTTTGCGGGTTTCAAAAAATCGATTTTTTGTATTATCTTATTGAATTCTACAACACCACTAGAATATTGTCCTAAATTTTCAAGTTGACCCGAGTAATAGTTTCGGAGATACAGCCTTGAGAACTTGTGCGCTCGAGGCTAGTTAGGCTAAGTGCGATGTCTTCAAACGCATTTTTCTCGAAACAGTGTTTTTGAAGTCGGTTGGCAAGATTTCTCGAGAACTACTCAACCAATCATCATGAAATTATATACAGGTCTTTGAGATACAGTTCTTAGAGACTTGGACGAAGGATTTTTTTTGATTATAACTATTTGAAAAAGGAAATGTCGCTAAATTGTCACTGAAATTTAAATTATTTGAAAAAATGCCTGCCAAAAATCCAATTTTCAGTTTTTGCCTCCGTCTAAGTTCTTAGTTAAGGTTTTAACTAAATTACGTATTTTTTTCACTTTCTTTCATGATCTTGTAAGGAGTTATACTGCCAACGCGGGCGGATCTTTTTTCCGAGGGGTCACCGGAAATGACGCGCAAAGACCGAGTTTAAAATATTGTTTTCCAAAGATTTCAGAATTTCTTTGTTAATAGCGTATGTTTGTAGCAATAAAAACTCTCAATAAAATATTTAATTTTTGTATGAGAAAAATTTGTTGAAAAAAGGCTGTTTTTACCCGAGGAAACCTCTGTAACCCCTTAAATGACCCATGTAACGTGACAATCAGATCACTCTTGGCTAGTCGAAAAAGTCTTTTCGTATTTCTAACCAAACTTCAACATATTTTTTTTATTTACATATATATACTAGAAAATAATTAAGCAAATATGTACCATTTTGGTTGACCACTTTTCGCCATTTTTCTGCTAGAGACTCTTCCTCTTCTTCTTTCAATCCAATTGCAACGCATGATACCTAATTTCGGCGGAGCGTAGAGCGGGAACGTAATCGAAATGCATGATAGGGATGATTATTTCATCAGTGAAAAAATGTTAATCAGTGCAAATCGAAATTTCGAAATTTCCAGAACGGAAGTAAGCGAACCATTGCTGTGCTACACGAACTGATAGAGCATCGTCTCCGCAAATTTCACAAATTTCATTGGTGGCTTGCTGGGTATCCTTCCTTTTTTTATACAAAAATTTCAAAATATAGCGAATTTCTTTATTATTTTCACTTATTTTTGAATGGCTGTAAGCTTAAAATTTCATCTTTCCAACACTATATGGTATGACAAAATACGAAAAGACTTTTTCGACTACCCAATATAAGTATGTATTCTGATTGATCGAAACCAAGACAAAATTCTTTTTTTACCCTTTCGTGCTACAATAAACATTTGTGAAGGCTTCATGTAGTCGAAGCTAACGTTTTCCTTGTTCTTGATAATGTTTGCAATGTGTGCATACATATAGTATATATATGAACAATATTCATTTTATATGTATGTATATGTATATTTAACAGTAATTAAATTCAAATATGAAAGCTTCACTTACGTCTCACTGCCTTGTTAATTACCGCGACGATCTTTACCCACAGCGCCTCCGGTTCGATTTCGAAGTATCCCGGTTGAGGGTTCAACAAATCAACCTACATACATACACATGTACATATTTATGGTATACAAACGTAGTTAAACAATTTCAACATGTGCACAAGTGTTTGTTATTTTAAAAGCCGAAAGCATTACTTAGTTACTTACCCTTTCAGTGGCGGTGCCCAGAACCTCACAGTTGTCATCTGTAATAAAACAGCGCACCGTAGTGGTGCCCACATCCAAAGTAGCTATATGCACCATATTAACCGATCAAAAACAAACTATTTTCGTGACACGTTCAAATCGTGGATTTTGCGCGATTCCAATAGAGATTACTAAAATAATGGCAGCTACAGCGGCGCTTATATCAGCGGATAGTGTCTTAATCGACTGACTTGGACTTAGTTGATGGTGTAGATATGTATTTGATTGCATTTGTAAACACACAACTATACAGATATGTACATATAAATACCGCTTCGCATGTATAATTTTGTTGCTGTATCACTTATCTTCTTTGTTGCTTATCAAGTTTTTTTTCGAGTCACCCAAGTTGTTATGCGAGCAGTTCTGCTTCAATAAAATTAAACAGTTTACTTGTACTATATATATGTATATGCAAGTACATAAACAATTGTATATACATATATATTTATGTTCTTTTTTTATTTATATTAAACAATTAAAAATGCAATCAGCTGAAGCCTTTGTTCAGATTGCAATTATCGTTTAATTCGTGCACTTTGTGTAAATAAACTTCAAATTGACGCTCCAGTGAGTAAACAATGCCACGCGCTGAAGACGCAACTACTACTAAAGTGGGGAAAAATGCCAATGAGACTTCACCCCTATGGAGTTTTTGTGAATGGGCGGGCTGTGAGCGCTGTTGTTACGCTGAGAGCGGCGCGTTGAGCGAGTGACCGGTGAGCTTGTATACATTTTTTTGCTTCCTTTTATAACAGTATGCACATAAGTGCATGCATCTCGATTCCCGCCAAACAATTTGCAAGTGCATTATCTTTATACGCTAAAAGCTGCCTTGAAAACTCAATTATGAAGTTAGCATAGGTTACAAAATTTTGATTTAAAACACATGCTCGATTGTCATACAGCTCTCTCGCTGAAATTCAGCCAACTGTACATGTGTATGTATGTAATATAGTATGTAATAGTATAATAAATTGGATTAAAGGCGATACGTTTTGAAAAATTTTGGGTAACCTTAAAACGTAGCCGATCTCCCGGAGTACCTCCGAGGAAAGAAAGTTGTCTGTCACTGAGCACGATTTTTCTGCTTAAAATTATTTCAAATTCAAAAAAATATATTTATAACATTCGATCAATACAGATAATATTCGAAGGAGTCAAAACTTTTATATTGGAAGCCGCTTTGTTTTTCAAAATGGCGTTTTTTGTGACAAAATTTACTCTTCAGAATTGCTTGAAAGTCTGAAATTATTATCAAAACTTATTACCTGACAAATATAACTAAGACGGTGTTAATTTCAAGTTAATGGTTTAGCTATTTTGTAGAAATTTTCCTCATCGACATTAAAAACTGCGTTTCTCCAAAAACGCGTTTAAGTCTCGGGAGCCGATTACACTAAGTTACCAAGTTTTTACAAATACGCTGCTATCTTCGAAACCACATATACATTATGTCGGATACACATCAGATTTTTTATACCCTGAACAGGGTATATTAAGTTTGTCACGAAGTTTGTAACACCCAGAAGGAAGCGTCGGAGCCCCTATAAAGTATATAATGGTTTGTCAAAAAAGTCTTGCGGTATTTTTATTGAATTTTTTTTTTATTGAAATTGAAATGAATTTTTAATGACTCATTCCCAGCTCTTGACCGATGCTACGGCTGCTGCTACGCCGGTCTCTTTCGACCAATTCAGCGATTTTATCGCAATTTTCGACGACAGGCCTTCCGGAGCGTGGCGCATCTTCGACCACTTCCACACCAGAACGAAAACGTTGAAACCATCGTTGTGCGGTGGAAATGGAAACTGTATCGGGTCCATAAACTGCACAAATTTTATTGGCGGCTTGAGATGCATTTTTGCCTTTATCGTAGTAGTACTGTAAACTATGCCGTATTTTCTCTTTATTTTGCTCCATGTTAGCGACGCTATAACTCACGAGTGACTTAAAAGAAACGACAATCGATCAAACAGGTGTTAGTGCGTGAAATGAGCTTTCCAAAAAGGTATAGCATGACCCGATGCGACGAATAAAACTGGAACTACGCGCTTTTAGCGCCAACTAGCGAAAATACTGCAACACTTTTTTGACAACCTAATATATAAATGATTAGTCTGTTGAGCTGGTCCATCTGTCCGTCTGCCTGTATACATATATACCCTCAGTTTTTAAGAACGATCGGAATCAAGTTTTAGTATGGAAAGCTTTCACATTTGACAATGTATCTTCACAAAAGTTGGCACAGGTTTTTTAGGGCATCAATGTAATCTCCTAAGAAATTGTTCAGATCGGCGTACTATAGCATATAGCTGCCATACAAACTGAACGATCGGAAAAAAGTTCTTGTATGGAAAACTTTTGCATTTGACAAGATATATTCACGAAATTTGGTATAGATTATTTTCTAAGGCAACAATGTAATCTCCGAAAAAACTCCTGCCAGTTGAGTTTACTCTCTACATACCATGAATATGCCACGTACTAATAAACTCATATACCATACTCATATGGATGATATATGTTTTTTATATGAGGCTAGGTCAAGTTTTCGCCCAATTTTATTAATTTTATGCACAAAGATGCACTGTTACCTGTAAAACACTCTCTCTAATTTTCATTGATATATGTAACTTACATTTTGACCGATATAATTGGAATAAAGCCACCTGGAAAAACGTTGTTAGGTATATGGGAGCTAAACAAAATTAACACGAATCAACCTATTTTCAGCACACAGATATATCATTGACAGAAAAATTTTATTCCTGAATTTCAGTTATGTATCTCACAAATTGATCGATATTTGTCGCAAGAAGTCAACTATAGGTACTGGGGTTCAAATATTCGGTACCTAGGGGCTTGCACAGTTTTAGTACGATTTGGACAATTTTCGGTCATAGGATGGTATACGCCAAAGGCATTATTCGTGGAAAGTTTTATTCCGTTATCTTAATTGCTTCTTGATTTGTGACCTGGAAAGTAAAGAGTCAAATGGATTTAAAAATTTTGTTATATAAGAAGTCGACGTGGTTGCAGTCCGTTTTCGAATTTGGTTGAAATTGCTTGAGCAGGCTCTGAGATATGAGATTTTACCTAATAGTGGGCGGTGCTACGCCCATCGCCCAATTTTTACACCGGCTCGCATAAAGCCCTCTCATACCATCTCGGGCGTTAAACTTAATGTTTATTGATTTATCGCGCTTTTAGTAGTTTTTAACAGTACCGTTATATGGGGAGTGAACGGTATTATCCTCCAATTTTATATGTTTTAACCGTGACGGTAATATTTTTTATAAGAACTGTTCTCAGCGAATTTGGCTGTTGTAGCTTTGGTGGTCTAGGAGGTATGTTCATTAAATCTATTAGAGAGGGTTGCCACGCCCACTTTTTCAAAATATTCAGTCTACGGTGCCCCTTGATGCAGTCCTCCCCGCCAAATTATTTGCAATCAGTTTTAAATCCTATTTTAGTGCTTAGTTATGGGACTTTATAGGTTTTCCTTTAATGGCGGTTTGTGGGCGTTGCTGTAGTCTGATTACGCCCATCTACGAACTCCTTACTTTTTTTCAAGGAACATGTGTACCAAGTTTCATCAAGATATCTTAATTTTTACCCACGTTACAGCTTGCACGGACGGACAGGCAGACAGTCACCGGATTTTAACTTTTCTCGTCATCCTTATCATTTATGTACACGGTGCGTTCCAAAGTAAACATGACTTTAAAAAAAAAAAACAGAACAAATGGTTTATTTTATTCAAAATAGTCTCTTTCTGCTTCAATACAGCTTTTTGCACGGTCCAAAAGTATGTCGAACGAGTGTGTGCCGGTATGGCCGCCAATATGCCGGTGCAAGCCTTTTGAGTGGCCTATACGTCCGCATAACGCTTTCCTTTTATGGGCAAATGCTTTTTTCCGAAAAGGAAGAAGTCGCACGGTGTTATATCAGGTGAATACGGTGAGTGGTTAATGGTTAAAATGAGATTTTTGGTCAAATAATCAATTAGTGATGTCCTTCGAATGTTGGATTCTGAGCAATTTTTGGTAGTCCGTCAATTTGTGCGGAACAAACCGTGCACACACCTTTCGTAAGCCCAAATGTTCGGTCAAAATGTGATAGAACGATGTTCAGTTCCATTTCCATGAATTTCAATAATGATTTCGGCTGATTTTTGATGACTTCACGCACAGTTTCGACGGAATTTCCGGAGATCACGGATTTTGATTGGCGCACATGTTGATCGTAATTTATGACCTCAAGACCACTTTGAAAACGTTGAAACCACTCGTGCACTCTGCTACGGGATAGACAATCATCGCCATGAACTTGTTTCATTAATTGAAACGTTTCGGTAAAAATTTTACCAATTTTAAAACAAAATTTAACGTTGGCTCTTTGTTCGAAGCTCATTTTCGCACCGATAACACAAACATACTGACACTTAAAACGCAATAACTTCACTTCCAATCGATGAAATGTCATGAAATTCTCACTGGACAATCGATAAAGATAGCAGATTCTAACGCACCATTCTCCATATGGATGGCGCCACCAGGGGGCCCATAAGCCCATATCTATCTCGTTTAGTTTTAGTTGATACGTACAACCCTCAGGCGATTTGTATACTCTGTAACAACAGGTTGCAAGAGTATAAAAAGTTCTTGTATTTGTAAGGGGTGTAAGCGAACTTGACGGCTTTTCTTGTTTTAAGTTAAATGTAGTGTAATATTGACATTGTGATTTTAGCAGTCTACGAGTACAAAATGCACCATATAACAGTAAATAATGCTGATGTATCGATAGCTCTTTGAGCGTTAGTTGCGCTCGTTACACCTTAAATTATCTTATTGTTGTTGTGACAGCATTAAATAAAGCACAGTCGTGATGACAGTTCTTGACAGGTTGCATTTCTAAATCCGTCACGTTTATAACCGATTTTCTTACTTCTTTCCGATGAAATATTCCATGATAAATAAAATGCCTTTCAATTTTACGGTTTAAGATTTTATATTTTACTTTACTTAAGAGCATACACATATACAACTATATCTATTAATATATCTACATATATGTATATGTTTTGTGTCATATTCATTTATATGCTACTTTTAAGTATTCATGTATGGATAAGTGTTTGTATTGAATATTTAGTTGCATGCTATAAAATTTAACGGAAATGGAGAACGCAAAAAATATTGTCTGAAATTAAATAATTGTCAAATTATAAGCAAGAGTCTTTAGATAATCCATTAAAATGCTTTGATTTAAAAAACATACACATAAATAACAAAATTTGTTCGGTTTTCAAAATCCAAATTCGAGTAACTTTTAAGTTTAGTAAAAAAAAATTAAAAAATTGTTGTTGAAACTAAATTGCTCATAAAACATTTATTTTTTAAAATAAATAAATTTTGAAAAAGAGTTATACGGAATATTCAGATATTTAAAAGAATTAAGCGTTTGATATAACTGCAGTTTCGCACTGTCTTTAAATTGTTTCTTTTTTAGTATTTTTCTTCAAATTCAGGCAGAAAGAAATATAACTTTTCATGAAAAGTATTTGAAATACTATTTTTATTAAAAAAAAATTAATTGAAATTGAAATTTAATTAAATTTTTTTAATTTTAATTTTTTTTTTGTGAAATCAGAGCTTCCTTCAAACCAATTTAAAAACGTTTGGCATTATTCCACATTGACATACATATGTAATGGTATGTTTGTTTTTGGGCGTAGTTATAGATAGATTATGTATGTATGTTATACAATATTTATATGTATGTATATATTTCAAATATGTATGTATGCTTTAGCAAATGTCTAATGTTTTTTTTTACTTTAAATTCGGATAGTATATAGTATATGTATGTATTTAAGTAGATTATGTACGTGTATGTAGTATTGCATGTATACAAAAGTAAACAATTAGGAACAATTACAATCATATTTATGACAGGACGTGAAAATATTTCTATTATCTTAGTCGCTTAATTTGCAAGTAAATGTTCCAAAAAGTTCATACTTTTACGGTTGCTGCATAGACATATGTATGTGTGTATGTAATTAGTGTTTCAGTTACGATTTTCCAATTGTAATTATATTTAAATATACATATTAAATATGAATATTTATTGATTGTTCAATTTTTTTTTATATTTTTTGTTTGTTTTGTTTCAATATTTTCAAATCAGTGTTTTGTTACTAATATGTAGTTATGTACATATTTATAGGCTGCGTTGCGTACTCAGCCTTGTTGTGTGTTTTTGCTTTTGTTTTTCTAGTATATTGATATTATAAATTGTATACAACATAGAAGAAACTAAATAAAAAACTTATTTGTTACTTGTCTAATGAGTGGCTACAAACATACATTTTTCATATACACTAAGATTTTCATTCAGTTTTTATGCATTCGTAATAATACATGAAATAAATACCTTTAATATAAGAGTATGTACTTAAAATTGGAAATTTCCCTATACGCTTGAATTTTTGTTTAAGGTTTTGTTTCACTTTGCTTGCATTTTTCACTTATAATTCATAAATTTTTTATGATTTGTTTTCAAATAATCCTATCATTTGAGTTATAATTAATTTGTTTTTTTATTTTGCTTATCCGTTAAGTTAAAATCACCCGAGATATATACGCGAACGCGACCAAATTCCGCGATGAATTTGGCTTAGGTACATACGAAATCACGATTATTTGCGTTTTATTTTATTTTATATTATATTAATTTCCATTTAAGTTATGTATTAGTAGTTGTTGGTTGTTGTTGATTTGTTTGCTTTTGTTAATATTTTTGGTACATTTAATTTTTAATACTTTTTGTGGATGTTTTCCCATCAGCATCATTAGCATCATTAGCGCTATTACGTTTGAGACAACCCTGTTTAGCAGTGTGATTATGTTCAGGTTTATGCCAGACTTTGTGGTTGTTTTGTTTTCTTATTGTAAAATTCGAAATTATAGTTGTTTTTGGTATTGTGGTGCATATTATGCACATTCTATTGTCATTAAAATTAAATGCCCAAAAATTTCGTTTTGTCTTGTAAAGTGCGTGCTCTGTCAAAGGCGGTAAGTAACAGTTGAATTTAAGTATATTTTAAATTTAATGTATATTTTAAAATTAATGAATATTTTAAGCGAGCATAAGGAGTCTAAGAGAGAGAGAGAGAGAGATTTGTAATTTGTCTTTAACATTAGGCAAAGTGAGCAGGCATAAAACATAATACAAACTAGTAGTCACGTTGTAGACAACAGTCATAAATGTAAGCTTGGCTTCAGTTCAAAACTAAGCTTTACAAACATACCTATACTAAAAGCAAATTTGGCACTCATACAATTCAATTTGTGACATGCTACACCACTACAAAAATAGCTCATTTATAATGCTTTTAACTTTTAAAGTACTTACTACAGTTGAAGAAATCAACAATTAAACACAAAATTCCTCCTCTCACAAAGCACGACTTAATTTTTGTCTTCATTTCTGAAATATTAGTATTTTTATATTATTTTTAGTTGTAATTTACTTATATTGAGATCCGGGGGCGGAGATCTTTAAATAACAGTTTAGCAGTTTTTAACGCGACGACGAACGACATTTTATACCGACCGATTGTTTTTTACCGCACGACAAACGAGTATTTTTATTATTACGCGACTTATTTGATTATACCTATTTCTATATTCCCCCATTCAACGTTACTATTTATTAGTTATTATATTACCACATATTCAGTTGAATGTTATTTGTTCTGTTTTTCAACACTTTTTTACAATTAAGTTTATTGTACTCATAAAAAAATAAATATATATATGTATATTTTTAAGTTTGTTTGCAGTTTTTCATATGCATTTTTAAGTTTTCATTTAATATTCTCACAAAATTCTAATTACTAAAAGTCTTCAAAGTATTCATTACAATTTTTTTAGGTAGGCTAGATTTGTTAAAATTTTAGAATTACTTACTTTTGATAAAAAAATATAAACAAATTAGAAAGTTAACAAAATTTTAAATAAAAAAAAAATAAATATTATAAAAAATGAAAAGAAAATGTAGAAAATCAAAATTTTGCGTATAAGAACACAATTCTTTCATAGAAATTAGCTGTAATTTGCCGTTAAACCTTTATTACTTATGTATAATAAACGAATGAATAATAAATAAAAAATTGTTTTACTGGCTTCAGTTGCATATTTCAGTATTAATAAATTCACTAAATAAACTAAAATATTTTTATAATAATACTATTGCCATTATAAAATTAAGTTTTTTTTTCAAGTTATACAATTCTATTGTTTACATACATTTTATTTGAATGCGCACCGTTAGTTAAGTCTTATAGAACCGATTGACCGCTAAAACCGATATACGACCGAATCAACGACGAGTTGGGTGTATGCACGTACATACCCCATGGACGAAGAGTTAATAACCGAGCGAACTATATAACGAACGAACGACGATTAAAACGCGAAACGCGAAACCGATAAAACCCGAAACGCGCGCGACTAATGTTCTAATACGAATGAAAGGGTTTGAAAGGCATGTGTGAAAAATGACAGTATGCGTACATAAAGTGATTGAATGAAAGAAATTAAACATTTTGGATAATGTTTTTTTTAATCCAAAACTCAAACGCTCAACATTGCTTTGAAAAAAAAAATTGATATCCAAAAAAAATTAAAAAAAATAATAAAGCAAATATAATAATTAATTTAGTATGCAATAATTGCAATTATATATATAAAAAACTTAAAAACATAAGAAATATTAACGAGTATGCAGGACAACGCACCCAAAATTATTAAAAAATGCTTCGAAATACCGCCTAACGTTTTTGATTCAAGTTATTGAAGAAAATAGTGCCCTTTAACGCTCATTCTGGGTGCACGCATGGCGAAACTCGAAACCGGTGCAACACACACCTACATAATGAAACAAATACTTCGTATGTTGATAAGTTTTAGAGTTTAAAAACGAAAATTACTAGAAACAAAACATAAATGCATTAAAAATGTGTCTTTAATGTGAGAATATATAATTAATTTCAGTCTTCTGGTCGATAATTAGTAGAAAAACGATAAAAATAACGTAATAAATTCAGTAAAAAATAATAAAAAAATGAATAATAAAAAAAAAATAAATAATAAAAAAAATAAATAAAAAAAATAAAAAACAAAAAATAATAATTAGAATTAAAAAAAAATATAAATAAAATAAAATAAAAAAATTTAAAAACAAATAAAAAAGAGCAATAAGCTATTTAAACACACGTATGTATATTTCGCATGCAATTTTTCACAAATGACTTTACCCTTTCATTCAGTACTTTATTTAGTAATTATATAATAATTAAGTATATCACGACAGTGTTTTGTATACGCGACGCGACGACACGATGACCCGAACAAACGAACGGATGTTTGCTTTTTTATTATTATGTACGTATTTTCAAGTCGATCAAAAAATTGACCGAAATATTAATAAATAATTTATTTTCCCTACAATTTTCAAAGATTTTTTGCTACGAAAACCCTACGCAATGTGAAATTAGTAGTGTTGTGAATAAAAAAATATACAAAATAATATTATAAATAGCATATGTTTTAGCGTGTATTACTAAATGGTTTGTGCCTATTTATAAGGTTGTTCAAAGCAGAATCAAGTACATACGTTAATAACTAAATTAAAATTTCCACACAACTCTTAACATTGAATTCTATTTTCTTTCCTGTAGTAATATAATTTTACGATTCAATGTTTCGTTGGATCTAAATGTTTTTAGTAAGGTCGGACTTAAAATTTTGTTTCTCATTTAATATTATGTAAGTATGTATGTATAATAGATACATATATTCTATGCTTATGTTAATAAATGTTAGTTTTCATACGTAGTTAATTATGCTCACAAATACATATTTTGTTCTCCAATAAAAACTGTCTGATTTTTTATTAGTTGTGATTAGTACGATTGTGTAGGATTTGTGTTAAGTTGAGGAAAAGTTTTGATTGAAAAATGTTTGCCTTCTAATGTGTTTTTGTTTTCTTTTTACTTTTCTTCAAGTTTAAACCTTTTACATTTGCTGCTCAATTTCAATTTACGATCTCAAACGTATTTATTATTGAAATACTTTTTTTTTTTGCGTAATAGTTGTTAGCATTATATAATTTTTAATAAAAGGTTTGTGTACTGTTAAAATAGTACCACAATATCGCAACTTTCACATATATGTACATATATATGTATATGTATAAGAGAAAGAGGACTTACGACTGACAAAAATTTTAAACCATCTATTGTTGCTGCATAACAAGCAAACGCTTTCGTAAATTCTTCTCTTTCGACATTGCCTGGTGCGAGACTGTAGGCAATGTTGTTCTAACCAATAAGCCGATACCGTTTCTTTTGTAGTTTTTCTCCCCAACTCCATTTCATTTGCTGACTTTGTCCCCAGTAACTGTTTGTTTGGCTACCCTTGTGTCTTGTACCATTTGGTAGCTTTTATGTGTTTTCTTTACCCCTGCTTCCGTTTCAAGCGATTCCCCCAATGCCTAGTACATATTTGCTCTTTAAATGTTGTACATAGCGCCTAGACGCTCGGAAAGATTAGGCGGGAATTGATCGACGAAACGACGCCAATTTTCTTCACCCACCTGGGTTTTGAAGCCATGTAATATCTGTAAAAACATAAAAAAATAAAAAAGTGAAAAAGGTGATTTTAGTGTTTTTTGTATTTATGTGCATTGTCCGTTATTTCTCCCAAGTATATTTTTTTTTGCAAAACCAAAGTTTAAGCTTTTGTCCTAAAACGAGCATCCAGCATAAACAAGCTCTTTATTTTCAGTTTAAACTGGCCCTATTAAAAACAGGGATTTTTTGATATTTTGCATTAAGTCTTAATAATTTTTTCCATAAAACAATTCAATTAAAAGTTACAAGCAATTAAAGTTATAGAACAAAAGTACTGAGCATTCATGTAAGTGCTTTAAACATTCTATATTGCTCATACGACGTGGTGTACTATAAGCATACAACACATTCGATGCATAACCTTAACTGCACATAACTTTCTTTTGTGTAGAGTGAAAAATTTTGTATTCGAACTAATTTTTTTGGAGCTAACAAAATTTATTGCAATGGACCGAATAAGTCACCGCTATTTAGATGATAGTAAAATCATTTAGACACGGTTTAAATGGAATTGAAAAGCCTTTTTACGTTGGAACCTTTTCTTCATGTAAACACACAACATCAAGCAGCGTTTGTTAAAAAAAAATCAGCACCCTAACGTGCATGTATAACAACAACCGTTACCTTTTGTATCATTTGATGCAAGTCTTGTGGCGGATTCACCCATGAAGCCACTGCATCACAGAAGAATATAAAATCTGGCACTACGCCACCAGGATTTACGGTAATCATGTGACACATTCCACGAAATGCTGAATCCTTCTCATCATTATCTCTTATATGACGCAGAGATGTACACCTGTGTGTGAATAGATAGATAATGAATATGCAATTATTTTAATTTAACTACCAGCAGTACAGCCATAAATAGCAATGTGTTTTTTTTTTTTTTTTTGTATACAAACGTAAAACGAAAAAACACTTACGCTTTTCTTGGCAAATCATAATTAAGTACAAAATGTAAATATTTTATATTACATGAAAAATTATACATATGTAAATGCAAGGTGTGGTGGATTATTTTGCTTCATTATTACTTGTTTGAAAAAAAAGCAAATGGATTTTAAATTTTTTAGTGGGAATGGGGAAGAGTTCAAGTTAAAGTTGTAGGGAGATTGATTTTCGAGGGTCGGTGGTTGAATTAAAAATCGTATAACATATAGAAATCATATATAAAGTGTTACACACCACTGTCGTACAAATTCTGGCAAATAAGGAGCCACTTCAACTGGGCACACATAACCTAGACGACCGATTGTTATTGCTAAAAAACAGAAAAAACAGAAATAAATGAAAATCATAAATTATATTACATATGCGTTTAACAATTATACAAATAAGTTACATAAATCTTTGTTTTTAAATCAATATTAATACAGGTGTTAATTAAATTTGTAAATAGAAACTTTGCTATTCAACTGAAACCATCAACGCTTAAAGAATGCAATGTATGTAATGCAATGACTGCTAAGTTACACATATATATGTATGTATTATGTATGTATGTATATACATTTCTGAAGAGAATTACAAATTACTTACATATTTCATAAGACAAATGAACTTAATAAAAAAAAACGAAATAACATCATGTGACAAACACTTGAGATTTAGATAACTGAGTGCAATCGATATGGATACATACATAGTTGTAAACAATTTGTTCAACAAAATAAGTTAAATAAAGCTAAATACTTCTTAGATGTTCGCCAGTACACATTTTCTTTTGGTTTTGACCAAAACGAAATACAGTGCATAATTTCGTGAACTAGCTGACGTTTGGTACAAAATATGCATTGAAGTGTGATAAATAGGCAACATTCGAAATAAATGATCTAACTTTAAGTTAAATTTTGTTTGTGTTGTAGTAATAAAATGAGTTTACAGCGCTTAATCGCATAAAAATCCGCCTGTTCAGGTCTTGATCGTTACGACTGCATTGAGGCAGTAAAATACGACTATGAAATAAGATTCAGCATAACTGTGTATATTGAGAAATAGCAATTTTCTATACTCGAAACTTTCAGTTTCCAGACTGCTTTAACTATAGTGAAATTAAATTGTGCAATTGTTCCCAAACTAAGTGTGAAGAGCGTAGTGCTTTTATGTATTAATTGTAGAATATACGGACATGGAACAGCCATGCACTCACAAATGTTATTAGAGCAGATAGTTACAGTTGAATTGAGACGTATACAAATTTTGCGATCAACAATATCAATAGTTGTAAATATATTTTCCGACTTATCAATTACATACCTGTATTTTCGAGCAGCGTTTTTGGTGTATTTGGTCTATTTATAATCACGAACAGTTCGTTGAGTACGAGGTGTATGTACTGTCGCGTTTCCTCGCCTAGAATTCATTAATTGCAGTTATATGAATGCGGTTAATATAAAATAATTCGCAATTCGAACAAACCTAGTTTCATGCATATTTCACCAATTGCCCAGGTGGCATTATTACATACGGAAATGTAATCAGGATTTAGATTTTGACCCAAAATCGGAAAGAATTCCGACATGAATGGATGTACATGCTGAAAACAGGCTTTAGTCAAGTCGCCCAATAATGCAAACGATGATTGTCGCACCTAAAGAACAAAAAAAAACATATGAAGTGATATAAATACATATATCTACAAATATGGAGTACAAATGTTTGTAATACTTACTTCTGGCAACACATCTTGCATACATTGATAGAGCAATTGCATTATATTGCTTTTGACGACTAAAGATTCAATATGTCCATCTAAACCTTCAGCCAAACCTGACAGCAAATCTAATGCAACAATCATGCGCTCCTTATCTGGATGCTCGAAACCAGGATTTGTTTTACAAGCCTATAATATATAAATTAATTATTGTTTTACACTCATATATTTCTAAGCTTTAACTCACCATATCCTGATTCAGTGTTTGTTCTATCAGCGATATGCAACGTTGGTAAACTGGATCGCAATAAGGTAAGAATCCAGACTGCAATGCGGTAGCGATACTTGACAAACACTCCAATAGAGGAAACAGATCTTTATCATCATCCTTGAGTAAATTCCACTTTTCAATTAATGGTGGCATCAAAATGTCAATATATTGTGGTTTATTCAGATGGTGGCCCACCGAATCGGCTAACGTGCCAACTGCATCATATAGAATAAGCAAGTTTTTATGCTGATATTTCGAAAAAGCGAACACTAGCGTTTTCAATATATATTCTAAATATGGCACCAGTTCAGTACAAGCCTCTTCTTCAAGTGTGGCGAATGCAGAGCAGGCTGCCTCTTGTACGCGCTTATTGGAATCTAATATACGCTTAAGCAATTCTTCCATTAATGGTTTCAAATATTGATCATGAGGCTGATTTACAACCCAATTAGCATAACGTGATAGTGTCCAACAAGTGATGGATCGAACTAGCGCTTTTTTATCTGATAAACAACTAATCAAATAGGGTATCAGTTCGGGCAAATGCTGTATCATTCCTTGCATGCAGCCTTCGGCAATTGCGCCTAATGCCAATACACCGCTCTCCTTGATTACCCATTCCTGATGAAACAGAGTATCCTTGAGAATAGGTAAAACAATGGGTAAACATTCTTCGCGGAAGACATTTGCTAGAACGTCCAATGCAGCTGCACTACATTTTCGTAAATTCCATTCAGACAGGGAACTATCGTCATCTAGCACGTCGTCTTCATCATCTTCATCTACACCTGTTTCGCCGGATTTGATTGTATGCGTACGAGATTTATGGAATCTGGGACGTATGTCCTCCTCTCGATCGGGCACCATATCATCCTCTTCAACATTTCCTTTTAATAGGATGATATCAATTTCAGAATAACGCATTCCATGTACCAACACAGGTGCTAGTTGTCCCAAATACGGCGCCAAGACTTCTTTGCAAATATTCTGCTCAGCAAGAGATAACCAGAATTCCGAGGCTTCTAAGGCTACACCTTCATCTGAGTCTTGAGTACGCATTAACATATACTACAAATAGAAGATATAATTATTATATATTAATAAATATACTTTATAAACACATTTATAAAGAAACAAATGCATGGCAAAGATTTGTTCTATTTTTTCTTTTTTTTTTTTAATTTTTGACAATTATTTATTCACTCACCTCTATAATTTGTGGCATATGCGGCAACAAACGATCCATACGCACTTCCAACAACATAACCAATCCGTGACATACATTCTTTCTTACCTCGTGATCCTCATCAGAAGATAGGTTAAACAAACTTTCAATGAATGTGTCTATATGGAGCATCAAAGCTTGTGATCGATTTACAATAAACTGATTTATACAAGCTATGGCATGTGAGCGAATCTTTGGGCTATTGTGGCTGAAATATTGCAGAAATTTCGGTATCATAACGTTTAATGGCCGATTGAGTGCTGCCGAATCAAGTATTTCAGCAGAGTCTTCGCATATTTTCTGTAACGCACTGAAAGCACCTTCACATACATTGTAATCTTGTGAATCTAGCATATCGCATAGGGAGGGTAGTAATTGAGGCCAATTTTGCAGACCGCCATTACTGGCGATAGTCGTAATTAATATACCGACAGTAGCACGAATTAGCGGTGAGGGATCGCCAATAGCTTGTAAACATTCGTGCTTAATATATTCGACAATCTCTGGCTGCAAGTTATTTCCATGCATTCGTATATTATTTTTCAATATTAAACCGCTGAGGGAGCGCGTTGGCTCCTCTTCCGTTTTAAGTTTTGTCAGTACAAAGATAAGATAATTGTTGAAATCGGGATACTGATTTAATTCCTCCAGTTTCTGTGAATTAAAATATCACATAAACAATGTAGTGTATATAATTAATATACCAAAAGTACTCTGCATAATTTTGAAATTCTTATACAAATATTCGCATAATAGACTTTGTAACTTACCAGTTGAACAGCCATTTGAGTGGCTGTGTCAGGAGACTGAGACTGTTTAAGGATTGTAATTATTTGCTGTAAACCTTCGGCTTGCGGTTCCCACGTCATCTTGTCTTGCTTTGTTTTCTTGTAAGGGGTGAAATACCTGTAAGAATTAAAGTTTTATAATGAATAAAAATAAAAGGTTCGCTAAAGGGTGCGCGCTGGTGTCATGCGCGTATCAGGTAAGGGCAGACACGGGTGCGACCACTTGGCAGACGAAATATACACTCCTATTTTATATCGTATATATGTAATCTAATGCAAAATTTTTACAATATGTAGTAATAATTTGCGACCTGTGTAAATTATATCGATCGATAAAAAAAAAACGGAATACTGAAACCTTCGTTTGGCATTCGATGTATTATTCACCGTTTTTAACAGATTTTTGCACGCTATTTTGTGTCTGGAAGTAAACTTTTTTATTTTAGTTAATATCGACAACGTACCTCAGATAAAACCACTAAAAATAGATTACACTTATTTGTCTTTAATTTGGCGACTTTTCAAACTGAAAAATACTTTTTTCCGCAATTAAAATATTCTTCCACTAACTTTTCTCTTTTTTCCTTCTTGTCTAGTATAATTTTTTCAGGGAACAAAAAAAATTAAAATGAAGTTTCAACTTTCGTGACCTGACTCGCGTTCTCTTTCTAGCTTATGACTCAATAACAGGTGTGTGAACGGATCAGCGTGAGGTTGCGCGAATTTACAAGGGGTGCCAACGTCATATACATAGAGACCAATTAACAGTATTGCCAGCACAAAACCGTGTAAAGTATAATCGTAACAACAAAAAGTTTATAAAAATTAATGTGAAGATAATATTGTATAATGATTTATATAGTTAAAGATTGAAGTTTGCCATTTTCGGCTTAGTTTTTCCGTCATACAAATAGGTCTTTATTCTAGTTGCAATTGTGATATATTTGAGATTTTCAATAAATTTGTAAATCTAATAGATATCAGAACTGACCGTCGATAGTGTTTGAGTATTTCTGAAATATCGATAATCGCGATAAATTACTAGCAATACTATTTGAAACGCCGGCAAGTTACTAAAATTGGTGGGAATGTGTATTTTCTGGGTTTCGTTAGATTTCGGTATAAAGTAAGTTCAAAAGGTTTTATTCAGTTATTTAATTTAAGATTGATAATTAATATGTCCGATGATGAGGACATCCAGTATGTTAAAAGGCAGCGCACACTGCATTACGGTTCTCTGGAAGAAGTAGAGAGAAAGCGCCAGACAGCTGCTATTGCGGGAGCAAGCTCCACAGCCACTGCATCTACTTCAAGTGGTGTTGCGGTTACCAATCAACTCGAAGATATCGAATCTGATGAAGATTACGAGGAGGTGAAAAAACCGACGGCGCCAACGTTACCGCCGACTTCTGGTGCTTTAGCTAATAAGATCGATGACGACTATTTTGACTTAGAAACAGAAGTAGCGAAAGACAAAGAAGCGCTACTAAAAGAATTTGAACGCAAAAAACGTGCACGTCAAATAAACGTTTCCACCGATGATGCGGAAATAAAAGCTAATTTGCGACAGTTAAATGAACCGATATGCTACTTTGGGGAGGGTCCAGCAGAAAGACGGCGCCGTTTAAAAGAGTTGTTAGCTAGCTTAGGGGAAAATGCGATTAAGCAAAAACAAACCGAAGAGGAAGAGCGAAAACAACTTCAGAAAGAACAAGAAACAACATGGTACCACGAAGGACCGGAGGCCTTACGCGTGGCAAGAATATGGATTGCAGATTACTCCCTGCCAAGAGCAAAAACACGTCTAGAACATGCGCGATCTCTACTAGATGTACCAAGCGCAACACGCGCTGGCCGATTAGTAGAGCTTCAAAAGCGTTTACATGCCTTAGCACCGCAATGCAGTCAAGTGGGAGATACACGTCCAGTAAGTGGAGTAGCGTTTAGTGAAGACTCTAAATTTATTTTGACTTCGTCATGGTCCGGATTGTGCAAAGTTTGGACAGTACCAGATTGTAAGCTGATGTTAACACTTCGAGGTCATGCAAGTTATGTTGGTGGTGTAGCATTTCGACCAGGCGTGACGCAAGATGATAAAAATGTTGTAGCAATGGCTTCTGGTGGTCATGATGGAGCAGTGAAATTGTGGGGCTTCAATTCGGAAGAATCTTTAGCAGATATAACAGGGCATATGCCACATAGAGTTTCCAAATTAGGGTTTCATCCATCTGGTCGTTTTCTAGCAACAGCTTGTTATGACTCCTCTTGGCGCCTATGGGACTTGGAACAAAAAACTGAAGTCCTGCATCAAGAGGGGCATGCCAAAGCAGTTCATAGCCTTAGCTTTCAAATCGATGGCAGTGTCATCGTGACTGGTGGACTTGACGCATTTGGACGTGTATGGGATCTAAGAACAGGTTTGTTTTTATTTTATTTATTTTTTTCTTATTATTTTGGTAAAATAGCGTGTTTGTATTTTTCATTCAGGCCGTTGCGTAATGTTTCTCGAAGGTCATCTGGGCTCAATTTTTGGCGTTGATTTCTCACCAAATGGATTTCATATTGCTACTGGTTCACAGGACAATACTTGCAAAATTTGGGACTTACGTCGTCGACAGCCAGTTTATACGATTCCTGCACATACAAACCTAATATCAGATGTTAAATACCAGCGAGATGGTGGCAGTTTTCTGGTTACATCCTCCTATGATTGCACCACAAAAATTTGGTCAAATAAAACTTGGCAGCCGTTAAAAACATTATTGGGACATGATGGCAAAATAATGGCTGTTGACATCTCACCCGACTCGCAACATATTGTAACGGCGTCTTTCGATCGTACCTTCAAAGTGTGGGCATCGGAGAGCTGATGCTAAAAGCAAACTTTATTTTTTTGCCTTTTGACATTTTGGTATCGTTTTTTGTTTATGAAAAAAAAGATACATACTTAATTTTCGTACTGTTGAATATAATAACGTTAACACTGTTAGATTACTCAATTTTTTGTTAGCTTGCTTTGCGAGTAACAAGTGCATTTCGTGTAACTTTTGATTCGATGACAATAGACCAATTAACATTTTATCGAAGACTGTTATATTATTTGAGAAAAAAAAGCTGTGTGCATGGAAAACGTTTTCGCAAAAAAATCTTTAGTTGAAAAAGATAACATAACTACGTTTAGAACGTCTTTAAACGCGTTTATTGATGAAAATTAAAAATGTATGTAATTAATAAGAAAATAAAACTGGTTTGTTATGCATTTACATGAATGTGAAACTGATTGTGGCTGGAATGGGGTGAGCTAAATTATTCATATAGAATGTCTTAGTCGCATTTTGCATTCTAGGCGAAGATTTCATGATGTTTTTTTTGTTGTAGCGGTAAGTTCGTCAAACAAATTGTTTTGATTTTCTTCATCATTTCTTTCAAAAATCTTATTATTAAATCGTATAAAAAAAAATTGATAAAGTTATTGCTTTTTTAATTCTGAAAAATTGCTGTTTTTAGGTTGTCGCACCAGATGTGCCCCTTAAGGAGTTATGTACATGAGTTTACGGGTTTCAAAAAATCGAGGCTAAGTGCCATCTTTAAACGCGTTTTTCTCGAAACTTTGTTTTTGAATTCAGTTGGCAAGATTTCTCGAGTACTTTGAGATACAATTATTAAAGACTTGGACAAAGGATTTTTTTCCGATTACAACTATTTGAAAAAAAAAAATGTCGGAAATTTTTTATTTTTGTAAAATAAATCCAATTTTTTTTTTCCTTCGTTCAAGTTCTGAGTTAAGGTTTTAACTAAAACACGTATTTTTTCTCTTTAGATGATCCTGTAAGGAGTTATCCTGCTTACGCGGACGCATCTTTTTTCCGAGTGGTCACCGGAAATAGCGTCGCATTGGCCCAGTTTAAAATATTTGTTTCCAAAAATTTCAGAATTTCTTTGTCAATAGTGTATGTTTGTAACAGAAAAAAATATCTAAACAAATATTTTCTTTTTTATGTACATACATACATATATGAGAACAATTTTTTTTGACAAAATACTTTTTTTTAACACGAAGAAACCTATGTAACCCCTTAATGTAGCAAAACTCATTTTTATCGTATTTTCGTGCAAAAATAATATATTAAACTTCCACTTAATTTTATTTATAATTATTATTATTTTACTTTATTTTTATTTTCAACTTACATTTAAAATTATGTGTATATGGTATATGTATGTATATATGTATATTAAATTGTAACTAAAATTTAACTACCACAGATAGGTTGCATTACAATAAAATTTTATACATTTAATATTACTAAATAGAAATTAACGTATGAAATAATATATATGTAGTGTAGGTATGTATAGGAGTAGTTCTATGTGTATGTATGTTTTGTGTTATGCAATAATAGTTGCTACCTTATACGAGTGCTTAACTGAATGCACTGCTTCTTGAACATTTTAATTGAGCGCATACATTATTATATAGCAGCGCATACATACATACATATATTTGACATATAGTACATATATGTATAAGGAGTATGTAAATTTTTAATATTAATTGAAATTTACACATGCATACATACATACATGTGGGATTGCAATCCTGACCTGACCTGACCTGACCTGCGCACGCATGCAACTCTTAACATACGCCCTGAATAAATGGACTTAACGAACACTGACAGCGACGGTTAAAAAGAAACACACACACGATTCTGAGACTTGGTACGCAACGGACGCGTACTGGTGAACAGGGAAACACAAGCAAACTTGCTTTTCATAATTATTGAACGTTTCCCATAGGTAGTGAATAAATTGTTAAACTAAAATATAAGAAAGTTACATTTTATAATCATTAAATATAGTTTTAAAGTTGAATGCATAAACCAGTGAACGTGGAGCGAACTTGGATCTACCGTTTTTTCAAATAACCTCCCAGAAAGTGGCAGAAGTGTCTGGTGATTTGGACTTTGTGTAAGGTGACGGCTTTCGACCGTTAAAGACCGTTAACCCAAGCCGTTATGACGCTGATTCGGCGTTGTTAAGCGCAGTCGAGAGTGAGCAGCGATTCAGATTATGCGGCAGCAGAGAGGGAGCAGTTTAAGCAATTAGCATTGTCTTCAGTTGGCCAGAGCGTAGAAATAGACTGAGAGATAAATGATACGTATGGCGTCCCTTGGCAGCGTAATTTTCAAAGAATTATTTATTAACGGGTTTATGTTGTTAGCATTGCTAGACACTGGTTGCGATCTATGCCTCATGCGTTGCGATGTGTTGATGAAGTTAGGGAAGATTGATTTGTCCAATGATATAAATCATCTTCGTGGAATAGGAAATAGTACACGTACCACTATTAGTAGTTATAAAATAAAGTAGTAGTAAAATTTGTTTGACTGATGATACTCCGGTATTTCAAGGGCCAAGACGAATGTCCTATTCCGATAAGTGTATTGTCGATAAAGAGAGAGGCATAATCAAACCTAACGTTTCAGAGTATGCTTCGCCGATCGTATTGGTGGGGAAAAAAGGCGGAACTAAACGTCTGTGTTGTGACTACCGACGTTTGAACGAAAAAATCACGAGGAATAATTTTCTAATGCCACTTATGGATGACGTTATCGAGAGATTACAAGGCGCAAAAGTATTTACAACGTTAGATTTACGGAATGGGTTTCTCTACGTGCTGATAGAGTCAGGTTCGCGGAAATATACGTCATTCGTGACCCATCAAGGTCAATACGAATTCATTCATGTTCCTTTCGGTATTTCCGATTCCCCGGCAGTATTCACT
Source organism: Bactrocera tryoni (assembly GCF_016617805.1). Lineage (NCBI taxonomy): Eukaryota > Metazoa > Arthropoda > Insecta > Diptera > Tephritidae > Bactrocera > Bactrocera tryoni. The sequence continues at coordinate 20,962,498 of NC_052503.1, read as the reverse complement.
CGATACATTTTCACAGTGTTTCGAGATTTAGTGAAGGATGGCGTCGTGGTAACTTACATGGACGATATGCAGTAGTCGCTAAACCACTGTCTGACCTGTTACGTTCTTGCTGCAGTTGATGCTTTTTCGAAGTTTGTGTGGTTGTACCCGGTAAAAAACACTGGAGCCGAGGCAGTCGTTGGTCGTCTCGAAAAACAAGGCGCTCTTTTTGTTAACCCACGGTGTATTATAACTGATAGAGATGCTGCGTTCACGGGAAATCTCTTTAAAGATTACTGTGCGAGGGAAGGTATAGAGCATCTCGTAATAGCTACGGGTGTTCTTCGGGGCAACGGACAAGTGGAACGAATACACTAAATTGTAATACCTATGATTTCTAAAATGTGCCGGGAGGAGTCTGAGAATTGGTATAGGCACGTAAATAGGGCACAACAAATTATTAACAATACACCGATACGTAGTACAAAGTTTTCCCCGTTTAAAATTTTAACTGGGATAGAGATGAGGATTTCGGGTACGACAGAAATAAAGGAATTGATAGAAAACGCCACCTTGAATGAATTAGATTCAGACCGACAAGCGTACCGACATTGTAAATACAATATTGTTTCCCACATACATGTGATTGTGTTCTTTGTTTGCATTTTTCTTACGCTGAAATATTTTTTAAAAATATATTTTTTTATTACACTCAATTTTGTGTTTAGAAACATGCACACATTCATACATATGCATGTGTGTATGTGTTAATGTATAAATATTTTTTTTGTTTTTTTCTTTAAAAAATATTTTTAGTCTATAACTGAGATTTATTTTCTTAAAATGTTGACATATTAATAAGTGTTCACTATATGGTACGCAGTTACATACATACATACATTTTCTAACATTTAAATTTGAAAATGCAAGCGGCATTTCTTTAAATATAAATTTACAAATAGTTTTGCGCACATACATGTACATACATACATGAGAATTGAAGTCACAATATTTTTTTTAAATTATTAAAAATTATTCAAAAATAAACAAATTTTTATGTGGCTGCACAGGGTTGTTATACGTAAGTAGGAACACCCATTTTTTTTAATTCTCTGCCGTCTCTATGTATGTACATACATATATGTATGTATATTTTAATATTTTTTAAATTCTTATTTTCGTTTTTGTTTTTACATTTCATTCATGCTTAGCCACACATGCCAATCTCAGTGTATGTCATTAGTATCCAATCATCGCGCTCTCTTTTGTTTTTATTTTTGTTTTTATTTTTATTTTTTTCTTTTCATAGTTTTTGCTGTCTATAACTAAACTGTCATTAACTAAACTTTAACTAAACTAACCAATAAATCAACTATCAACAATAAATGCAAAATCGCATTCCTTCGTCGGCAAATTCTCACAAAGCATGTGACAGACACACACACACACATCCAGCTTTGCATTTATCGAGCGCCTTTGTTTTGGCCATATTGTGCGTCGTCATGTTCACATTACTTAGAACATATTCTCAACCAGTTGCTCAACTCATTTTCTATATCTTTAACTGAATACCGTTTTGAAACTTTTTGTTTGTGTGAAACAAGCCCTTAAGACACTTATTCAAATGTTTTCTTGTTTAATTTTTTTTTGTTTTTGTTCTTTCAGCTACATATGTCCGCACTCCTTTGGATGGAAGTGCTGCTCAGACGCTCGTATCCGGCGCCACCATTGACTTTTTGCACTCCGTCTCTGCGGCTGTTTGTTTGCCGTGCGGCTCACTGCCGTCCTCGGGCGTTATGTCGATGCGATGCGCCTTGCTCCACACCACCAGATCCATTATGAATGCCAGGAACATTATGCCGGCGGTAATACCTGGTGAGATAAACAATTAATAAGTGTTAATTAATTTAATTATTGACTTTGACTTGTGATAAAGACGGAAAACATTTTAGAGTATATTGAGACATTCAAAAAAGTACCCGGAAATTGTAAATAAAACGCAAAATATGATTCAATTATTATTCAATTCTTCATCAAAATTTATTTTGTCGCCTCCCCACCAGATGTTATACACTTATGCCAACGATTTTTTCAGTCCTCGAAATACTTTCCATAAGCACTTTTTGGGATGACCTGCAACTCTTTAGCGAATTTTGTTTTATCTCTTCGAACGACTGAAAACGAGTGCCATTCCGATGATTGTTGACTTGTTTGCATGTCAAATCGGAATTCGCAGACCTCTTTACGTTACTCTTTTTTAAAAAAAATTCAGCTTTATCGGAGCGAGTAGTTCAAGAACGCGTTTCACACCCAAAATATCCTCCAAATTTATTCGAACGGACTCGAGCTCCCTTGCTATCTCTCTAACGCCTACCTGACGATTTTCAAACACCATATCCTTTACTTTTTTAATATTTTATTAGAAATAAAAATTTTGTTAGAAATAAAAAAATCGAGACAAACTCTTTGTTCGATATATTTTTCCATTTTAAAAAATCGCAACGTACTAATGAGGTGTACTGACTTAGGCAGCAGCTGTAATCAAACTAGTTGACAGATCGCGTTCATATTTGGCATAGTAATTAAGGATAGTCCTACCAACTTTCAAATTCCTACTTTTTTGCAAAATAATTTACTCGGGAATTTAATAGCAATTTCCGGGTGCTTTTTTGTTAAAATATATATTCTTACCGAGGAAATAGTGTCTAAACGTGTCTGAATCGTACAGCGAGCAGGCTCCATGCTTGCCGCACACCGTTTTCCAGAGGAGACACGCCGAATCGACCACCGCGCCATAAATAATTGGACAAGGAACATTACCGAATAATCCAATCGCCGACTGTATGATGCCCATAGCCATGGCTTTGTCTGTAAAAATGAATGAAATTATAATTCATAAGCGTTAGATTTTAATAAAGAAAATAGTAACCTGAATTTCAATTTACAAAAATTATGTTTTAGGATTTAAAACTAGACATTACAAGTACTCGCGGTGCTAAAAATTTTGATATCTAACCTCACATTGTTACAGCAAATAGTTTTAATTAAATACGTCTTAGATGGTCTCATAAAAGTCGAATTAACTTTTTTCTTCTAAATCCTTAATTTTTAATAATTTTGACCTAAATATAGTTTTTTTAGAATCGGTTTTGTATAACATTCTTGTTAAATATTCAAACGGTTCTAAGCAGTCAATTCTCTGTGCTGAAATATTATAAAATATGGACCAAAATGTATTTTTGATTACATTAGACTCCATTTAGAAATTGTGGTTTTGAAAACCAGATCCAAAGATCTCCATTGCTTGGTATCTCCAGCATTCTTTATTGGTTATTATTTGATCGAATAGACCACGTCCAAAAAGAAAATGTAGCTGCCGTAGTTGAGAGTATACACGAAGACCGCAGAGAGTCGATTCTGCGCCTTTCCAAGCAACTTGGACTGACTTATAGAACGACTTGGCGAATAGATCTTAAATTCAAAGCGTACAAAATATAGCTTCTGCAAGAACTGAAGCCGCTAGACCTTCCCACGCGACATTGCTTCGCTCTATGGGCTCTTGAAAAGTTCCAAGAAGATCAGACGTTTTCGGACCAAATTTTGTCCAGCTCAAATGTTCAAAGGCAAAATAGCCACATTTGTGACAAAGAGCAATCTGAATCGATTCAAGAGCTGTCATTTCATCCAGAAAAAATAACGGTTTGGTTTCTTCAAAAATGATGCCAGAGAGAACCTAACTGTCAATGGCGACCGTTATTGCGCCATGATAACCGATTATTTGATGCCTGAATTGAAGTTCGTGATCTCGGCGACATTTGGTTTCAACAAGACGGCGCCACTTTCTACACATCGCATCAATCAAAGGTTTTATGGAGAGGACACTTCGGTGAGCAGAAAATTTCACGTTTTGGGCTGCTTGATCGTGTGATATTACACTGTAAGTCTTTTTTTTGTAGGGTTATGTAAAGTCTAAAGCCTATGCGGACAGTCTGGCTTCGACTCAGGCCTTGGCTCAAAACATCACGCGTGTCATTCACCAGTTACCAGTCGAAATGCTCGAACTTGTCAACGAAAATTGTACTCAACGAATAGACCATCTGAGACGTAGCCGCGGACATCATTCGAAAGATATATATACTATATGTGACCCGGACTACGGTAAGGGGGCTTAGGTGTCAAAAAAAGGAGAACAATTAATGAGATAAGGAGAAACTGACGATAATTTTTAACAGCTTTTCCCAGAAAACTAGTTTTCGCACATTAGCTCCCTTTTCGTATATACTTATATAATTATGCGCTCTCTAAATGTATTTTCGAAATAATATATTTTAAACTAAATTACTAAATACTTTTTGATTTTGCTTTCTTCTTACTTACCATTTGGATGTGTGCAACGCATCACCAACAACATGCTGCCCACCTCTGATGTCGAATGCATAAACACACAAACGGCGAATATAATGATGAAGAATATGAAATTCTTACAGTTATTAGCGCAATATCCGCCGATCGCTTGGTTCTTAAAAGCTGCAAGAACAGATAAACACGCGCACGCAACAGAAAGTTGGTTGGGTGGGGTAGAAAGAAGAGAAAAGAAGAAAAATGGGGTAGGTTATGACAGTGACTCGAGGAAATGGGTAAAAAATAATTAATGTATATGAGAAAAAATGAAATAAAATGCAATAATTAATAAATGAAAATGGCAAAGCCATGCAAATGAATGGCTCTAAATATGCATATTATATTTAGCGTAAATACATAGTATACATTAACATATGTATATACATATGTATATTCTTTATAATGAGTATTAATATATGTAAGTCTGATAAATGTATGGATTGTATAAAAAAATCTAATAATATCACTTTTTGAAAATGAAGTTACTAAAACTAATTTCAAGAAGGGTCTAGCATTAATACCTCAAAGTGGAATGAGTTCCCTATAAATTTCTAAAAATTCAGTAGCCAAATTTCTAAAGGTACCAATTTAAAAATTTAGAAAAATTATATTTTCAGGTAGTTGCAGGGATTATACTCTTTTTGCTGTCCTGCTTGATTTATTTTTACATTAGAATTCAAAACTTTTATATGAACAATATGCTCGCAGTTTGTAGTGCTGCCTTGGCCAGTAATCTATGCCACATTTCATGAATATATCTTGTCTAATAAAAAGATTTTCATACCAGAATTTAATTTGGATCGGTGAGTTTATATGACAGTTAAATGCTGCTAAGGTGCGATATCGACGATTCCGGCAAATGAGCAGCTTCTTAAGGAGAAAAGTACGTTTTCAACGTTTTAAAAACTATATCTCAAAAATTAGGACACTAGAGTTCACATACAGACTGACAGATAGAGCGACAAGACAAAATCAACTCAGCTCGTCACGCTGATCATTTATATATAAATAATAATCATTAGACTAACACAAACCATTTACAAGCACTTCATTATAATTTTTTAATGCAATAAGAATTTCTATGTGAAAGAAGTAACGACCGCTGCTGGATCGGCCATTGATATTCGTTTGAAAAATAAAAAAATAATACATATATATTTAAAAACGGATTTCAATTTCTTATAAAAAAAATATTAATATATATATATTTTTTAATTTTTACTAAAAATTGATCCGCGAAGGTTGAACATTTTTTTAAATTAATTGTGAATTGTTTTATTTATTTAGTGATTTTAACATTTTAATTATTATTTTTTCATCATTTGTAATGCCGAAAAACCTAATTAAAAATAACTTTCAAACTTTTAAGCCCAAAATTCCAGAATGAAAGAAAAATGTTAACCCCAAGTTTGCGTCCTACTACGTGCTTTACTATTTGTGTTATCTTTTGAAAAGGAACGTTTATTTTTAAGGAAATATCAATATAGTTTAGCACCTTTTATCTCATTTAAATTTGATTTCTTTTGGCTATGCAAGTAGTTTTTCAGTTGGAAATATGACACTCATTCCGTTTTTGTCTTTTTTTATTCGAGCTGTTGATATAAAATAAATGCTTTTAGTATTTCTTACTACAATTTTTGCTTTTTTTTTTGAAAAATATTTTATAAATTTTTAATTCTGATTTTAATTAATTAAATAAATATTTAAATTTAATTTTCAATTTATAATTCCGATCGGGATTAAAATAGGTTTTTTGTTTTATAATCCCAATATTTTTAATTAAAAAATTAAAATCCCTTCAAACTTCATACTTAGTTAGGCATAAGCATGCATTTAGGATATAACCAATTAGATAAACTTTTGGAAATATTACTCTAGAAAGGCATACATTTTAATTATTTATGTCAAATTGAAATAATTCTTAGTAAGAAAAATGAAACTTCTTATGATTTATATGAATGAAAAGCAAAATTGGCTGCCTGTGGTGAAATTTGACTTTTGGTGAAATGTTACGTATACGCATGGCGCACATGCTTTGAGCGAATATGGAAATTGTGAGTACGAGTAAATAGATGTGTATGTGTCTGTGTGTGTGTATGAGTATGCATGCAAATAACGCTTTCAAACTTACAATCTGGAATGCATGTACAGTTACTGAATAAGGTGCCGTTATCAGTCAATGCTGACGCTGCACAACCCGCATGACAGGTGGAAATATATATACGACCATCCATGCCGCAAATGGGGGCGTAATTACCCGTATCACAGGAACAATTGAGGTCACATGCTGGTTCGATCATGGCGGGACTGTAAATGCAAATGAATTTCGAATAAAAAATGTATGCACATACATATATTTTATAATATGTAGGTATATGTATATATGTATATTACTTACGAATCACTCGTAGCACTCTTGTAACCAGCAAAATCGTTCATGCTACATCCCACGAATATCAGCACAACCATGCCGGCTGAGTAGAACAGCGCTGTAAATGCAATCCAAGCGGCTACGGAACGCGCCGACGGTTTCAACTTCAAAATGACCAAACCGGATATTACAATGCCCACACCCATGACGAGTATGCCACAAAAGGCGGCAATCATGCTGGCATCATAGGTGGTTAAACGGAACTGTGTTTCGAGGTATTTCGGTAGGAAAGTATAGAGTCCAGCGATTGGCAAGAGATGGAAGACACAAGAAGCCGTGCGGAACATCAAAATGTCATTTTTCAGTTGACGTCGAACGGTCTTTGGAAAATCTTTGACAATAAAAATAATTGTTCAACATTTTAACATTTAAAAATTTCAAAGAAGTTTTTACAAGGAAGTTATCAAACCTCTCAATTTCGGCTTCTCATCTACCTCCACTGCGGCTGCAGCCTCATCACCGCCATCCGCTTTAGCCTCGCCGGCATTGGGGTTTCGTTTGCCGCGCAACTGTTTTGGGAATGAGAACATTGCAAGAGAAGACAGCAACATGAGAGTGCCAATACCGACTGGTCCCAGCCACCAGGCACCAATCCAACGTGGATCGCTTGCATCGAAGCCGGGATTGGAGAAATTCACATACCAGCGTGTACAAAATGAGCCCACAATAAAACCGGAAGCGGGTCCCAAAATGCGTACACCAATTGTTATGGCCATATACATGGGTGACTGTTTACTTGCCACATTATCATCTATGTAGGGTATGCCTAGTGTGGCTACAGCCGTCTGTCCAATGCCAGAGCTCAAGAGACTAGCGAAGAATATGCACAGTACAATAACGGTGATTTTTGAGTGTGATGCCTGCTCCAGTTTTTGATCCTCATCGCATTCTACAAAAAAGATAGTTATGGTTAAATATCGGAAAAAATTGAGAAAGCATAAGACTTCTTAGTCAAATGAAGGACTGAAATCAGTGATAATAGAGGGACTAAATACAGTACCTGAAACAACTTGAAAACGACAATCTGAAAAATTTATTCGGAGAATGTACGGGGTCCAATATCGGCGGATCTCACAAATGAGCACCGCCTTGGGGAGAAAAACAGGTGTGCGAAATTTCAGATTGATATTTCTAAAACTGAAAGACTAGTTCGCTTATATACAGACGGACTAATTCGACTCAGCTCGTTTGTATATAAATATTTTGTCTCGTCTGAATGGATGAAAACGGGCTAGCCCTGAAAGTATTCGACGCAGTACTCGCGGGGGGAATCAGAGGAAGACTTCCACTCCGATTGAAAGATCAGATGAAAAAGGACCTGGCTACACTTAAAATCTCTAATTGGCGCCAATCAGCGAAGAGCAAGAACGATTGGCGCGCTGTCGAAAACTCGGCTATAACTGCATTTGCGGCGCCAATGAAGAATAAGAAAAAGAAGAATGTCTTAAAACCCAAAGACTTTCGCGAGGCACACCACAAATTGAGGAAAGTCGATTCCTGTACCTAATTTTCCCTATTTCGTATCTCTTAAGTATAAATATATTTTATAGTTAACATACCTGAATTGGAATTCGTTGAGTTCTGTCCCGGTATGCACAGATTCATTTCGTGTGAGCCCGGCACATTGGCCAACAATGCACTGAGACCGCCTTCCAATGCGTTCGCACTTGTCGCATTTATTGTGTCATTCATTCCATGCAGTCCATAACTGGCGTGCAGCATTTGACCATGTAAGGCGCGCATTGCCGCATTACCACCATTGCCGCCGTTACTGAGCGTATCAAGTGATTGCATCAGTTGTTTGCCAAATATAAAATGCGGCAATGAGCAAGCGAAAGCTGCAATGGAGAATAATACCATGCCGCAAGCGATCCAACGTGGGCGATGACCACGTCCCGCGAAGTAGGTTAACAACATAGCGGTACTAATTTGACCCATCTCACTGGCGCTTAGTAGAAAACCCGTCGTTTTCGATTTAATCTGAAATAGTTTCTCGATGGTAGTGATCACCGACACGAAATATGTCATATACATGCCCTGTAAAATGTAGGCGAGCAAAAAGACCACCATGAAGACATTAGTCGAGGCAAAGTTACGCGCCCATTTCGGCCGACAGCCGAATAAACCGCAGCCGGGAGCTTGTCGATCGCCATTACTCAACTCGGAATCTGTATCCGATTCATCCGGTTCACGCGTTCGTGTATTTTTTTGTGCGTATAAGCCGGTAAGTGGATCTTGTTCATCATACTTGTCTGGTACGCCCAAGCCGATACCATTCTTGCCGTTCATTAGCGAACCATTATTGTTGCCCTGATGATTAACCGGATAATGTAACAGACCGTTTTTGAGGTTATTAATTTGTTCGGCATCTTTCCATTCGTTGTTATTACTGGTCGATTTGGTGTATAGTACAGTGGTGGGATCACCTAGTGTTTCATTCGCATCTTGTCCTGCTAGACTGCCGTCTTCCGCTCCATTAATACTTGCTGTGCCAACTAAACTGTTGTCTGTCAAGCCAGTGTTGCCATTACCATTGTTTAGTGCAGCACTGTTACCATTACCGTTCGACAGTAGTGGAGTCCAGGCCTGCGTAGAATCACGTCGTGTACCATTCTGATAACCATTACTGCCATTCGCATTGCCGTGACCATTGTGTAATGGTGTGCCGTTCAGACTAGCATCGCCATTGCTGCCATTGCTGCCATTGTGTTTGTAGGGTGTACCAGCTGGACTTGAAGCTGTGCTTGGCTTTATCTGGCGTTGTGGAGACTGAAAATTGAGCATTTGTGGATTTGCCGCGGCATCGACGTCGCTGGCATTTGTCGAGGGATTCATATTTTGTTGTAGCTGTCGGTGTTTTTTAGTTGGGGTAGTAGGTAATGTAGGAGTTTGTTAGGGTTGGTGTTGTGTAGCTGGGATATTTTTGTTGGGGGGAAGGGTGGATGGGTGTAAGTGGGATTTGTGTGTTTCAAATTTAGTTATTCTATGAGATTTCTACTAAATATTCATCCATTTTCGATATCTACTTTTGATTTTTTGTTATTGTAAAATAGTTGATAACAGTTAAGTTCCCCGGTTGGAGCTTCTTAATTTCCGTTTGTATAGTTTTGTTTAGAGTTTTATGCGTTTGTTGTCTTGTTGGTGTCTTAACAAAGACACTGGCAGCTTATTTTTAATCGGTTTTACGAATTATTTTCAATATTTTGTAGCTTAAACGAGGTAGTTTTGAAGTTGAAGGTTGTAAAGTTTGCAGCTTCTGTTTTTTATATGGCAGTGTCTGGAAATAGAAGAAATTGAAGGAATTAGTTTATAAAATCTTCTCAAAAATAATAAATAGTTTCAAAGAACAGTGGAGAAACACCAAACCGGAAGGTTTATTATCATAGAATTTTAGGGATTTTTTTCACCCAGAAGGCTAATGATAAATCCACCTTACAGATGAATTGTTTCTTATTTCTAGATCACTTATTTGGGCAGTGGGGAAGTAAGTTCGACTCTTGCAATGTAATGTGTATGCGTAACAATTGTTTTAAATATGAAGACTCTCACAAGTAGAACCTATTAAATTTACATGTTTTTGAATAATTTTTTTGAATTTAGGAATATTTAAGAATTCTCAAAGGCTATACGAGACCACCTTCGAAGTCGACTTTATGTTGTATAGGTATAACAATCGAATTAAATAGATTCTTTCAAGTTGGTTTAATGATGGATTTCCTAAGACTGCTTATTTTTGAACGATTTTTTGAATGTAGGAATGATTAATCTCAAAGAATATAACGGGGTTTTCAATAAGATTGCCACAAAAGTTGAAACAAAAACAGTTTGGGATATCAATGTAGTTCTTTATTTCTGTGAAAGTATATTTGAAGCCATTATTTATGGAACTCGATTTTTTTGCATGGCCACGATTGCAGAACTCCAGACGCTGAACTCAATTTTCGACGCTTTTCAAGCATAAATCGGCCGACATCGCAACAATTTCACCTGATCGCTGATGATGATTTTTCGCTGAAAATCCGGATCATTTTCAAGTTGTTGCTCAGCTCAATTCAAGAACATATGACGAATCTGGTGGTTATACGGCTTCAGTTCTTGCGCCAATTTGATCGTCGCAACGACTGCTAGCGGCAGCAATATTCTCGACACTACGGGCACTTTGTCTTTGTCTCACTGGCACGGGAACATTTTGTACTGTGGCTGTGGATTCAAATTATTCCACTAGACGCTCAATTGTTGATCTGACGGGCCGACTATGAAGACCATAAATTGGACTCTTAAAGTTGAGGCCACTGACTCCGTATTTCGGTAGTAAATTTTAATAATTTCAACTCGTTGTTTGATCGTATATCTGTCCATAATAAAATGGCAAACTTTAATGAAGAGGAATGTCAAAAGAGCGGGAAAAAATATGGAGTCGTTGGTGTTCTAATCGGTCTACTTTTGTAGCGTCCCTATTGTAAAACCCGTTTTATAAAAATCAGCAAAAGCTCAAGACCAATTTCCAAAAGTATTTTGTGAATTTTTGAAAATATATTTTTTTTATCTAAGAAAAATATTTACATTTTATTATATCCCTGCACTAGTTTTAATTGTGAAATGTATGAAGTGCAGTGAAACCGAAGTTAAAATTGTTTCTTGTTTTTTATTTATCTTTGCAAAATTTTCCATTTGAATATTATCAAAATTTTCTTTCAAAAATAGTTATCATCTACGTTTTATACTATACTGAAATCAGTAGCTATATGTAATACAAAGCAACGGCTTGTCACAGAAGTAATAATATAACAGTTGTTTGAAACTTTAGAAAAAAAATTTATCACTACTTTTATAGAAAGAATTTATTGTCTTTGCCACTTTAAGAACCACCCTGACACATACACCTATTGAGAAATAATTACGTCGTTAAAATGATGCAGTCGAATACACTAACTTCTTGCCAAATTACGTTACAGTTATGTATAAATGTATATGTATGGAGATAGTAGAGTCATAAGCTACACAGCAGGTGAGGCAACTGAACCATTTGAAGGTTAATAGATAACAAATGACAACTTAAAATCGCAAACACAAATACACAAACAAAACCGGGTAAGTTCTGCATACGTATTGGTGTGTGTAATTCTTTTACTCATATATGTATGTATGTATGTATTTCACGTGCTCGACTCATTTCAAATGAGTTGCACTTTCGTTTTCAATTAAACTATTTATTATTTAATATTCTTCATTTTCGCTATCTTTATTGCACATTTGATATCACCATGCTATAGCGTTTTGATTATGTACTGTTATCATTACGTACTCACTTTCCATATAACACTGACCTTGAAAATACACAAACTATTTTTAAAACAATTTTTTTTGTATTTATTTGCCGTTCCTATGCGTATTTTCTGCGTATGCGTGCCAAATACACTCGCAAAAATAATTAGGTTGCTTCAAGTCAAGTAGTCACACGCAGCGAAAGTAGGTAATTGGGTGACTGGAATTGTTATCAACAGCGTTTTTTTATGCCGATAAGAATAATCACAATTGTTAAGCTGTTCCCTAGTGTTTTTTGGCAATATTTATTGCATTATTGCTGCACAAATTACACGTCCAGTGACGGCGAAGGCCGGATTTTGACTAAATTTTATGAAAAATTTACCGAAAAAATGCACCAACGCAATCGCGCTGGAGAAGCAGTAGAAGAATTGCCATATAACATTTTGACAATTTTTTCATATTTACACACATATATACATACATATAAAAGTGATATAATTGTGTATGAGTGTGCATTTGTTTATGTGTGCATGGATTTTTTATCAGTGCAGTGCAGCCATTTTAGGCCACAGTCGCAGCCACAGTCAGTGTCAATATTGATACAGCTTGCAAAAAACGACATACAAGATTGGCTAGTAAACAATAAAAAAGTTGATTTCTTATATACACTCACAAACACATATATAAATATGTGTATACCATATATAATATACATATTTAAGTATATTTGTTTAATTTTTGTGGCTGTAGGTGTATCACAAACAATTTATACCGACATATACACAAACATATTGGTATATTCATATGTACATATGTATATTTTATTGTATTCATAAGCGTGAGTTTCCGAAATGAATTCAATGTCAGGGCAAAAAGCTGCGACCGCCGCGTGACGTGAACATCGCTTTCGCAATTTGTTTTCGATTTTTGGCTTTTTTTGAATAGTTAATTAGCGAGAAGAAAACAATTATTTTAGATTGCTTTGATAAATTTTATTAAATTAAATTAAGCAGTAGTTTGTTTGTCGAATTCTGCTGTGTTGCTTAAAATAATTGGAGGCACAGCGGCTTATAAATAATAATTTTTATTTCCAGCTTGCAAATTTTCAAATGGAATTACTTTTTTTGGTAATAATTTACAGTTTTGTTCATGTTCGTCTTATTTTTTCTCTAAAAGGCGTACCAGACATAACCTTAATTTAGTCAATTGTCTAGGAGTTTTTAGTGATATAAATAAGGAAAAAGCTCTAATTGACTCAATTAAAGTAGTGTAGTGATTATTTGCAAAATTTTATTTTTTAAAGAAAATTTTCTAATTGACATCATTTTGGGTATTCCAATTTGCTAATTATATACTTTAATTTTTAATGGTAACAAGTTGTAATTAAAAGTTAAAGGGTTATCTATTAGTTAAATATCTACACTAATGATAAAAAATGTTAATTGACTCAATTAATGGTCCGAAAATTGTTAATTGACTCAATTAATGATGGAATTTGGTCAGTTTGTTAATTGACTCAATTAAGTATGAAAAAATCGCAAGTTAAAGGGCTATCAATTAGTTAAATAAAATTATTAATTGACTCAATTAATTGTCGAAAAATTGTTAATTTATTCAATTAAGTATGGAAAAATTTTTAATTGACTCTATTAAGAATTTGTCAATTAGCTAATTCTCTACACTAATACATATTGGAAAAAAGAAATCATTGTTGACTCAATTAAGGATATGTTAATTAGGTATTTGTACTCAATAGTACGTATAAAGAAAAAATGCTAATTGAAACAATTGAGGTTGTTTTGGAAATGCACATAATGATTTTATTTAGCAAAAAGAATGAGTTAAATAAACTTGTTAATTAACTCTATTAATGTTGGAAGATTGTTGATTGACTAAATTAAGCATGGAAAACTTCTCAATTGACGCAATAATAATTTGTCAATTAGCTAATTCCTTACATTAATACATATTGGAAAAACTCATAATTGACTTAATTAAGGACATTGGTTCGTTAGAGGATGTTTTTTGGTTTATAGAACCAAACCGTTCTCCGTCTATGTGCTTAGCGATAATTGTCATGAAACCTACCTACTAACCTTTACTTATTTTATGGTGCATATAAGGAAATGTGCAGAAAAAATGTTGGACCGTAATTGCTTGCAAAAATATGGCCACCCAAAGAAAAAATATGGCCAGATACTTATTTGCTGAGTTTTATGCCTGTGTATGTTATTACAGATAATTTATTTTTCGTTATCAAAGGTCGGCATGCATACATACATAATACATACATATATACAATATATGTATGTGTATAAGCATGACATCCATATTTACTTCGCTTGGTTTAACGTTGTTGCACTTTTTATGGCTTGGAAAAAGTCTTCCTTCATACATACATATATATTTAGTATACTGAAATATTTATATGTTTATGACTTTTGCGCAACACATTAATTACGGCACGTTTCATATTCGAAATGTACTGAAAATGTACTCAATCTTGCACTGGTTTACATTTTGGCACAATTATTGCGTAAATAAGATTTTATTATCAATTTTTGCAGAGACCACATGGTCACTTATTATTATTATTAAGATTTGTCACTTTATTGAATGAATTTAACATGAAAATTGGCGGTAAAAAACACTTTTAGCAATCACTGGCATTTTTCAGTTTGCTAATTTGACAATTTGACATTTGTTTAGACAATTGCAGAGAGTGATTCAATTCAAATTGCGAATTCGAAGGGGAAAATTACGAAAATGTGACAATTTGTGGATAAATACACATTAAAGTAAACAAAATTACTGCCACAATACTAATTAATTTAATTGCTAATTTGGTTTTCATATATATTTCATAGCGAAGATTTTGTTGTTTTTCCCAATACAACACTTTCACAATTGTCAATTATTAGGCAATTTGTAGGCAATTAAAATAATTTCGTTCAAGGTGGAATTAAATTTGAAATTTCATTTATTTCATGAAAAATAGTACGATTTTTATTTAAAAAATTGGATGAACACAGTAGCTGTTTGAGTTAGAAATTTAGGTAGTAAAATGACAAAATAAATAAATATTATAAAATATGGAATAATCCAAATTTTTTCGAAGTTTCTTCAACACAAAATTCGTCACTTTGTTTTTTCGTATTTTCGTTGAACTTTTAAAGAAAGACTGAAAACTTAGAGATGTTTTTAAGAAAGCAAATTTAGAACGATGTAATACAAATTAATGGGTGTACCGGTATGAAGTAAGCGTTAAGATATACATATGTGTTGGTAGGAAATATTTGATGTGAACGAGTCCTATTTTGAGAAACCTGACCTGAGGAAAAATTTGTGATGTTTGTTATGGGTTTTTTTTTGCTTTCAAATATCATAGAACTGTGAGCATTTAAGCTTTTGAATTTACGCCAGTCAGTGAGGTAAATCTCACATACTTCATAAAACTCAGTGAGAGTTGTGATTTTTGTGATCGCATGTGAATAGACCTTGAAATCCAATGCAGAATCACTCTTGCGGACAGGTGCTACTTTGGACTGAGTAGGCAATTGAAAAGTGAAGTCCTTTCCCGACGAACAAAGATCAAACTCTCCAAGTCCCTCATCATTCCCTTCCTGCTTTTTGGTGTGGAGGCATGGACAATGACCTCATCTTATGAGCCGGCCTTAGTGTGTTCGAGCGAAAAGTTTTGCGTAAAGTTTTTGGTCTTTTCTCAACGGCGATTACCGCAGTCAATGGAAAGTACGGAACGCTGTACAAGATATACGGCGTCATTGAATTCAGCGAATCAAGAGACAGCGGCTGCGTTGGGTGCGAAAGGTAACCAAAATGTGTAAAAAGCAATACCTTGAATTTTTTTTACTTTCCCACTCAAAATTAGTATTTCATTGTCACATTTCATACCGGTACAACGGTTTTTACTATATCAATTGAAACAATTCTGCGGGTTGTTGTATACACTATAACTTTGACTTTGCTTAACTCTGCGGGCTGTTGTCCAGGCTATAAACACATATATGGTTGTGTGCATGAATGAAATATTATTCAGCTGATAGATTTTAATAATTTGAATAAATACAAAATGAAGAAATAACAAATATAACAGTTGATCGTTAATTGAGCCTAACGTTAACCGGGTAGTCAGCTGTGTGAAAGGCAAACAGGGTGTGTCAATTATAATCTTAATATATTAAATTAATTTGGCTATGCGAAAAGGCTATTAGGAATGTATGCTTCATTCAAAGCAGAAACCGTATAACGTTCATCAAGCCATTTTTGGCATTAGTAGTAATTTTTTTTTTATCAAAAATCGTATCTCATTAACACACAAAATTCTTTTTTATCCTTTTTTATATCAAGGCTTACACACTTGAAAAATTATTACTCACAGACCTTGTTCGACAGCTTTGTACTCTTAACATCTTAAGGTTAGGTTGTAATTATGGAATATATGCACTGAACTCGAATTGTTCACTCCCATTAAGGCTCATATGGTTTAATGGTATGGAAATTTTACTTAAAAACGAATCGCCAGTCAAATTTTCACGTTCTGAACAATTGACATATTGAGATCAAACCACTACTAAAAAAATGTATGTATATGGACCAGTCTAGGTTAATATAAATCTTAAGTATACTTTTAACTATATAAAACTACTTCTTCAATGCAAATATAATTTTTAAATTTTTTTGGAAATATTCCCTTAAATGGCTTTGCAATCGTTTCACTATGTTAGAGTTATGGATTCTCATTCTTTGAATTTAAAATAATTAGATGTTCAGCTATATTGTTGAATATCTCTAGTATGAAATCCTTAAAGATATAGGCAGATAGCGCTACTCTTTTCCAGAAAACAGCGCTACCGGGATGTGCTTTACGAAATTCATCGAGATATCTGAATGAAAATCATGCCATAAATAATAGCAATTATAGATCTTTCGAATTTATTTTCTTCCGGTTAATTCGAAATATTAACAATACAGCACTGCTTGGTTCGATTGTGTAAACATCAGTGTCTGCATAATAATGAAACAGCTCAATACAAAGCAATGCTGTTTCGAAAAGCGGTAAGAATTTGAGAATATCGGCGCTTAAGTAAAAAACCACAAGGCAATCGGAGTGAATGCGGAAAAAACATAAAAAATAATAATAAAAAAGCGAACTTGGGAGAGTAATAGAAAAAAGCGAAAATGAGAGAAGAAGGCTGTGGGTATTCGGTCATAGTTGGCAGTGACGAGTAAAGTTCCTTGACATTCTGCGCTGATGCAACAACAGCGGCGTCAAGCTGCAGTGAGAACAACATAGCAAAGGTGAAGTTTTGCATACAATCAAATACATATATACATACGTACATATATGCGGTTGTACCTATATACATATGCACAACCACACACATGCAAAAATACATATTTACAACCATACAAACGAAGAGCTGCACGGAAGATGCGCTTGCAACACAGCTGCATGTATGAGACGTCGCTATTAGTTCGTGTTGTAGTTGTTGTTGCTTTGGTGAATTTTGAATTTTGCGACTGTAGTTTGGTCATAATTCGTATTTCTTCAACGCTGCTTACAGGCCAAGTTTAGCGCTTTTCTCGCAAGCACACATGCAACGTCGCGCACAAAGCGAGACAATAGCCGCGACCATAGCAAAGCCAACAACAGTGCATAGTTACATACATATGTATGTACATATACTTATATAGTATTAGCGACAACAAACATAAAGCGCTGCTGATTGTCTGCTGCAGCAACTAGCCGGCGTTCTGCAACCTGTGCGTCTGTTGCTACGTAGCAACATGCCGGCCGCTGGTAATGATGATGTCGTTGGCTTTGTTGTTGCTTTTGTTATTTTTGTTTTTTTTTTTGCCTGTTCGGCCAGAGATCATTCACTTTGCGGCGATTCCACACGCTTTTGTTCTACACAGATTTGTCTTGGCCGCAGAATAACCACAACAATAACAATAAAAACAAGGCATTGACTGTAGCCAATAGGTCGAGCAGAGGATGCAGCAATACACACATGTGCGCACACACAAACATGTGATCGTTGCAACAGCACGCATGCGTGCAAATTTAGCCTCACTCTTACGTATCTACACCTGATCACACACACACAAACACACATTAGTTTTGCTCTTGCTGGCAAATTTTGAATTTGTTGTGTTGCTGTTGTTGTCGACGTCGACGTCGCCGTTGCTGCATCCACTTTCAATGCTAACTTCATTCGTTGCCTCTGCCGCTGCACTCGCTGTTCGCCGAGCTTTGCGTACGTGTTGTTCTTATTGTTGGTTTTTTTTGCAGTTGTTGTTCTTATTGTTTGTGTTGTTGTTTTTTGGTTTTACTTTTTTTTTTGCTGCAGCTAAGCACATTGAACTCGATAAGTGGTTGATGGTGTCTGTATTGGTTTCTCTTCGTCCGGCGATGACGATTCGTTTGTTTGCTTGCCCTTTCATTCTTTTGCTTATAGGCAGGTAGTCGACGCTTTGATGGCATTTCCTTTGCAAAAGCAAAAAGTTCGTGCAAATTGCATAACTCTATACATTCTGCGGTTAGTGTTTTGATTGGTGTTGCTTTTCAGAATGACCCAGGAAATATGCATATATGCCTACTTATATAGGTATTTTCAATACCGATTTATGCACATATATACATATGTACATACTATATACATTTGCATACTAAATATATGAAAAAATCTTCTAAATACATATTTCAACAAAAAATTGCATTAAATTTGATTTTACTAAAAAATCTTGCTTACGAAGTTGTTTGAGCATGACTGCTAAATAGTTCTCACTGTAAAGTTCGGCATTTTTGCCTAAAATTTTCAAATAGTTTTCATCGTATGAATAAAGGTTTAATTGCCTTATAGTTCCTTCATTGGATCATTAGGTAAGATTTTGGACTTAGCCACAATATTGATTTTTTATTAAACAGATTCACATATAGAGCGGGGTTTTCAATAAGAGCGCTACAAATTTTTTTTTTGAAATAAATCATAAACGGTTTGGGATATCAATGAAATTCTTTATACCTGTGAAAGTACATTCGTAGGTACACTAAGAGTCACCAATGCTTCCCGATAAAATTACAGTTTGGAGCGGTTTGTGGGCCGGTGGCGTCATTGGGCCGTACTTCTTCCGTGATGATAAGGACTGGGACGTTACTGTAAATGGGAATCGATACCGCTTAATGTCACAAGCCACACAGCGAATGTCACAATCGATTTATTGAAAACCAAGTTTGGTGAACGTGTTATCACACGAAATGCCCCAGCCAATTGGCCGCCTTCCGATTTGACGTCCTTAGACTATTTCCTGTGAGACTACGTCAAGTCTATGGTCTATGCTAACCAACCAGTTACAATTGATGAACTTGGTACGAATATCGAACATGAAATTGCAGCAGTATGGGCAAATTTATTTTTCAAAACCGTTTAAAATTGGGTTCAGCGTCTGAAGTTCTGCATTCGTGGCCATGCAAAAGAAATCGAGTTCCATGCATAATAGCATCGAATGTACTTTCACAGGAATAAAGCATTTCATTGATATCCCAAACTGTTTGAAAAACCCGTTTCAATTGATTCAGACGAATTCAAAAACAAGGATTTATCGAAGAAGGCAAGTTGAAAAGATATTTTAACTTTGTTTATACCATGATCAAATATGAATCGGACTGATCCATCTAAACTGCGTGCGCAGACTGAATCGATAAATATTTTTTTCTAGATTGATGCAGTCTAATTTATGTTAGTGTGAAATTTAATATCCATATGTCAATTAGTATGTATTTGGCCATTGTGTTATAACGCGCTCAGTTTCTCAGGCGATTTTTACCATGGAAAAATTTGAACAACGAGTTTTCTTAAAATCTTGCGTTTCTAATGGAATCACGGCAACAGAATTGTTCAAAAAGTAAGTAGTGTGTAGGGGAGTTTACTTTATCACAAACATACATAAATATTTGCCACTTGAACTTTCAGTGGAGTCTCGAAATCATGACCAACTTAACTCAGTTGCGAATTAAAGCAACAGTGCAGGCAAATTGTCGTGTTTGCATCAAAGACTAGTATATCAACTGTTATTTGGGTCTAACAAAACATATTTTGGTTAGTTTTTGGGTATAAATTCGGCCATCGGTAAATTGGTATCAAAAGACCTGAACATTTTTAAAAAATTACATCGTGTGCAAGGCGCAAAAAAAAATTGACAATGTAACTGAGGAGCCTACACTCATCAAACGCATCACTGGTGAGAAGACGTGGGTTTAGGAATATGCTATCGAAACTGGTCAATAATCCAGCGAATGGCGTTTCAAAAAATAAGCGAAACTCCAAAAAAAAAAAAAACAAATTTCGTTGAAGGCACTGATGGCCAGACGGGGCTCATAAAAAGTGTGTGGAAAATTGGATTAATCATTGATATAAAAGGAGCCTATTTTGAAGGTGCTAATAAAGATTTCTTTTGTCAGTTCGGGTTAAATTTGTTAAGATGCTTGTACATAATACCTTGTTTATATTTTATTAACAAATTTTCTGAACATCAAGTCACATTGAGTTGAGTTATGACTGCAATTTCGTTTTCTCTCGATTTATTTTCTCTCTCAAATATTAAGTGTGTTTTTGTTGAATTTTTCTGACGCTCTCTAGAAGAAATGTAAAATTCAAATTAAACGCTTTGATATTTCTGTTATTTTGCTGCCATCAGTACTGGTATATTGCAAAGGAAATACCAATTTAAGACCATTACATTAAATCCATTCGGATTGCCTTCGTATATCATTGTCAAATACTCGCTATAAGCTATAGTAAGTCAGTTTTGGAAGACATCGGGCGAGATTAGTTTTTCAAAAATGTGTAACAGTTGGTTCAAAAAGCCAAAGATCGAAACATTTTTCGAGTTTGACGATTAACTGATAAAATAATGCTAAAAAATTTCCACAAATAAAAACTCGAGTGGCAGCCGGTTCAAAATATTAAGAGTTTTTGAAAAAGATAAGGAAACGAAGTAAAATAACTTTTAACACTATTTTAATATTAACAAACCTTGCACTGGTTGGTACCAAATATCAAACGTTAACGTTTCAAAAAGCGAAAAATTCAATTAGGAAAATTTTACAATGAATTTCTTTTTTTCATTCTTCACATAGCATTTATGTATTACTTATTTTGTAAGTTGAGTTGATTAGACACTTGCTTAGTTAAATTGACTAACTAACTACACACATAATACTTGCTACATCAAGCAAAAAAAAAAATATAAAACAAATTCATAAATATACATATATGTATGTATGTATGTGTAAAAATTGCCAGTCACTTATTAAGTACCGGCGATTTCTTCGCTGGGCAAAGCTAAATTTGCCCATACCACAAGTATTTCTCTACATGTGTATGTGCGTGTATGCGTGAACTCAATTTTCGCTACAATTCACAAATTCAATGTGAAGGTCAAAGTCAGCGGCAGTGACCAAGCGACTGAAATTAAAGCTAAAATAAACACTCAAATGGCGGCATTCATTTAAACATTCACTATATGCCAGTATTTATTTATATATATTTGCATGTGTTTATGTATAAATATTTTTATTGTTTAGTTTATTATAGCTTTTGTATATACATATGTGTGTATGCAACAAGTTTAAGATGGTGGCGTGTCGAGAGCGAATATTAAAGTCAATGAAAACTAAATGGTAGAAAAAGGTAATAGCAAAAGCGGGAATTTGAACGTGGCGGGAGCGGTGTTTAAATGGACAAAAAGTGAACTCGGTTGGAGAGAAAGTAAATTGAATTGAATTGAATTTGTTATTAAGATTTAGAACGTATAAAGGTGAGATAAGGAGATTATAAATGGTTTTTTTTCATTTTTTAGTGTGTAAATATTCTTGATAGAATGATTTGTTTTGAATTTCTTTGTTTTTCGATTTGAAAAGTTATTAAATCATTCTTATAAAGATTGCAGTCAAGCCATTAATTGAGTAAATTATATAATTGAAAACAATTATATGAGTTAATCGAGTATTTCACCTTTCAATGAGAAAAATTGTAGTTTTTGAAATTAAGTATAATTCTTATAGAAATTTCCTTGAACCCATTAATTGAGTCAATTTTATAATTGAATACGACTATATGAGTTAATTGAGTATTTAGCAATACAAGTATGTAAAAGAAAATTTGAAAAGTGGTTGATATTAAGTATAATTCTTATAGAAATTTCCTCGAACCCATTCATTGAGTCAATTTTATAATTGAGTACGACTATATGAGTTAATTGAGTATTTAGCAATACAAATATGTAAAATAAAATTTGAAAAATTAAAAAAAAAATATAATTAACTCAATAGTCAATTATATGTGAGTTAATGGAGTATTTAACAATTCAATTAAAAAATTCGAAATGTGGTTGATATTCAGAATAATTATTTTAGGCATTAATTGAGTCAATTATTTAATTCAATAGAACAATATGATCTGATCACTAAATTAACTCAATTAAATAACTGCTCTAAACTCTTTATTAATTTTTAAGAAGGCACTATAATATGATTTAATCTGCGAATTCGATTACATACAGATTCTAAGATATGAGAAAATTTGCCAATTGGTTTAATTAAGAAGCCGTGACAATCGGCAATTGTCGGCAACTCTGACATATTTAACATAAAACTATTAAAAGGATGAAGTGGATATACTTGCAAATAAAAAAAAACGTATGATTTTGAGAGTTTTTGAGAAGAGTTTTAAATCATAAATAAAAAAAAAATAATGAAATAAGGATTTTAATTTACTTAAATAATGAGTGATTTATTAAAAAAAAGTTGTTTCCCTTGATCGCGTAGGCGATCTCCAAGAAGACTTCCGAAAAACATGTCTGGTGTTGAGGAAGAATTTTTTTCATTAAATTATCTTAAATTCAAAAACCAAAAAAGTTTATAATTGCATTAGATGAATACGGGTAATGATCGAAGAACTAGTCAAAATCTTGAGTTGGGATAAAATGGCGGCTACTAAACCAAAAAATAGATTTTCGCGAAATTCCACCTAAAAGTGGCTTAAACGATTTTTTTTAATCTAAATTATTACTCCTTCTACAATAAAATCAAATAAAGCAATGATAAACACTTTAGAACCATCACAAAACATTTATTCCCGGGCTAATTCAACGAATAAGCAGAAAAGTGAAATGCTGCACTCACTGCACTATGCACTTGAAATACATTAGTATGATCTCAAAGTGTAGAACAAAAACAAAAACCGGCTACTGCTAAGCTATAAGAAAGCATGTACAATGCCGGACAATGGTAATAGTGGTCAAGACTGTTAGCAACATCAACAGCATAATCGATGCTACACGGCAGACGAGCTTGACAATTTTGCTTTCAATGTTATGCATTTGATGTTGTGTCATTTGGTTGTTATTGTTATTGCAAAAGTCTGGACTGGACCAGACCAGATCACACAGCAAAGCCGGCCAAGTCCAATAGTCCAATCGATAGCGAAGTGAAATTGCAGCTTACTCTTGTGGGGGAGGGGGGAACATTTAGAGGCGGCAGTGAAGAGCGTCCAAACAGGTAGCGAAGAGTGATTGTAGAAAGAGGAAATAACAACAATAGCAAAAACAGCAACAAACTATAAGGAAACGAGTACATTTGTAATTTCGCAATAGTTGCGCTTGCGCAATAGACATACTTATGTACATATGTAAGTATGTACGACTAGTGGCTGACTAGATGGTAAGCGAGCAGTAAGAGCAACCTGAAAAAAACGGCAAAAGTAATGGAAATAACAGCAGTATAAAACTACAATAATACGACTGCCAATATCTGTTAAGCAATCGACGGAGAGCCACCGGTTGCCGCTTGCCATTATACTCGCAATACTGTATTGGCTGTATACATACATATGTGTATGTGTACGTATGTTTGTCGGAACTTATGAATAAATATGTAAACAATGAATTGTGCTATTAAAACTTAGTTTCTTTGCTTCATAGAAATCTGTATTATACAATTTTTATTTGATATTTCCGTAAAGAAATTTATGATGTACTATATATGTATATGTAGGTATGCCACAGCTTCCAAGAATGGGTTCTATTCGGTTGGGGATGTGGTGATGGGAGACATCCGTCTGCAACAGGCGGATACAGGGAAATATCTAGAGCTCATCCTGGATAGGAAGCTTTCGTAGGTGCCGAATATCGAAGAGCGAGTAAAAAAGGCATCGATTGCCTTATACTGCTGTAGACATGGCAAAAGGTAAGATCTCTAACCGTAAGTGGTCCTCTGGCTCTATGACACCATAGTCAAGCCCATTATGTTCTATGGAGTTTTTATGTGGTGGAGGGCTCTAGAATATACCACACTTGCAAAGAAACTCAAGAGCGTTCAACGGGCGATGCTCATCAGCATGTGTGGTGCACTAAGGTCTACTCCAACCATGCCACTTAATGCCATCTTGCACATAGTGCAATCGTAGATATCGTCGGAAGGTGTATGGCTGCCAAAGTTGTTATCAGACTCAGAAAACCTGATATTCTCACACACATTGACTTCATACCGGTTCATTTGGATTATGGAGTCGTCAAACTGAACTCTGGCGGCTCCTTCTCTGCCATATACCGACGAGGGAGTTGTTGGTGGGAAGAAGCCGTTGGAGGCGAGGGGCAGTGAGCTTCTTTACGGATGGGTTAAAACTTAGTGGAAAAGTTAGTGGAGGAGTTTACTGCCAGAAACTCTCTATCTTCAGACTTTCTGACTATTGCAGTGTCTTCCAAACTCCGGAGTGTAGCCTCCTTCAGAGAAGTGACCATTCATTCAGATAGCACAGAGGAGATACTAGTCTTGAACCCTTTAACAGTTCGTTAGGGTTTGGTCAAGGAGTGCCTAACGTCTCTGGCATCGTGTGTCTTTTAGATGAGACTGGTATGGGTGCCAGGCCTTAGCAAGGAAAGGCACCTAGAACCGCTATCGGTAGAATGGGGGCGGGTCGGTGCTCCCGGATCATCTTGTTTTCTATTACTAGATGGCTGGGTTTCGCGAAAGCTTGGCCAAAGCTGGGCAACCATCGGTACATGCGCTGTCGCCAAAGGCTTCTAGCCCAATATCGATCACAAGATATCCAGTAGCCCTTTTGCCCTCAGTAAGAGTGGTCTCTCCCTAATATATTGGCTACTAAGCGTTTTGCTAATTTATAAGTTCGAACACAGGAGTTCTTCTTTTATATGGATTCACAAAGGACTATATATACCTAGCCGTCCACATGTGATCTTTGATCAGTCATCTAACCTAACCTAATGGACATTTTTCGGAGTTGGTATTTTGGACAACTGTTACTTGATTTAGATTTAGTTTAGTACTACTTACATATAATTACTTAGACTTACTACGGAGCAACGGTTGCAAATCGAGCAAATTTATTAATTCGAGTAACCATGGATCGGTGTCGCACCACGTTAACTGTAGTAAATAATGTGCGCCCTCTAAGTGGAGCAGAGTATCGAAGAAGATCCGAATGAGTCCGTACGCCAATTGGAGCTGTGCCCTTTCACTTTATGACAGATTTTGTAGAAGAATCTTGAAGCTGGCCGAAAATCAAGCGCATCACACGTTCGGTGAGGGCCACCGGACCGGATCTGGCGTTCTCGCCTGTGGCGTGGCTTGTCTACGATTGATTTCTTGGAAGAGAATAGTCGGCACGTTATTGCTAACAAATGGGTCGATCGGCTGGAATTATCCCGAGTCAGTGCTGGTGATCACTTGTCCGAAATCATTTTTGAAACATAATGACAAGCATTATACTGTGCGTTTTATTTCTTCTTGAAAATATGTAAAAAAAACTCTCTTTATGTAGTGTCCAACCTGAAAAGTTATTTTCTCAAAAAATCTTCAAAGAAAGAGCAACCAAAAAATATATATACATATATATGGCATATGCTATTGTATGCTGTTTCTTTTAATTTTTTACTTATGTAAACTCGATGGGCCAATATCCGCTTTACGACTTGCGTCATTTGGGCTAGGTGCCCTATTAAATTTTATTTGCCGACTTCCTGCATACAAAGTAGATGCGTCGAATGAAATGTTTGGAAAACATGCTCCAAAAGATAAATGTAAATTATTTTTAAATATTCGTACATACGAACTCTTTGAGTAAAAAACTGTGTAAAGACCGTTGTATTGAAGACTTTCTGATTGAAAATGGAGAATAGTACAATGAGATGCTCTTGCCCTGCAGAGAACAAATTAGCATATGCGCAAAAGCCGTTAATTTTCGCTGTGGGTATGCCAATATTGAAACTAATATATAAACGATGGGTTCCAAAATGTTATTTCCTTAATAACAACGCAAAAGTTCCAGAAATCAAAATATTTTTTAGAAAATACTACAAAAATAATATTTAAAATTTTGTATCTATATTTATAAAAAAAATCTATATTACGGAAATTTCTCCACAGGGTATATACTTGTAGTTTGTTGCGTACATAAGCTAATACTGACTCAAATATGATTCGTCATCGACTCATAGCTGGAAAAAATGCGTGTACAGTTATGGATTGTGTTAAGTATACGCGAAAGTTACTCCATTGTCTCGTTGTTACAGTTGCTGTTGAAACGAATTCACTTCACTGGACACCTTTTTTACCTTGTTGCCTTTTAGCTCTTCCTTATTTGTACTTGTTGGTAAATGTTTTGTTTACTTTTTCGCTGTTTTTCGTAAATTTTAATGTCGTTTCCGAATTTCAGTACATTTGCAATGGGTTTCGTCGCGAATTGACATGAAATTATATTGTATTTACTTAACATAAATTCGAATTTGTTGTGTGTACTCGCATATTTGCAAAGGCAGAAAGAGATTGGTAACAAATTGAAAAGTTAAACAGACTATATGGAGTGCAACTAACGGTTTCGTATTTTTAGCTTTTTCTTGTGTCTTGTTTTTTGTTTTTTTTTTTGTTAAGAAAGGAATACAAAATATCTTGAGCAAAGAAAGAGAAATTGAAGTACGAAAATTTTATTTTATTGAAATATATGTATTTCTTCGTTGGCATATTGTAAATATCACAAGCAAAGATTTTCGAAACAATTCATAATATTTTTTTATGTTTTATAAACTGCTTTGTTTGGTAGATATTAATGCAATTGCTCAGTGGCGTAGCTAGGGGGGGCGAAGGGGGCCGTAGCCCCGGGCGCAACGTCTTGGGGGGCGGTAAAATGATCTTCGCTGTTTTTTAATATTCAGAAAAATACTTCAACAATTTTTTTTTACAAAATTTAGTATAAAATATAAAGAGAACTCATAGTGTAATAATCTGATTAACAATGAATAATATAAATTTTTACTGGAATACTCTTCAGTTTTTGAATTTGTCTTATATCTTTCTTAAAATTAGTGATAGAACTTAAAGATGCACTTTTCTAGCTTTGTCTAGCGACGTGTCACTCTCACAGTTATCCTATGCTTTGAATGTAACAAATACTTTTATTTCTCCAAATTTTCAAAAATGGTATTTAAAAACTCCAATTGTGTCAAAAGTGTAAAAGATATATCGCGAAAATGGGTTTTTTTTCTATGGCTTTTAATAAGATGTCTTGTAAATTTACTATTAATTTCCTCAAAAACCGTATTGTGAGAATTTTGGAACTTCAGAATTTGCGTGGCTTCTAGTTCCTAAATTTTGTATACTTAATATCGAAGATATTTTGTAAAAATTCACTTTTGTTCGAACCACCTCATGAAACTTGTAGGTGGGTAGATAAAGGGGGGCTGCAGAACATCCTTGGCCCCGGGCGCCCGAAGTTGTAGCTACTGCAATTGCTGAACCTTTGTTTTGTTAGCTTTTTAGGTTATGTTTAGGGTAGTCTTCGAACGAAGAGAGCCAATTCTGATACAATACATAAAAGAAAATAGAGGATTTTGACATTCGTTGTTGTTGTAGCGGGGATCAGCTAATGGGAGACCCAAGAAACGAGCTGTTTCGACGGGGTTGTACCATATGAACAGTGGTCTTTATGAATTGGTTTCAAAGAGCATGCAAAGAGGTAGTTCGGATTCTTTGTAAAATTGGTTTCTATTGTGGATTAGTAGATCTTAAGTACTTGGACTTAGGTCACTCTGCATTCAAAAGGCTACTCGAGTTATATTAATTTGATATTTTTCGTCTACTTGTGAAGTCAATTTCCAGTTATATGATAAAGAGAGGGTTCTGTAAATTTTAGTGTGCATATTATTTGAATCACCTTTAAGCCCAAAATGTATTTGGATTTTTGAAAGATGCTATTATAGAAACGTTGTATAAAATTTAAGATTTGGACTCGATATAGGGATCGGCTAAACTTAATTCCTTAGGAAAAAAATACATATATAAAAAGAAAGTATGACGACACCACAGTGTGAGTGCAAAATATTAATTAGAAAATAAAAGAGCAAGCTTCGATAGCTTTCAGGTACCGTTAGTAGTATTCATTAGTTGTTCAGGCTGTTACACAAATCGTCTAACGAACTAAAAATTCTACTTTCTTTTACAAATTTCTCGTTCTATTAGCAGATTATTATTATCTTTATTTAAACAATTCTAAAAATACGCCTTATTTGTCATTTGGTCGCAATTCGTTGACTTTTATTCCCAAATTCTTCCATGTTGTTCTCCAAAATTTTATATATAGATATATGTTTGCCTGTTTATACATATACAAGTGAACTTATTTTTAATGCAAATATGTACAAGCCATTTTCTTTCACGCGAACACGATCTTAAGTACTTGCACAGGCACACAATGCCCAATACTTGTACGCATATATATGTATATTATATAGTATTCATATGTATGACTGAGTGTCTATTTGCATAAAAAATTGTTAATAACTGGCACATTTGTGATGTCTAATGATTTTGGCAAAGCTTAACGCCAAGTAGTTGGCGTAGCTTAAAAAATAAATTCTAAGGAATCGGCGATCGATAATTTTTCTCGATATTTTACAATACAAAGACTACAAACTACACATTCATTCAACTATAAGTTGAAAGCAATGAACCCATGAAAGTTACGTTTGTGTACCGTTGTATGTCCAAAACTACATACATATTTACAAACGCTTAAGTACGTCGGTAAATATTGCCAAAATCCGACCACATCGGTGGCAATAACAACTGTTATTCAGCAACTGCTTACATACGCCCACCTTGATTTCGTGCTCAATGCTCACTGTGGTCCTTAGCAAATCCGCGTGGCTGCATACAGAGAAAGAATTCTTTTGTTCGCTGGCACATTTATGTGATAATTACTTTTACAAATATTTTTAAGTTTAATAAATAGTTACCGCTGATGTCATTCTACAATTGGAGTGTTGATGGATTGATGATTGAATATAAATATAAAGCTGTACGCATGTGGGCAAAAAATAGTGAGACTTTTCATTTTACATTTCGCGCGGAAACCCCATTCATCTCCATATTATTTTTTCGAGGTTGGTAAGATTATTAGTGACATCTGTGCCAAATACTACATCAAATTATCATTAGTGTTTAGTATACGTTTTTCTTTTTAAATACATAAAATACATTTGGCGATTTTTGCGAAAAGTGAACTTCAACAAAGAAGTTCCATTCATTTTTGTGTGCGGAAGCAAATTTCTGATGCCAAAATGTTCAGAATGCTAGAAAAGGCCTTCGTTGATAATTATTTGTCGCAAGCAAGTGTCTTTGCTTGGTACACATTATTCAAAGAGGGTCGAGTTGACGACGAACCACGTCCAGGGCGGCCATTAATATCAACTGATGATCAACACGTCAATAAAATAAAGGAATTGGTTTAAGAGTCGACAACAGCCAATCAGAGATCTTACTGGCACCGTTGGAGTATCGGCAGGATGCGTAAAAAACTTTTTGAAATATCATTTAAACCTAAGAAAGGTGAAAGCAAAGCAGTTCCAAAATCACTTTTTTTTTTTTTTTTGAAAAACAGTTTCGCGTTAACTTCTGTTAAACAATGTTTTTCGACTACCAGGATGTCATAAGCCTATTAGTAGTGACAATGAGTCTTGGCTCTATACTTACGACTTGGAAACAAACAATCAATCGGCCGAATATGGTGGCAAAGTTGAGCCGAAGCTTAAGACACCACGTCAAAGCAGAGTTATATTTACAGTTTTTCACTTTAAGTTAAGTTCCATGTGCACTGAAATTGTTGGCCTATAAAAATATCATAGAAAATCTAGGCCTACAGAATAATTAGTTTCTCCTTTTTGAATAATTGGAATTGCTGGATATTTTCGGTGCATATGTATATAAATAATAATATTAAAAAAAAATAAGAAAATTTTATATGAAAATGTCGAAAAGTCGTAGATAAGGCAGATAAAGTTCAGCTTATAATCCACAGATTTTGAAATGATTTTTCTCCACAAATACATATTTTCCAAGAATATTTCTCTGTGTATCAGTAAAATAAACTATGTACTGCATGTAGAAAAAAAATGAAATGAGCATAGTATTCGCCAATATAATTTGAAAAACACTTCAGAAGTCAAGTGTACCACATATAATAATGCGCAGTATGTACAATATGTATGCATGTGCGTTTGAAAATTTATTACCCCACATGTCTTGCTTGTTTTGACTTCATTTTTGACAAAACATGTGGGTAGAAATAATGATAGTAATTTGCATGCGTGTGGTTTTACAAAAAATAAAGAGAAATAAAAAAGTTTTGACAACAATAAAATTTTGGGCGTTTATACATAAGTTTCGGGTCATACGAAATTATATAACTTGTGGAATGCAAAAGTGAATATATATACGATCTAAGATTTCGCTGATTAAATGGTTTAGCAAGGTGGTTATAAACTTCAATTAAAATTGTTGGTTTGAAAAAGTTCTTAGTGCTTTTATAACACCTGATTAAAAAAAAATTAAAATTTGTTATTACTGTGGCAAGAAAAAAGTGTTTTTAACGTGATTTTAGAACTTATACATATCGATGTTTGCAATTATAACAGACACCAATCGGAGTCTGTAAAGCATCGCATATTTATTGACCCAGAAACAATGATGAATGATGAAACTAGAAGGATGCGCGTGCTTTAAATAACCCAATTGTGTGGTGTAACAATATTCTATAAATCACAGCAATAATATTTTTATGAGATTTCTTAACTTGTGATGGTGTAAAGATAGTGTCAAGATAGAATTGCTTGCTATAGCTTGCAACAAGTGTATTTCATTTGTATGAATTTCTGTTTTAATTGAGCTCCATTAAGCCTGTGTGTCTAAATCTAGGTCGCTATTAATAAAAATATATGTACATGGCATATGTATGTATTTACATAAATATTTTCGAAATTTAGTGCTGTAAATATTAAGACAGATTTGTTGTTGAGTAAAATTTTAATAGCTATAAGGGTAAGGAAAATATTGAAAATGGATCTTTGGAAGAATTTGTTGTTATATCAGTAACTAGAAGTTATCAGAAATACATACTTTGAAAAGTAGAAAAACCATTAACATAAACGTATTAATGCAAAAGAATTCTAATTTATGGAATATGCTTCGCTGAATAAATAATGTTTTTTTTTGTTAATAAATATTAAAAATTCGTCTTACTAATTTTTCGTAGTTGAACAACGTTATAAATTATCGAAACACCTAGTGTTATCATCATTTTATATATGGAATACATGTACTAGTTTTCCTTACATATACTGTTGTAAAGGTTGATCCAAGTAGAGGTACTTTTTCAATAGCCTGGTTTTGACAGATCACGCGTTATTCTTGTTCTGTAATGTTTGGCATTTCATCATGAAAAGCCTTACGCCTGAACATCGTTTACAAATCGTTCAACTTTATCACGAAAATTCACGTTCTGCAAAGAATGTATTTCGGGCGCTTCGCTCAACTTATGGTAGGCCCATTTGTGACTCAATGGATATGTACATATATAATCAAAATTGCCACATTTGGGGCGAAAAGCAAACTAAAATGATTCAGGAGCCACCATTTCATCCAGAAAAACAACGGTTTGGTGTGGTTTGTGGACAGGTGTTTTATGCCGGTAAAAACGTAACCGTCAATGGCGACCGCTATCGCGCCGTAATAATCGACTATTTGTCGCCTGAAATAGAAGCCCGTGATCTCGGCGACATTTGGTTTCAACAAGACGGCGCCACTTCCCACACATCGCATCAGTCAATGGATTTATTGAGAGAACACTTCGGTGAGCAGATAATTTAACATTTTGATCCGAGCGATTGGCTATCGAGACCGTGTGATATGACGCCGTTAGACTTTTTCTGTGGGGATATGTAAAGCCTAAAATCTATGCGGACAATCTCGCTTCGATTCAGGCCTTAAAGTAAAGCATCACGCTTGTCTTTCGCCAATTACTAGTCGAATCCTCGAACGAGTCATCGAAAATTGAACTCAACGGATGAACCTTCTGAGACGTAGCTGCGACCAACATTTGAAATAGATAATATTCAAGAGATAAATGCCAAAGAATGTTCTTTCGAATCATAATAAACATTCGTCAATAAATTTGAAGTTTCTGTATTTTTTTTTTTAAGTAGGAAACCTCGAAATAGATGAGCCTTTATTATATCTTACTAAACATCTGGTGCGTACAAAGTAAACC